>NC_088173.1:34347200-34650230 GCF_028769735.1 Zonotrichia leucophrys gambelii | reverse complement strand
GGGGAAAAATGTGTATATAAAAGAAGCAATTCCTTAATCACAGTAATGATTCTTACAGTTGGTATAGGACAATGCTTGTGCCTTCCAAAATGCTGAAACTGAACACCAGAGAAACGGTAAAACACTTACACAGCACTATATCTTCTGCAGCATTTTCTAAATATAGACTAAATCCTTGTCATAAAGAATTTGTATTGTTAAAATAAAACAAGGCTTGACATGACACAGAACAGCTTGAGAGAGGCATGAGAGCTGTAGGTGAGGAACTGTGAGAAATGAAACAACTGTTTCAAGTGAAGGATTTTGGGAAGGCTTGGAAGGACAGTGAAGATGCCTACCCTCTTAAGTTGGAAAAAAAAAAAGAGGGAATTTAAACTCCTTTTGTTGATTAGTTTCTTTATTAGTAGGTTTTTAGAAACCACTATTTCTTTCCAATTTAGATAATAAAAACAGTAACTATATGAAATCTACAGAATTTTTTTTGGTAATCAATAAGAAATGTAAAACTGTTGTCAGATGTACACGTGGGCCTAGATCCTCAGCTACTGTTACAGCTTCCTTCAGTGGAGATCGATTCAGGTATTGCTTGTAGCTCCTGTTTGTATTTATTAGGCTGAGCAGTAGCTGCTGATGGCAGTGAAAGAAGGATGGAGTAGGCAGAAAATGCAGTAGCTTTTGATCTACAGAGCCTCTAGCATCCTTTCTTTGGTATGTTGTTCCTTCTCCTCTGTTCCTCTTGAAACTGGTTTTCTGTCCTAGTAGTTAAAAATGAAGCTTGCAAACCTTTGGTAAGTTATGCTGCTTTGACAAAAAATGAAAGCACATATGGAGAAAACAACGTATCCTGATTTTCTGTGGAAACAATACTTGTTTATCCTACTGTCCAAGGATCCTACTGCATAAGCTGCAACAGAAGTGTTTGAACTTCTTGGTTGCTTTCAGGGATGTTTGACAAAAGATTGGAAGTCTTAAAAATTAATTGAAGTTTTACTGAGTTTTGAGAAATTGGAGGAGAGACACTCATGTGAATTCTCTGGCTGAGAGCAAGGCTGCATTTTATGATCAGTATCAAAGAGTCCACCTAGGGAGGAGTCTTGTGTGTGTCCCAGCTGCTTGCAGCTTCTTAGACATTGAAATGAACCAACCACAGCATACAAATCTGTAGGTAAATAGGCCTTGTTAGGTCTGGCATTCATAATAGCATATGAGGGGAAAAAAAACCTGAGTGCCTTTCTTAAGTTGTTGTTTGTTTGGGGCTTGTTTTGTTTGGTTTTTTTTTTTTTTTTCTAATGGTCTTCCTCCCTTCCCCTGGGTTATTTTATATGGCCTTTTTTGAAAGTGGGGGGTGGAGCACTTATTCAGGGTGTTGGACTGACGCCTGCTTGATGAGAATTGATTTGTTTAAGCCCTTCTGTTGTATCCATTTACAACACCTGAAGATTTGCTTCCCTTTTTTTTAATTACTTACCTGAGGTCCTCAAGCAAGCATATTGCAGCCATGAACCTTTTATTTAATTCACCTTTTGACTGGAAAGATATCAGGTATTGTGTTTGTTTAATTGGTCTGTTCACATTGACACTCAGTATGTCTATTGCAGAAGCAAAGAAGGCCAGACTTCTTTTTGTTCTGCCGTGTCAGAAAAGAATAGAGAGCCCAAACAAACCCTGCTGTGAAGAAGGCACAATTGAATTGGCTTTGCTTTGAAGTAACCTGAGAGCTTGAAAGAACAGACAGAAACTGTGCCTACTTAGTGAAGTGTGTATTGAGCTGGCTGGCCATGGTGTAAAAACTGAGGGCAAGATCCCAGTTACAGATGCTCAGCTGAAGGTGGGAAACCAGTAATTTATGTGTGCTCTGTTGCCATTCGGCTTCTCTCTGGCACCTCAGGTTTGAGAAGGTTTGTTACACATAGGGAAGTAGGAGAAAACTTCAGAGGCATCTGCTTTTCTGTGCAGTAGCGAAACACTTAGCAATTAGTCGTGAATGCAGAATCCAAATATTTGTATTCAAATAGAGTGCATTCCTACTGAAGCGTTTTGAGTGGTTTGTTGCTCTAGTAGAAAATGAGCTTAGAAATAAAGCAAGGGAGTCTTTGTGTGAAAAGAAACTTAATGGAATGTTATGTTTCAGTACTTCAGTCTTTATGCTAAGATTTGGAGAGCATATTACTTTTCTGAACCGTACCTGAGCACAAATTGTGGTGAAGAACATGCAGAAAAACTGTTGAAGAGTGACTCTGAGAAATAATGGTAGTGCGTTTTTGGCACAGTAACAACATCAAACCCCTCCTCATGTGTTTATTTTGGAAAACAGTTTGGGCAGGGCAGTACTGTGATTGTTCAAGTCATGTTTGGATATAAAATGAGCTTGGTTTGCTCTGTCAGGCAGGTGTTGCTGCATTCCAGTAAAAAACGTTTGCTGAGCTTGTGTGCAAAAAATGCACCTGCTTATGGGAGTGACAATTTCAGCTGAGATAAACTGATCTGCAGGGTACAGCAAAGTGACTCAAGGGTGAGCCATCCTTCTTTAAGCTGGGATTCTTCCTTTGGCACTGTGAGAGTTTGGCCTCCTGTTAGTTGTGCTTCAGTCAGTGCTGCTTGTACTTCAGTTCAGCTCTGGTTACTGTATGTGTGTGTTAAAAAGACCTTGTGTAATTTATGTATTATGAATGATGGTTATTGAGGAAAGTTATTTCATGGGCTACTTTATTATCTTGAATACAGCAGCTTGTAATACTTATGGGTTTACCAGAGGGATTTAACGAAGCTGTGACAATAGAAACAATTACAGGGGTGGTAGAAAGAAGCCTTGAATGTATTATTTTTATTTCCCTGGAGTTAATCTTCACATATCAAAGTAAATTAACCAGAATATGCTGTGTCGATGTCTTCTGGATTCCCAAGTCAGAAGCTATTATGAACCAAATGTGATTCTCTTTATTCCCTGTCCTACAATCCTCTCTCATAGAAAGCTCTTAGTGAAGTCTATATAAGTGAACAAAGTAATATTCTGCATATGTTCCTGGTATTAAGGGAAACACTAGTCACTGGGATATGTACGGGTAGGATTGTTTCAGGAGGTATTTTTGCTTCCTGAATCTTCAGCTCCTGCCACCCTCTCAGTCTCCATCCAGCTGGCTGATGTCACCCATCTTCAAGCTCTTTGTTCTCCCAAGGGTTGGCAGTTCATGGCCTCTTGTCTGGGTTTCCACCCAGAGCTCAACCTGCAGCTTGCAAGCCGAGCTACCTGCACCAGGTGTATTCCTCAACACTGCTATAGAGTGTTTGCATGCCTCACTTTGTCCCTGTGATGCCCTCAGGGATTGCTATTGGAGTGGTATTTGCTGAAAAGGTCAGGTTTGATGGAAACTGAAATTGTAATTTAGCTGGAGATGAAACAGAATATATTTTGTATGTGTTTATTTGCCTAGGAGTAGATACATGCAGAGATGAATTTCAGTGTAATCCTCAAACTGCTTGCTATGCTGTGCTAATCTCTACAGCTACATCTGATTACAAAAGAAAAAAGGCCACTGGCAGGTTTTAAAAGTTTCTGCCATCTGTCCTGGTGCTTACCCCCTGTTCACCGTAAGGATGTATTGTGAGAGGCTAGACAGCCTCCCTGGGTGAGGCTAGCGGCCTCTTAGGCTGTCTTTACCTTCTGTCTCTCTTTTGGACTCTGTTCAAATGGGGCAGCATGTGGGTCTTCTGTTTTACCAGGACAATGCAGATCCTCATAGCCTGTGCTTCAGTTTAACCTAGCAGCTTTGGATTTGGGATCTTCTTTTTATTGTGCACCTCTTCACAACAGCTTGCAGGGGTGTTATCACAAGGAAGAGGTCTTGTAGGTTTGTTCTAGCAAGGGGAATGATGTGATTTTTTCTTAAATCCTTGGGATTTTAGTTCTTGTGGAATGGTTTCACACTTCATCCCCTTGTTAGCTGACTGCATCTCTAGATCCCTGCCATGTAAATGTCTGTATCCTTTGGGTGTGCTCTGGATCAGGCTCCTCCTTTGTCCTCATCTGACACTTGACTGTTTCTGTCTCTTGGGGACATCTGCCTGGGTTTGAAACCACAGAAGGAGGGGGATAGCATGTACTTCTAGCAGGAAAATAGCTTTCTTGCAGCTCCTAGCCTGCTGTCTGGCGTGCATGAGTTAGTGTAGTTGAAAGGAATAGGATTGCTTGTGACCGTGTGGAGGAGCAGACTGATGTCTTTGGGAGAGCTGAGGGGATGCACGATTTACAGCAATGTTGTGCATGCTCAAGTACTTCATTCATCTAAATCACATTTTGTTCATATCCTGAGTGTAACAAACACCATGTTATTAAAGCTAGCAACAACCACCATGGCTTTTGAGAAGATACTGTCATTACTGAAAAGCTGGGTTAAGCTCTCCCTAAATCCAAAAGTAATTCAGGCTGCTAATGGGGTTTCAGGGCTCTTCCCTAGAAAGAACAGACCAGGCAAGTGATGGAGATGAAGAAAAGAATATACAGATAGCAAATTTGAGAGCTAATCCCTGTATTTTTAAACATTCAATGAATAATTTAGCAAAATATTTTAAATATTTAAAATGTATTTAAAGCACCATTTCAGCAATTCCTGCATCTTTAGATTCTTCTTTTTAATCTTTTTGGTTCATGATAGGTTTCAGGTATGCTGTTATTTCCACCCCTTAGGCTATAATGAAATGAAGTATTAGTTGAAGATATTAAATTGTTGATGTCACTGCTTGGGCAAAGTTAGGCATGGAGACCTAAAGGATTTTAATTTTATGATGGAAATCCATTGTAATAAAGTTGTGGCTTTCACAGAAAAATCTGGGCTTAATTGGAGTTATTCACACAGTTTGACGGGAGGAAAGAGTGCTCTTAGCAAACATGAGGAAATAATGATCAAGTTTGAAAGTTTTTTGCCTCCGCATTGTATGCATTCTCTAGATCAGTTGTGGTGCGAAAAATGGTATTGGTATGCTTTTCTATGCTCAAAAAATATTATTTTGGTTTATTGTTTGTCTCTGGCTGTGGCAAATGAAAGTAGCTGTAGCCAGTTAAAAAAAAAATTAAATTTAGCATGGTCTTCATGCAGTGGGTGTGTAAACTTGAAGCTTCATGCCAAGATGTGTGTTGATAGTTAAAAGCATGTGTGTTCTAAAGGAAATGCAGGACAAGTTGATGTGAAGTTCAATGAGTTCATGTATGCAGAAATTCTGGCATGAAAATGGAAGGAGAATATTTTAGGGGGGATTGGTATCTTACATTCTTCCTGAGGATAAGATTTTGCAGGGTGTGTGGCCTAGTTGCATCACAGGAGTGGCTGCACCAGATGCAAGTTCTGCCGTCACAGCACACCCTCAAAAGTGTTTAAAACTGTAGAAATGTGGAACTGGAAGTCTCTGTGAGAGCTGGCTATGTCTGCAGTGCCCAAGGTAATGCAAATTGCATGAGCTGACAGTCTTACTCTGTGAGCTCGGGGAATGCTGCTGATCTTCTTTTTGTTTTTTGAACTTTGATAATCAACTGTCCCACGTGGCTAAACAAGGGAGAGAGATCTTGTTTTCTACATATCTAATGATGGCAGCAATTTCTTGGCAGCTGAATTAACTTCAGATTCTGTAACATGACTTCAGATTAACATGAGATTTCTCATCACTAATGGTATTTTAGACTCTTAACTCTATTCCCAGGAAGAAAAAAATCCTCTCTTTAGAGGTATTTGTGTTTTACATCTGATCTCTCCTACTTTCTTATATAGTGTGTGTGTGTGTGTCACAGTTTGACCCTTTAATAGATAGAGGTGTGAAAAGCACCCTGGTCGTGACTAGCATCATTTCTTTTCAAAAATGAGTTCTTAAACTTTGAGATTCTACATGAACAAAAAGGTTGTTGGTGTATACATAATAAGAAGAACTCAATTTCAGAGTGATCTGTGCTGCATAATAGGATGAACTCACTTGTACGGGGTTCATTTTAATAAGCTAAATGAAACATTGAATGAATAGGAAGCAAAGATTTAGGTCACTCTTAAACTACATTAGAAAAACAGTGACTCACTGGAGTAGTGGGTCACCAATCCCCTTGTCATACAGGGGATGAGGTTACAGTGTGTCTCTGCATGGGGGACTACTCAGCAGAAACAAAGGAGGTGTTTTTTGTGCTGTATATTTTGATAGTGAGGCTTGCTGGATCAAGTCAGTTTGGTGTCTTACATGGAAAAACAGGATGTTCTTTCATGGAGGATTTAAAGAAAATGAGGGAAGCTTCTTCAGGAATCAGAAAATGTTTTACCCTGAGGGGTTAAAGAAGGTCTGCTTGTTTGATTTAAAAGGGGAAAAATAAGAAGTTTATTTATGTTAAGAAGTTTATTATGTTATTAAGTTTATTTATTTATGAATGCAAATATGGAAGTGCCAGTGCAGGTGAGAGGAAGGCTCTGGAAAATAATGATGTTTAGTAGTTGGAAGTACAAAAAGTGGTTCTATAAAAGCTGGAATCTGAAGGAACTAATTTGTGTAGACTGTTATACAGGCAGTCAGAAACAATGCTCATTTTGGTTACTCCATCCCTAAAATCTGAGAATAATAGAACTATTCCTGGGATGCACACAGTCACATGGTAAATTTTATTTTAAGATTCTGTGATGGATTAAAGAACTAATTGTTTTAGGAGAGCCCAGGTATTTTCTGTTTGAAATATTTAAAAAACGGAAGCAGTTTTCACTGTACATGCTGATTACTCTCACTGTTAGTTTATTTTTTACAGCTTAGAATAGGGAAATGATCTAGCCTTTTCCATCTTGATGTTCTTACACATGAGGACAGACTTAATAGAAAAGATGATGGAGAGAGGTTAATTAATTTAATTGGTTTCTGTGGGACTTATAAAAATAAATATGGATACAGCTCATTTTCTCATAGAAGGCTGTTTTCTGTAGGCCTAATAGAGTGAGTTAAATTTGGCTTAAAATCTGTTTGGAGAAACATACTTTGATGTGGCCTAAGGGATAGAATGGCTCATGTTTTTGGGGTTTAGAGGGATCCAGGACCTGAGAAGTGCTTTCCTCCATCCTTGGCAGCAAATGCCATCCCCCAGGCCACTGTGAAAGGGGCACCTGTGTTGTGTGCTGGACTGTGCTTGAGAGGAGGTGTTCAGCCCTGTGTGTGTGATCCCTGAGCAGCTGCTCTGCCTCTCCCGCAGTGACAGGCCAGATGGAAGTCACAGGCTGTCCTCTGCATGGTCCATGTGGCTGGCCAGTGCTCCTGGTGGCTTCTCCTGCTGGCATGAGTGGGTTTTGTAACATCTGTTGGGTGTGAGTATGCTTAAAAGCCTTGCCTTGCTGAGAATGCTGGATGGAAAAGATCAGGCATCTTTCTAACACAGAAGCTGACTGTTACTGATTTTTTCTAGCCAGAAACTTGTTTCTTCTGTCTCACTCATGACTGAGAGTTTGTCTCCCACTTTCCATGTTATCTGCTGGGGTTTTGCCTTTTCCATCTGTGGATGCATGCAGATAGTCAGTCCCTAGCCCACATTAGCATTCTGTGCTGGGAGAAGCCCTTGGAGACCATGGCTTAGCTCTGCTTAGGCTTTGCTGTACAAGCCTGTTGTTGGGCAAAGCTTCACATTGAATTCACATTTTCATTATGAAAATGTGCATCTAATTGGTTCTTTCAGCTAACTGAAATGAAAGATGGGTGGCATCTGTTTAATAAAGTCCATTATGATCTGGAGATTAAAGAAGGATCTATTTATAGTTTGCTGTATCTTAGTGTGTCAACTCTGTGTTTCTGTAGGGGGTTCAGTGCTGACCTGGAGTTTTGTAAGAAACTTGATGCAGTCAATACAAAACTGTTATGAACATGTGACCATATTGATATTTTCTTGGACTCTAGTGGGTATCTAAATATGGTACCTGTAAATTCAAACCTACAGAAAAGGGAAGTGTGTGAAAGATACAAAAATTACCAGTCTTTTATCTGAACTGTCCCATACACGCATCCTAATTTAACCAGGTTTCTTATTTATTTCCACTATGATTCTCTGTATTTTTAGGAACTTAGCATATTATATTTTTTATTTCTTCATTTCTTCATACTTTGAAATATATTTTTGCGCTGGGTGTTAGAGTCAAACATTGACACAAGCCTGAAAAAGTCTGTAGGTACTTGAGGAATACTGTATATTGTCCTCAACTTGGCTGCAGCTGCATATTTCAGGAGCTTGTCATGGAAACATTTCATGGGGGAAAGTGTGTGGAGGACACATGGCATGTTTTTTGGCAGGTTGTGGACTTCTATTTCTTGTGTATAAGCAAAGACATAATGCTTTCTTTTTATAGGTATTGCATGTTTGTGTGTGAATATGTATATGTGTGTGAATGTATATATATATATGAGAGCTGATTTTATGCTACATTATTGCAGAGTAAGTGTTGTAAGGTATAATTAGACAAGCTATCATTAAACTACTACTGAGTTATGTAGTTTAGGATTATACATAATTTCATTTTGGATTGAGGCCATTTCTCTCATGTGGTTTCCATGTCTGTGATTTCTTGTTCTTCAAAATACAATTAAAGACTCAGCAGACATATACAGCTAATGACACAGAGAGAAATTCAATGTTTTAATGACTTGAAGTATAAAGCCCCATCCATTTATTTCTTTATTAAAATATTATTAATACTTAATTTGTGCTCATGAAATAACAAAAGTGTAACCACAAAAATACACAGCATCTGTGGTGAAGCTGAGCCTGAGATATTTAGGATACTGTAAGTAAAGGGTGTGTTTAAAGGCTGCCCTTTGTGCATCAGCTGAAACTGCTGTTACGGCATGTCATAGCAGGAGACCATAGTGGGAGCACTGGTTTCTGGTTGAGGGGCTGCTTGTATTTGTTTTGATGGCTGGGGGATTTTGTGAGGTCCCCCTACTCCAAGGACTGTCCTTGTTTCTGCCCAGTCAGCTGTGGCTTAGGATAAATTCTTGGACTGGTTTGGATCATCATCTTCAATACCACAGCTCAGGTTATAGCAAAAGAGGAATTCTCAGGACATTGCTGGTGCCTGTGAGAGAAATGGAAATGTGCCCTTATGGAAGAGTGTGGACAATGAGTGATAGAGCTAGAGGAACAGCATTAAAGGGCCTGTGAGGAGGAAATGGAGAAATTTGGCCTCAAGGGAAGAGAGATGTTTTGGGCGTACGTGAACAGGTTGTGTGCTAGGAGCTTGATATTGTCTTTAGGGGATGACAGTAGAACTGCTGATTTTGAATGATGCTTATTTTGCCACACCACAGCTGGACTGCTGTGGCTTTTTGGAATTAACCAGTTCAGCTGGACACCTGCAGAGGCTTTCAGAGAAAAGGCAGTGTCAAATTGATAGCTGACAGTGAACATTGCTTCCCTTCTCTTTTTATCAGGAAAAAATTCTGAACATAACTCACACTGTGTTTGTGCATATATGCTGTTCAAAATGTACATATTTACATAAGCTGCAATCCTTTTGCATGCATGATTTCTATGATAAAGGTATTTATTACTGCCTGGTGAAAATTTTATGTTCAGTTTAAATAAATGTTTTGTCAGGATTTCTGCAGTAGTGATCTTAGAAATAGGTTTGTTTTTTTAAAATTTACTTTTCTCTGTGGTTTAGTTAAAGGTGGCTTAAGACTTAAGAACCAATACCTGTTCTGCTATAAGAATAAAGAATGCTTTATTTGAACAAAGTGCATATATTTTTCAGCTACTTACAAGCTTTCCCATCTCCTTACCATAGCAATAACTTTTTAGTTCTTGCACAGTGCTTGACTTTTCCAGAAGCACTTTACAAATATTAATTAATTGTTTTCCTGGATTGGAAAAGCTGCACTGGGCAGACATGTGGGTAGGAGCAGTTGGGGACAGCCAGGCCAGCAGAGCAGTGTGTCTTGCTACACCTCATTATTTCCAGTTGTAAAGATGATTGTCAAAGGTGCCAGCCACCTTTCATTGTCCTTGCCTCTTGACAGCTCTTATCTGGAGGAGTCCACCCTGCATATTGCTTAATGAATCTCACCTCTGAGAATGCACCATCAAGTCTTGCCTCATATATAATTTTAGGCACGCTAAGATTTTCACTGGAAAACAATTAGTATTGCAATATTTTCATAGTGTGCCACAGACTAGCAGTGATTAGCATTTGCATGGTGCTTTCCAAATAGTGATCTCGAGGAGTCTAATGAAGTTGGCATTTCCCTGTTTTGGCGATATATAAAAAAATTAAAGGTCAGAGAAGCTGGAATTAGAAATAGCGTATTGGACTTCTGGCAAATAGCTTCTCTTAAAGTGAATGGATAAGGTTGTCTTAGTATGGTAATCAAAAGTGCTTTGAATTATGGAAAAGAGTAAGATTACAGGAGTTAGGAGATGCAATATATTTCACATCCCACGCTTAAGTCAGAGAACAGGAAAAGCCAATGCCCATGTATGTCGAATTGGGTTTACAGTAAAATGGTGAATGCATACACCTAAGAACTTGTGTAGAAATTAATTGCTATTTAGTTTTCTTAATACATTAATTAGCAATTAATCTATTGCTTAATAGTAAGTTAACTGAGTGGCAGCAGCCAAAACTATTGTCTTAGACCACACCTATGTGCTGCAGTCGACTTTGTGTAGCGTTTTGGCAGCAGAGGAGGCAGCACAGATCTCTTTAAATCCCAGTTTTGTTACCAAGCACATCAACTTGTGTTCTTCCTGAGCACTTGAAGCACTGAAATTCTTCTTTCTAGTGCTCTTTTTCCACTGGTACATCAAAACCAGGACTGCTGCTGCTACAGTCTCTTCACCTCCAGCTGCCAATTGCAGGCATTATGTGCTTCCCTGTGTTTGGAGAGGTGTGGTTATGATGTGTGTCCTGGATTCCTGCTGATCCTGCTGTGTTAGTTGCCTGGACTGCTTCTTGGAGGTTTGAGTGTCTTTTTTTTTGTGCATCATGCTCCATCCTGTCCAAGGAGGGCAGGATGTAATTTCCAGTGATCCCACTTGGAGTAAAAAGATTGAGTAGGAAAGGGAAGAAGGTATCAAGAAAGAAGGAAATTCAGATGAATTAAGGGCAGAAGATTAATATTCACATGAGTCAGATTTTTTTTTAATCTGGTATTAGGTTTTTGTACAAAAATGTCAGCTACAGATCAGGTAATTGTATATGCAAAAAAAAAAAAAAGGCATTAAAGACTCCAGTCATCAGTATATTCTTCTTTGTAGAATTGAACACAATTTTTGATTCATTCCGAATTCTGGCCTTTACAACTGGTAATGGTCTGGATAGCTGCAATTCTTTGTGCCCTCAAGAAATGAGAGCTGGAGACGTAAATCATTGTGTTGTTAAGTACCTAAAAGTGTGCTAAAATCCTGTGGAATTACAGATTTTGATCATTATGTGCAGCAAAAGTGAGTTGTTTTTTTTTTCAATTGAAAAAGACAGCTAGACTCTAACACCATAATTAGCACAGATTATCTTCAGCATTTGTCTATTTGTGTTTTACTTCCAGGGACACTTAAGGATGGATGAATATTTGTTGGTGGCACCTTGTTGTAACCAGCTGGAAAGTTAATATATACACACACAAGTTAGTTGTAGATAAAAGCAAACTTTGCTTTTTAGATCTTAGTTTTATTACTTCTCTTTGCTTAATGATGCTCTCCAATTCTTTTCAAGTCCTCTCCATTTTTGTGTGTTGTTTTTTGTGTGATAGTACATCCTAATATTTAGGAATTTTTTTTTGGAAAAAAGCTGAAGCAGCTAATAATTTTTTTTTAAAAGACTGGTCTCAGTAGGTGTAATTCAACACCCAGTTTGTCACCTCAGCAGGCAGCAATTCTACTCTTGTCCTAGTATCTTGTTGCACTGTCTGGTCACACTTGGTTAACGTGTTACCTGAACGTTTTATCTGATCTGAGCAGCGGTGAAGTTCTTAAGTTGATCTTTGAATTACTAAATTAATGCATTGCCTATATGAATATAAGCAATGCAATGTTGCACATAGGCCTATACTTTTAGTCTTCTCTTAATTCCGAGAAATAGCTCTGCTTTGTTTTCTGTCTACTTATACTGAAAGACTTACCTTTGGAACATAGGATTTTCTCTTTCTTTTTTTTTACCAGCTGAGGTTCTTTCAAGAATGGTTCTGTGATTACAGAAGGAATTCTGAAGTTTTTTTAAACGTGAGATTCTAATTGCTGCTTATTAGGATGGTTGAATTTCCATATTAGCTAGAAGGAATTTAAAAAAAAAACTTTATGCTGAAATCTCTTACTTGCAATCCTAAGCTTTTTAATCTGAATATCAGATATGATTTGTTTGTACAATTTTTTAGAAAATTGTCAGAATAGTGTTGTGGATAGTAGCCCTAGAAGCTCAACAGAAGTTAAAACATCTCTGCAGCCTAAAGATACACACCCTGGGATGTAGATAGCGTATCACATATATCAAAACACAGGCTTGGACTATTGGATATACAAATCATGTTATGATTTCCAGTAGTCATCCAGGGGCTGCTTGGAACACCTCAGGACTGATAACATGTAAAATTCTTTCTCAAATTTAGGCTGTTATGAGCCTGTAGTAACTCTGCCAAGGACAGTAGGGTTATTCTATGTTTATGTCCAAATAGATGATTTTCAATTAGCTCAATAGAAGAAAGACTAGAAACCATTGAACTGAAAGATGTTTGGATTTATGAAGGATGTTGACATTCATGGTTAAATACTAAAATAGAAATGAATATAGGAAAAAAAAAGGAATGCTAAGAACAGCCTGTTTCTTCTAGCCATGTGGATGTTACTGAGAGCTTAATGGTGAGATAAGTGTTTTGCATCTGTATTGGGACATTCCTTGTGGAAGCAATGAGCACAAACACTGCATACCCAAGCAATTTTTGCAATTTAAATCATGGGATGTTTTCTAACAGGAAATGTCATTGCACACTACCTTCTTGAGGTCAGTGAGTTAAATATTGGAGTTGGATTCTAACAGAGCTGGATAATTTAATAACCCATAACAGCATTAGCAGTTAGGCATGCAAAGATAAAGGTTATCATACTTTGCTCTATAAGCTGATTGCATTGGAACCTGTGGGCTCTCTTCCCTTCTCTGCTCACTTCAGGGCAGTGCAAGAGCTGCTCTCTTAAGAGTCAAATCACCTTTGTAAAAAGAGAAGCAGTAGACTTAAAAGTTCAGTGATCTCAGCTTATACAGTGGGTGTTGCGTCACTGTCTATTCCAATAAGATGCTGGAAAAGCAGAGATGTTACAGGAGGGTTGGCACAGCACCACAGAGAGATAAAGTGCTCTGCCTGACTAATGCCCAAAATGTTATTTAGGGTAAAGGAATACAAGCAGCTTTGTAGAGAATTTACAAGTGGATTAAGAACTCTTCATCTCCATGTCAGTACAAATGGATACCTTGATAGAGGGAATCTGGTAAGCTGTTGAGGAAAAAATGGATAGAACTGCCATACTGAGACTATTAGGTAGTCAGTGCTGAACAGCTTTAATCTCTTTGTTTACTGCTGAAAAAGTACACACAAGGAAACATAGAATAAAAATTGAACTTAAAAGTGAAATGTTTCTTGTTTGTTGATTTATCATACTTTTAAAATAAAAATTGTAGTCAAAAAATTTGCAGCACCTGCAGCTGACAGTCAGATTTGGAGTAAAACCCTTTTGCTTTGAAATATCTGCTTATTCAGAGCTGTCTGCAATTTTTAAGCATGTTCTCTGTTGATCTGGACTTTATTAAAGAATGTTGTGCAGAAGGTACCAAGTTCTTTGGAGATTCATTGATGCTAAGACACACTGATCCAGCAGCTGAGTATGTGCTGAAATGTGTTACACTCTTATAACCAGTCTGGACATAAAGAAGATTTCATTATAGTTATGTTTTTAGTGGTTTGGGGGGGAGCTGTTGGCCTAATATATAGCTACCTTGTAATGCAAAATATTTATTCTCATAGTCTGCTCCCCTCTTTATGTACATTGCTACTGTTTTCCCCTCACATTTTGCTGGAAGTCTGTTTCCTTCTTTATATTTCCTTTTTTTCTTCCAGATTTCTGTACTTAATGGGGTGATGAATGAATATTGGAAGTGTTGAATTATTGTTTACTGTCCACTGACCTTGCAGTAAACTGAAATATGGGCTTTTTACTAAAACAGATGAAAACTATAATCAAAAACCACAGCTATATTCTGTTTCAAGTCATTTAGAATTGAACTTTATCCCTCATTGCATATTTAACTGGAAAATTGGAACCTTCCTATGCTGAGATGCTTTATTGAAGACAATACTCTGACCTGTGTGGGCTATTGCTCTCCAGCACATCTGTCTTAATCATTTGGTGCATTGGGGTACAGGCCTACCTAACATTACTCACTGTCCTGATCAACAGATACTTCAAGGAGACTTGGTGTGTGAATAAGATAAGCTTTAATGCTGTGCACATTTAATGGATAAGTGAAAATCAAATGCATTGGTTTTTCTTGTTTGATTTTATAGAAGCCTAGTTAGAGGATTGCAGAGGGACTTAGGGTGTTCCCCCCTTTCCACCTTTTTTTGGTCTTGTAGTCACAAAAAAAAAAAGGAGCTGGGGATATGCAGATGTCTTAAGCTTGCCAATAACAGGGATTCCTTTCCCCCCTTTTCAACCTTAAGCTGCAGAGCAAAAAACAATCCCCTCATCTAATTGAGTATCTATCTCCTTTTTCATGCTGGTGGTGGTTACTGTAATTCTCACCTTCTGAAATTGGTCTAGCGGTCTGTTATGGGACACAGTAAATGACTTCTTATGTAGCTGTGATTGATCTCTCAGAGAGCATGTAGTGTGTCTGGTGCAATGTGCAATGTCAGTAACAGTGCACAGAAATCAGCATTTCAGCAAGGATTTTTACCTAAGTCTTTGAAATTGCAGAGACCTTTTAAATCTGATTGCTTAGATTATAGAAACATGAGAGAGAAGCAGAGCTTGATTTTGAGTGTGACTGCATTGCTAAACACCAATCCTCTGATACTATAAATATTTGCTCTTTTATTCTCTTTAATTAGTGAGAACTAGTTAAAAATAATGATGTAAAATACTGCTTTAAAATTTGAAAAGTATTTTATCCTTCTTCTGCCTCCTCAGGAAGACCATTGGCAGTTTATTTAGAATTTTGTGAGGATGGTTACTAAGCTTCCCATGTGAGTTTTCCCTTGGGAATTATATTGATGGCACATGGGCTAGAAGGTTTTCATCTCTTCTTATGTGACCATAGGTTAAAATGCCTGCCTGGTTGCCTCACTGGGGAGCAGCCTAGTGTTTGAACAGTAAAACCTGTAATGCTGTTTAGAGTTCATTGCCAGAAAAAGACTACCTGCCTTGTAGTGGTTCATATGATATGTGAATTTAGCATACAGGAGTTACCACTTGTGGACAATCAAACTGGCTTCTTTAAATGGGTACAGCTGGTAAAACTCCATCAATTACTAGATCAGAGTCAACATGCAAGTTACAGTATGAACATGGATTTGAAAAATCTTGGTTAGCTTGTGCTTCAGGTGAAATAAAAATAAGACACCAACTCTTTTCCTTTTGTTTTCCTCCTAAAGTATCTGCTGTTATGTTTTTCTTTAAAATAAAGGATTAAAAAAAATTATTTCTTTAAAATAAAAGACTCAAAAAAATCAAGTGAAATGTTGCTTGAAAATTGGCATGAAGTTCATTGTGTGTCATTTACACAGAAACAGCCCTGGAATGGAAACCTTACCATTTTCTACCAAGAAATTGTATTTCCTTGTATTTCCAAAGTTGTTAATTTAAATGTTCTGGCAGTAGCAATGTTTGACTTTAAAAACCTTACTGGAAATACTTTGTGTGGGCAACAATTCCAAACTTTCATGCAATGGACCATATTTAATGACATTTTTGCAAATTGTATTACTTTTTTGTTTTCATTTTAGAACTTGTTTTAGTTTTTCCTATTGATTAAGAACAGATGGTTAGCTTAATGCTAACTAAGCTTAATATGGCCACACAGGTTAATTTTCTTGGTTTAATCCTCTAATATGCATCAGGAAAACTCTGGAGTATTTTCTGCTACCCTCAAAATATGGTGGGCCATATTTCTAAGGTAATCTCCGCATATCATTGCATTGTAGATAATACATAATTTGACATTAGATGAACGACCTCCTGGAAGTGATGTCTTCTCCAAAACCCTTCCTAATCTCTCATGTCAGTAAATACAGGCTCTGAGTTTGCACCTCTCTGGGGCTGTGGTGCTTGATGACAGCATTATCACAGCAGTGGCAGTGAGCTTGCTGGTGATGGTTTAGCTTTATCCAACTAAAATCAAGTGACATCAGACAGAAGGTTTGTGGAGAAGAGGGGGCTTCTTGTCACCTCTGCTGCAGGTTGGGTTGGTGTGAAGTGAGGAACAGGTGAGAATGGCATTTCTGCTAATGGTACTGGTGAGAGAGGAGTGTACCTAGTGTAAAACTTACCCTGGGTTATCTCCTCAGAGAAGGAGGCAGGGTTTGATGTGACAGCTGCTGTCTTGGCTTACAAGCCAGTGAGTGAACTGGTCCTGTGAGTTATTACAGTGTTGCAGAGCAGAATTGTGTATCTGCAATTGCCACAGGTCCTGTTAGCACTGGTATCAGTGGGGATGCAACACCAGTTGGCTTCTTCATCAGGGACAGTGGGATGTGATGTAGGTATTTATGTTTTCAGAATGTGTCTTGAGCTTTGTGAATCAAGCAGTAAGTAGTTTTATTTCAGAATGTGTTTTGATTTTCAGGATGTGCATTTTCGAAGGGAAGAAGCATCCACACCTTCTAATTTCAGCCAATTACTGAGATTGTTATATTAGAAATTTGTTCTTCCTCTGTGGTCAGTGGACACGGAGAGACTTCTCTGTAAAGCAATTCAGAACAATTCAGCAATTCAGAATTGATTTCTTCCCATATGGAGCCCACCATTTTTCACAGAGAAAACTCAGGGAATCTGAAGTTATTATATTCTCTCTCGTGTCAGGTATGGTAGAACTCCTCTACCCAACTTCATTAATGTATGCATTACATGGTGGAAAAACACCTGAAATTTGGTATCATTCCTATATATTTCAGACTAACTTTTCCTTAAAAGATTGGTCAAAATGAGCAAATATTGCAATTACTATGAAACGATGCTTACAAAATCTGTTATATATGCCTTGGAAAGTAACAAACTCCAGATTCTTTCACACATCTCATTAAGATGGGATAGTAAAGTATTGTGGTACGTGCTTGGAAATATTTATCACAACAACAGAGGACTAGAAGAACTCTAGTCAATTGTAATGAATATGTGATTATATCTCTGCGAAAAGAGTCTTAATGCTGTGCATTTCAGTTTTGGATGTTTTGCAAATGAGGAGGAGTTACAGTCAGATATGCTTTTTAAAGTATTCTACATATGCTTGGAGGTTTATATCAAGTAATTAGGTGACTGACTTTGAGTAAGACTTCTCTGTGTGTGGAGTTATCTGTCTTGCTAATACATTAAAATGGTAACAACTACAGTGTACAGAAGTACTGCTTCTGAATCTCCATCACTGACCTGCAGAATTGGCACAGAATTGAAGGAATAATTGTGACCAGTCAGACTTTCTCCATGGCTGACAGTTAAGCAGACTTTTTAATAGCTTGGTGAGAGCTCTGTAGGATCACTTTGTGTACTTGAAGTTAATCATTGGCAAAGTGCTTCCTTGGATCAGGATCAGCAGTTCACTTCCTCAAGGAATCCCATCTCTATTTACCATAATCTGTTTTTCTGACTTTGTGTAATTTTCAATTCAAGGGGGACCTGCTTTGGTGTTTCCTTTGGGTTTTTTTGTTGTGGGTTTTTTGTTTTGTGGGTTGTTTTTTTTTTTTTTTTTTTGTTTTCAAAAAGAAAAATTTTAACTAATTTTTTAGAAGGTGCCTGGCAATAAAGTGACTTCTCTCATATCTATGTTCCTTAAAGTACAAGCAGCAAGTTCCTAGTCCTAGGGGCCTGCAGCCTGATAGGAGGCCATGGGAACCAGGGAGACAGTGTTCATTTAGCCAGGCCTGGGAAAGGAGCCCAAAGGTTGCTGCAGTGAGATCATAAAGTTGCTCAATTTATGAATATTTGCATCTTGATTCAGTTCCTTTGGTGTGAGAAATGAGTTTCTCACTCAGCTGAAATACAAAATACTGAAATGCAAAATATATGTTCTTGGAACTTCTTGCCTCGGTGTTTTTCATATGGAATAAGAAATGTTAAAAATTAGTCCCAAGTTGACAGTGTTTATACTATCTGTTGTGCCTATCTTGTGCAGTAGCATATTCCTAGTGCTTTTGATTAAACAGGGTGTTTTCATGCTAAAGAAATGTGCCATGGTGAGCAGCAGAATGGCCAAAGACACTTTGGCTGACATTAGAGAACAGTGTTAAATGAGAAAGTGTTTAGAATGATGTTGTTGGTTTGAAATATGTATGTGTATTGCTTTATAATCCCATAATGAAAATAACATCAAACATATAAATCTGAGAGTACTACGTTTAGTTGACAAGTCTGGCTTGTCAGAAAGGACATAAACCAGAAAAATATTTTAATGAACTATAACTCTTTCCTGGGAATATTTGGGTTTACAGTAGAGGGAAACATAAATAAAATAGTCTTGGAATAATTTATATGATGCTAGGCTAGTGAGTGCAGTGGACTTGCAAGGCTTCATCCCTTTGGAGAGTAATACATACATATATCTGGAGATAAAAATAAAGTATCTCAATGACTGAATTTAAAAACTGTTCCATTGTCAGAAGCCCAGGTCTTCAAATTTAGGGAATTCAAATGAAGAAAACTACTTTCTGACTTAGAAGATTGAATTAATTACAGGCTGCACAGGCTTTGGCAGTATTCCCTGCATCCTTCCAGTCTATGAAATAGCTTGACACCCACAAAATGAGGTGCGTGACAGTGGAAAATGGCCTGAGAGCTGAGAGTGCAGCAGGGCAGTGACTTGTAGCGTGCTCAGAGCTGATGGGAGAGCCCTGCAATGGGAGTGGGGCTCACCTGGCCCCCAGTGCTCAGGGAGGCAGCAACACCCCTGCCAGCTCAGCTCTGCCTTTGCTTGGCTGCTTTTAGGGCTCAGCTCCAGCTGCTGTCTTCTGTGCACTGCTTCCCACACAGTATAACAGCAGCTCTTTAAAGGTCACAAAACCATGGATTTTATAAAGTGACTTGATAACGCAGTCTGCTGCATGGAAACATCAAACAGGGTGCAAGTCTGGGTTGCTGTGGTATCTTTTTGCAGAATATTTTGATGGAATCTTGTATTTTTTTGACAAAATGTTTTATGAATATTTTCATCTGTTACTTGAAATTAAATTACTGTAGTTGAAAATGAAAAACAGTTGTTGTAATAGAAATGAAGGCAGACTAGCAGTCATCTCTGTCTTCAGGTTTAAGACATTAGTATTTTCTTGGGAACAAGTATTTTCTGCAAATAATTACATTTTGACTTCAAAACTTATTACTTTGAGAATGTTTAAGTGGAAATTTTTATCCCACATGGGGAATATTCTTTTCTGTTCATTATTTGCAAATGTAGTCAGTCCATATAAGAGTCAATCATATAGACTGCTTCCTATTTTATGGCAGTCTCTGAAGACAGAACAGGGAGCGACAGGGCTAATTATAATCTGTCATGCTTAGTCATCCACATACACTTCTGTTTTCTAGGGTGAAAGTCAAACTGTTGTAAGTGCATCTCATTACAGTCAATAAAGGTACATTTTTCTTGGAAATATTAAATATGTGAATTTTAAAAAATACTTTGAAAAATCACAAGTAAACTGAATTGGAAAATCACTCAAGTTTCTCACTTGATTCTGTCTGTGGCAACTCTAAAAGCAAAAAGTAGGGAGGATGCAAGCTTTTTTATTGCTTTTAGTTTGAAGATCACAGTTTTGAAAAGCTAGTGTCTCTTTTTAAGTGAGCCTTATTTTTTTTAATAAGATTGTCACAATTTATAAGAAAGCACAATATTTTTATTGTATTATAGATTCTACAAAGTCAATAGGACTTTGGAATGCCCAGTTGACTGTGACTATTCATTGGTAGAGATACTGCTTGCCTATGAAGTTGATGATTAGCAGAATTAATTATGTCTAATTGGGTGATCATATCCTAGTGCTGTGTCTTGAGTTCAACACATTTTTACAAGCTGCTGAACAAGTGTTGGCTCTCTTAGGGAAGTTTTTTAATCCTTTTCTCCTCTGTGTGAATAAAGCCTCTGAACTGTACCGCAGAGACGAGCAGAGAGATGAGTCCAATCTCTACAAGCACATTCTCTGTGCAGTGCAGGACCAGACCTTCCCAGAGCAATAGCTAGATTCTGATAAAGCCTGAATTATACTCAGTGTGAATGTTTGTACCCTGAGGGCATTTCTCCCCTGCTTGAAGTGGCGTATCGGATCACGTCTGTGAGCATATGTAGCCACTGTTGAGATTGAGAGAATTTAAAATGCAATTGCAAGTGATTTTTAATCCCCTTACTGGAATTATTTTGGAGTTTTTTCCTCCCATATTCATTTAGTTTAAAGCTGTGTCTATTAAGTTAAGTTGCCTTTTCTTCAATGCTTTCTTTCTCAGCTTCTCAAGAAAATGAGTGAAATCTGAATGTAGCGTTGTGACCTTCTAGATTTCAGTTTAGTGCTCCCAATCAATCACAAAGATGTACATGTTCTATCAAATCCATATTAACATGCAGTCTGAACACAGAGATGCAATGGTGAAACGGTGCCGAATCAATAGAAATCAGCTCCAGGCTTTGCTGCTTAGCTGCATTGTGTTTCAGCACTGCAGGGAGAGAAAGCTCAGGTCCTACCTTTCAAAGGAGAGGCACTGCTAGCATGGGAGCTGTTAAAACATTCCTCACGCAGAGCCCAGCTTGTGCTAAGTGTTCTGTTCATTCCCGGTAGCTCCAAACCCATTCCTTTGCAGGATTCTTTCCCCCTCAAGAAGCATTTGCATCAAGGGATGTCAGTTCTGTTTGGTACAGCCCAGTGAGGTGTGGGGGTTGATCGAGTGTAGCTAATGACACAAATTTTATCGCCAGTTGGTGGGAGCACCAGGCTTCTCAGACATCACTCTGATATGTTTGCGTCACTGAAATTTCTTGACACTATTGAAAGGTGTTTGTTTGAAAGCAGGATCCTTCAAATCCTGCAATTCTTTGGTGGGGTTAAACTGGCTCTCAGTTTCCAGCTTGACAAAAAATGCCATTGTGACAGACACTTTAGTCATGGGGCTATTAACCCCCCTCAGAAAGAAGGTGAATGTTGAAATTAAAGGCACTGTCACAGTAGATGAAGCTTTTCTACACAAAGAGTCTCAGAGGTGGGGTATAGTTCATTCGCTATTTAAAATACTAATTTTAATTGATGCATATTTTTAGAGGCATTCAGGGGCCTTATTTCAGTGTTCTGACAACTGGTGTCTTCCTGCATTCCCTGTTCAGAGGAAATAGATTAACGTATAAAAAATTTATGTCTTCTTACATCTTGAAAAAGGAACTTGTAAGTAAGACTGAACATGCCTAAAGAAAAAGTTACAAGAATTTTACCTTTAATGCAAATCCTTGCGTAGATTTAGAGTTTTTTAAAAAAGGGATAGAAAGACATGTCAAAAAAAGAAAAAGTGCAGTACATTTAAGATACGGTTGTAGGACTTGGGATTGGCCTCATTTTGGTTCTGTTGTTCTGATTTATTGAAAGCAGTGTGAAAAAAAGTATTCAAATCAGTAAGTGTAAATATAAACAGTAAATAAACTGATTATCCTTAGAAGTTCAGTAGAACTGTAAGGACATTTTAATAAAATTTATTACTTCTGTTAATAGCAATAGAACAGGAAGAGAAAGGTGTATCCTCAGGATATTTTCCTGCAATTCTGTAGCCTTTTTTTGCCTTGCTTTTAACAGTAACGTAATAAAAGCTTCCAGAAATCTGTTTGACACAGACCTTTCTTGTGCCATCTTCCTACTATCCCCAGCATTGGCCAAGGGGACTGAAGCTCTGACAAGAGCAGGTTCTTTTCCCCATACTTTCCCTGGCAAATTGCCTTCAAAAAAACAGCCTTTATTTATGCTTTAGACCCAGAGCCAGCACTTAACTTGTGAAATGCTTCTTTTACCAAAGTGCAGTGGAAGGTTGAGAAGGAGGGAGTTGTATTTTAGAATATATGCAAGAAAATGTTGCTATTCTTTGTGTTGCCTCTTCTTCTCCTGAGAACTGATTTTCCTGGAGCACAAAAGTGATTGTTTTGGAAAACTAACTGGTATTATGTAACAAACCAGTTTCTTTATCTGCTTTGACTAGTGGAAGCTACTGTTGCAAGATCCAAAAATGAATGCTGTGGACGGCTTAAAATTAGAGCCTGTAGAGGAATTAATTTCCCTAAAAGCTTTCCAGAAATATACTTTTTCTATTAAATGATATCTAGCATTAGACAATATATATTTCTTTCATTCAAATCCTGGGAGTGGAAATGCTCTGGACAGTTCTTTAGTCTCTTCCCACAGAGGAAGCACGAGAAATGAGGCACAAAATCAGACTGGGAAGGTGGAAATTTGTCCTGTGTTCATCCCTAAAAGATAGAAGGTGTGTAATAGTTATCGCAAGGCCTCATACATTTGTTCTGAACACTGCATTTAAGGGCATCTGTACTGTTCTCTTTAGGTGGCATGAGCAGCTAGTGGCCTAAATAGGAAATGATGTGAAAATTTGTGAAGTCTTCCCCTTCCCCCTCCTTTGGAACTGGTCAGACTGCTCTTGAGGGTGCAGGGTGAATGTAGGATAAGATTTGACAGCAGCTCAGATTAGGATGCTTGAGAAGTAGGAGGATGTGCACATCCTAGGTTGGCTGGTGATGGCTGCACAGTTATTGTACCTGGAACTCTATTAGTGGTGACAGGGCAGCCTCACTGTGTGTAGAGAAGTTCTCTTTGCAAAGCAGCGTAGAATAGCTTGGAAATTCTCTCTACTGCAGAACACATGTGAAGGAGAAGAAAGGTCTTTGTGCAGCCTTATGGTTACAGGAAGGAGATGGTGAGAGCAGTGTGAAAGCTTCCTGCAAAAATTAGGAAACATGTAAAGGTTAAAATGTTATCCTTTACTCATCTCACAGAACAAATTTTAGCCACTCATGCTGAAAGGAAGGAATAATTTGTTTGAAACTCTGCGGAAATGGTAGAGTTCCCTTACACATGTACACAGGTGTTTCCTGGGTAGAATGGGATCTATCCATATATTAGTGTATAGTTTTGCATACATTTGGGCATTTTCTGGGGCCAAATAGAAAATTGAGCTTTTCTTGGGCTGGAAGTTGGAGAAGTAATGATCAACTTTTCAGCTACAGTATGCACTGTGCTGAACATTATTATTATAACACTAGCATTGCTTATATTGTTACAAAACCTTTCTTTGTCAGTGGGTTAGATGGAGCCAGGATGCTTTCTATAAGGGTAGCAAATTAGAAGCAAAGAATATTGATGGTTAGTGCTTTTGACAAAGCCTTACTTAAGTCATCCCCTAGAGGATCAGGGTGAATAAACCATTTGAGACATGTTGTAAAATTAAACTGTGCACCAGTATAAGAAGACAGTGTACTGCCACTTCATTTCTGACTATTGGACATTATTACATGTTGCAGCCTTGTTTAGAATGACTTAAATTCCTCAGATGTCCAGGCTGCCACCAGGATATTCCTGCCATTGTTTTTGTCCCAGGCCTTAGCATTCATTGTGTGGCTGGTCATCATCATAGCAGCATCATAATTAAGCTTGTGGAGAAATCACTCTGCTTTTGTCTGATTAGATTTCAATGATTAAATTCTCTAATTTGTTTTATTCTGTGCTCTTACTGCACCCATCCCTGAAGGAATGGGTGATGATGCAGTGAGACCTAGCTGAGAGGAAGCCAGAGCTTATTTCCAATGGGAGGATGGGTTGAAGTGTCCCTCAGCTGTTTGTGGGGTGATTTGACAGGTGTGAAAACAAACAAAAAGGAAAATAAATGGTGTACTTTTTTTTAGTTTAAGAAAGGAAATAACTAAAAAGGAGAAAAATAAAGAAAAATCATTAATGCATTTCTTTCAATACTGAAAACAAAGATGAAATTTGTAGTGCTAGATTTGATCTCAATTACTATTCTTTTACTTTCTGAATATTGCTGGGGCACACACGTTTAGGATGGGGAGCTATGTTGATGGAAAGCAGCATGTCCAGACTGCAATGTGACAGCCAGGAGGAATTTCCAATTGCTGCCAAATGTGCTGCTACAACAGCCAAGTAGCTGAATTGCGTGGGATGCAGGTTGCACCTCCTGCTCCAGATGTTGTTCAGAGTCCCTCTGCAATTCAGACTGAGCTGCACTTCCAAGTGTTGGTGTTTACACCCCCTCCCTCAGCTGGCCTTGTGTCAAGGATTACAGCAGAGGAATGTGAGGCTTCGTGGGAATTTCCTTTTTAACACCTAAGGGCTTGTCTGACTTGTGCTTTAGTGTTTTAGGGCATTGCCAAGTGCAAGACTGTTCTGTGTGGCCAGTGCATTGCTGACAGATAGAATTCCCATTGCTTACTTTGAGGATTCTTCCCACAACTCAGTGAAGTTTTGTAAAATGTATTTAACACTTCCTGAACAATTCCTTGAGCTAGCTCTTGTTATTTTTCCAGTTAATGTAGTACTTTTCAAAGCACAGCTGCACTGTCCATCTTAAATCTGGTATGTATTCTGTATCTTTTCCTGTCTGTGCACATTTGAAAAGGATTTTGCTAATTACAGTTCAGTAGTTCAGACTTACTGCATGTTGAGATCACTCTGATTAAATTCTCAGAATGTGCATTAAGCTTGGTGGTAGTGCTTATGAAATTTTTTTCATTGAAATTGCTACCTCTTGTTTCATCCATGCAAATGCTTTCTCTGAAACACAGCTGCATTATGATTTTCTGTGATTAATGTTAATTGATAAATGATAGTTGGAGTCTCTTGTTTTGACCTTATTAGAGATTCCAAATTAAAACTCAGAAAGCATGTTCCTGAATGCATGAATGGTATAAGGAATGAGGAAAAATAGCTTTTGGCAAACATGTAAAAGATTGCACAAATGGGATAGGCAAAACTCCTTGCCATCATTTTTTCAGGACATGAATGATTCTTACATTAATCATTAAAGCGAGCACTAAAAGGACTAGTTTTCTAATAGATTCAAGTGATACACTTAACAATATGTATTTCCTGTTCATTGGTATATGAAAAAAATCTTAGTTTCCAGCTTTTGTGAATATATCTAGGAAGGAGGTGATTTATGCTCCTGCTGCATGCAGTTTTATTGTAACTGAAAGCTGCAGCTGCTATGTAAATTCAGCAAAAAAAAATCTCTTAAGGTTAAAAACAGCTTACATATTTAGAAATACAGTAATTCCTGAATTGGGAGAAATCTAGGAGTGATTCTAGAGGGCAGACCTCAAAATAATAACACTTTAGTCAGAAGTGGGATCTTTCTGATGTGGATTTCTGACTGTATTCTATATGTTAGCTAATATGTGTAACTTCATCTTGACAGGATGATATAGCTGATGAATGTCAGGTCCATCCTGTCTCCCAGTCAGATCTTTACATGATCATTGCCTTAGGAACCTTGTAGTGGGAGTACAGTTGCAACATGATGAATTTGAAGACTTAAAAATTATATAGCAGTTCTGATCTGTCAATCCAATTCATGATTTGTTGTCAGTGCGAGTTCTGCTGAATTAGTGTAAAGGTGTATTTTGACACCACCTTTATTTAGGAAGGTACATTTGTACATACATATATATATACACACTATACATATATATATAATCTATCTATCTATTAATCTATCTATACTCTCCTGGTGCCAGACTCTTCTGTTGATTTAACTTACTTTAATGCCATTATTCCTTAGAACCAATTTCATGGTATCATGTGCAGTAAGTGATACTTTGTACTGAGAAGTGGAAAGAGTAAAGATTGTTTTCTGTTTTCTTAATGTGTGTACAGTAAGCACAATTTTGCTAATCTCAGTATCGATCTATGTGCATGTGTCAAATTTAAGATTACCATTTCTGTTACATGAACATCTATTATTCTGCATATTGGAGTCTGTTGACTTAAGAGTGAAATGGTGTATAAAAATATCATATGACCCTTTCCACTTAATTTTCAGATTTTTGCTGCCTTTTAGTAAACATTCTTGCAGTAAAAAGGGAACTTTATCCCAGCCTGTGTCATGGCACTGTTTTCAGTTTAATAGGACTGCACTTACTACGTGTGTTTAGGATGTAATGAGTGTTGTTTTATGAATGTTGACAGTGCTTGTGTATTGTAAAATGAGCATTTTGTATTTTAAAGATTGGATAAAAGGATTGGTAGGTTTTCAGAATGAAGTGGACTGGTTTCTGTTACCATTTGGTGTAGCAGTGTAGCTTATACTTCTTTAGGCTTCTTGCATCATTGTATGTCTGCCTGTTCTCTTTTCATTTATTGTAGAATGCCCTTCTTTCAAAAATGCATAAGTCAAATAAAAAAAAAATCTACTGGGCTGTTACACAGCTGGGACTTTCACCTAATTATTGATCTTTGATTTCTAGATGTTTTAGTCCTTGAAAGCTGTAGAAGTTGTACTGAGTACTAAAAGGCTGAGATCTGAAATCTTTTTGATGTTTAATTTGGAGGCTTAATGATAAAATAAATGACAAAAATAGCTAGTCAAGGATTATTGCTTTGTTATATGGCAGACTAAAATGAACCAGGAAAAATTGTTTTATTATGACAGAAAAACCAATATATTATTTATTTTAACGTTTAAATTTTATTGTGATTCTTGCCCACATTTGCGTAGAAACAAAAGATTTAAGGTTCCCAGAGTTTGCAGGAAAAAAGATAGGACTGTTGATACTTTTCCTGCAGGTGACGTGATTTAACTTCTGTGGGATGTGTGACGCTGGGATCACTCAGTTTGGTGGGACAGCTTTCTTTCTTTTCGCCTGCTGAATGTGTGTTTTTGGTACAGAAGAGCCTGCTGCAGAGGGTCCCAGGATCAGGGCACCCTCTCAGTGAGACACTGCCTGGAGAGCAGGGCTTGGTTCATGTCTCAGCTCAGAATCATGCAGAGTGGGAAGCTGTTTGCTTATCTTCTCCATCCCTGGCAGCTGGATTGGATCTTGCTCTTGGAAGGCGGTTGTAACCTTGCCAAGGGCCAGCTGCTCCTTCACCCCATGCCAGCACCTCTGCCTGCCTGTCTCCTTCAGTCACCTGATCAGTTACACCTGCAGGATGGCTGCATCCACCGGGAAGATGCTGTGGGAAAAGCAGTAGGCAAGGGTTGGGAAGCTCATCACAGACCATGGGTCAATTTTTATTGGTGTTGAAGAAGGTGGAAAATCTGTGAGGTGCGCGGTGCTTCTCATTTTCCATGCGAGGCAGTGGAAAAGTTTTTAAAAAAGGAATATTGATCAGATTTTATTTTTAAGAATTACAATCTCCACAGCAATGCAGTTGTTGGTTTAAAAATTGTGCCCAGAAGACCACTAAGAATATGGAATTAAAGGGCATTGGAATGAAAGACTAATTAAAATGATTGGGCTGTGAGGATATGGGTTTGGGATGAAGGGGAATGAATGGGTATATGTGGCAAGTGAACAAGGAGGAAGTGGATGATATGGAATTATGCACTAAGGTTACAGTGTTTTAAAAATGTTTTAATTCCATTTTAGTAATGCCTTTCATGTCCCTAAAATTGATCAAATTACTGTGCCATTTAGAAAATGAATCATGCTTCATTTCTTGGGTCTAATTTGCCCAGATGTAGAAGTGCAGTGTTCAGTTAAATTAGTGCAAGCTCCATGTAAGTCCTGGGGTCTGTGCACAGACAGCTGAAATGAGGCAGACTGAAGCTGAGCTTCCAAAAATAGAAAGAGGAAACCAAAATTCTGCCTCTGCACTTCTCTTAGCAGTAAGGGGGTTTTTTTCGCTCTCAAATGCCTTTGTCTCTTCTGATACTCCTCACTCTCTTCTTTGGAAGCTCGCTTTAATCTACAAAACTTATTTTCCCTTATCTTTTCCCTAGTCCTTTTCCTCAGGGTTCTTGTAAGATTCTTAGCTACAACCTTTCTTGCTAACTCTGCTGGTTTTTTGCTGCTGACTTGTGACTGATGACTGTGCCTCTGATGCTTACTCTTCAATTTCTGCAAACCTATCTGGCACCACCCAGAAGCACCTTTCAATGTCTGGAGCTGAAACCTGCATGAACAGTTCTTAGCCTGTTTGCCTTAGGGTGGCCATAAGGAGAACAATGCTGGTGGATCTTGCTTGAGGAATGCTGTCTTTCATTGCAAAAAAACCTCTAAGAAATGAAGAGTGTGAACCAGAAATGTAGTAGTATGATTTCCCATGTCTTTCTTCTTCATTTACTTATATATTTAGAGTTGCATTTAAATTTAAAACTCATTCTAGGAACATTTTTTCCATGACTATTGTTTAGATTCCAATTAATTTACTTCTTCATATACTTTCCTATGCTGCTGAATTTTGTAGTAAATCCTATGACAGACAGCCTGCTTAAGAGATAGGCCATGTAGTTCAAAAGTTATTTCCTTGTCTTACAAGAACTTTTGAGTGAGTATCATATGACACTATTTACTATTACTGTTTCACTTTTACTATTATTATATCATTGTTTTTCACGTAGAACTTTGAGAGGCTTTGCTCTTTTTTCTTACTTGATGTAGAATAAGATTTTGTTGTATGAACTTGGCTTCTTTGGGGCATTTGAGTAGTTACCATTTATAGAAGTGTGCAGTTTACACATCTGTGTATTTACTAAGAGAGAGTGAAGCAGTGCACAAAATTTAGCAGCTGACTAATGCCAGTTAAAGATAACTCATTCTGCAAATAATTGGTTTATTTTCTTTCAGGCAAGAAATGAAGATGTAGTAAATTTTCACCTGGTTAAATCAACAGGGTATTAACTTTCTTTGCTGGTATGGATTTTCTTTATCAATATTGATTTTGTAGAGATAAACCTCTTACCTTATTTGCTTATGGGAAAGGCAAAGCAGCACATATTGACTCATTCCTTCATTCCAACTGCAGCTGTAATTTAGTACTGAGGTTTATAGCAGACTAAACGAGCTGTGTGAACTTTGAGCTCCCTCAATAAGATTCAGCAAAGTCTTAGCAGTTTTTAGAAGAAAAGGTACTGAAAAATTGAGTTTTTCATGTACTTTGCTGTACAAGGAGTAAATTTATTTGGAGATCCACACAGACACGAACACATACTCTTTTTAACTTACTTTCAACAATGAACAAATTTTATTCTAAAAATTACTGTGTTTGTGGGTTTTGATGTTTGGCTGTCAGTGAAAACCTTTTATCCTCTGTTTATCCTTTGGTAATATCACTGTGTGTAAGATAGGTGTGTGGGTTGGAGAACACCTACAAACCACCACAGTATTAGTATGAAAAAAATTCTGAGGTCTTGAAATGAACGAGGATTTTACAATGTAGTTCTAAAAGCAGAGTGTTGTGTTTTTGTTGGTTTTGGGGCTTTCTTGAGGGTTGTGGTGGGGTTTTTTTTGATGTGTTTGTTGTGAGTTGTTGGGGTTTTTTGCTTCATTTTTTTGGTGTGTGTTTTGTTTGTTTCTTTTGCATTTTTACTTTCTCTCTTCCTGAAGCATTCTTTAAAACTCTGATAAAATGTACTCCTCTGACCTCACACAGTTCTTTCTTGGTGTGTTTTCTTGGTAATAGTTCTTCTTGGAGGCACTTTGTGGTTTGCCAATTGCTGTGTCGTCTTGTTTCATTATAATATGAACTCTAGTGTTTGGTAAACTGTGTAAGCTAACAGCATTAAAACAGGTAGAGAGAGAGACAATAATGATGTCAGCAAGAAATTATGCTGATGGTTTGAGATTGTGTGGGTGCCGCATACCTGCAGGAAAAAAGGAATTTTTTTTCTTATTTGGGTTTATTTGAAAGAATAATGTAATTCTAGTAGTGGTACAATGGCAATTTTTAACGTTTCCTGAAGTTAAAACCAATACTGTTAAAAACATATACTGTATTTTTATATCTAAATAGAGAGAACATGTGTACATTTTAAGTGGTACTGGAAGAATGAAGTGTTAATTTCAGCTATTTCACTTCTCTGATTTCTGCTGTAATTTAGCTCATGCCTTAAGTACTTATGAAGCAGCTTTTTAATGTTTTTAAGGGTACTATTATAATCTTAGAGAAGTAGCATGGGAAGTAATAATGATTGTGAATGTAGTGTCAGAGGATTAAAGCCTAAAGCTCATTTTCCCTGTACAGCTATAGCAGTACTTTATTCTGGTCAGTATTATGCTGTGGATAGTGATACCAAAATCCTCAATGACTGTGAATGAAGTCAAGCAGAGAAAATACAATGCTGAAGAGACTGATAACTGCAATATCTCTGTTTGCAAACTGCTTTGAAATTCTATTGATGGCATGACTTGCAGCATCAGACTTCAGGTCTTTTGATGTGAATCCTTCTGTTTGAAAACCCTCAGGAAAGAGATTCACCTATGCTTAGTAGAGTTAATTTGTTCAGAGTTTTGAAAGTAGGACAGGTCTTCTAATGGTACTACTTCCAAGAGCTCTTCTGTTGTTGATTTACCTTACATGTATGAGAGATTGTGCTTTGAGGTTCTTTGGAATTTAAAAGGATTGGTTTTTATAACACAGATGGAAGGAGGTGGCAAAAGGTAGTACCAGCGGTAAGAAGTTTTGAAATCTTAGAGTAAGCTAAAGTTTCATTCACATTTTTTCATGATTGATTATACAGCTTAGAAAAAAATTCTGTGTAGAGTTAAGTGGGTAAGTATGCCTGTTAAGCTCTCTAGACTCCTGCAATTAAGGCTTGAACATTCAAGTGTAGTCAGGATCTTGAAACTCTGATATTAGCCCTCACTGATGATGTGGGACAAGTGTATTGATGAAGGTGGCATCAATAGGATCTGTGTGGATCCATGTGAAGGAAGAACATAAAGTCTGCAGATGTACAAGGGTCAGCAGTCATATATTATATTAAAAATGACATGTCAGCTACACAGCGTGTTCCTGAGGTCTCAGTGAGTGCATTTCATGTGCAGATCATTACACCCATTATTCTCCTTCCAGAGACAGGGAAGGTGAAGCACAGAGACATTACCTGCCTAAAGATACGGGCGAGTCCACTGGTTGGACTCCGCATCTCATCAACCTCTTGTCCATCTTATGTCTGCAGAACGAAAACAAGACATTTTATCTCTGGAAGGGCTTCTGTGTTGTTGTAAGCATTGTATTTCAGAATGCTTTTAGATGTTTCTATGCATTATAATTGTTCGTATTCAGAGAAAAAGTGGAAAAACCCAGACCCTTTTTTTTCCCATGCAATGAGAAAGGTATTCTACTGGCAGAACCAAAGGACACAGTCTTAACCTGCACCAAAGGAAATATAGGTTGGATAATAGAAAAAGATTTTATGGAAGGAGTGATTAATTACTGGAGTGGTCTGCTCAGGAAGGTAGTGGAATCACCATCCCTGGATGTGTTTAAAAAAAGACTGGATGTGCCATTCAGTGCCATGGTTTAGTTGTGTTATGGCTGGGTTGGGCTTGATGATCTTGAAGGTCTCTTCCAACCCAATTCTGTGATAGATGCAAAATTCCATCCCAAAGAAAATTTTACAGCTCAATTATTAACCCTGGGTAAGAATTCATAATGAAAATGATGTCAGTGCTTTAATTACAGTGATTATAATAGAACCTGTAATAATAAGGCAGCACCCAATTTTTTGAGCTGCTGTGTCAGCTGCCGAAGCCATGCGTACAAAAATCCCTTTCTGAGTGGAAATGTGGTGTAATGTTTTTCAAGGGGGACTTGCATCTGCTCTTTTCAATGAGCACATCAGCTAATGTATGAAACTGTCTTCTTATCATTACAGCTGCACAGAAAGAATGTCTTAATGCATTTGCAGTTATTTTTGCTTCTTTAAAAGAAAAAAAGCATTTCATTCTTAGACTAGATAAAAGCCACTGTTGTTTGTGGCAATAGAGGAAGTATTAGCACTGTTAAGAATGGTAATTATTCTTTTTTGCTGAAAATACTGTAACAGCAAACTTTAGTTTGAAGCATTGGCATTTTATTTACGCATGGGTCATAGTGGCCAAGTCTTCCTAGCAATACTTGCCCACACAGTATCGAAGATGATAAACCAGTGATACCCGATTTCTCAAGATCCACCTATTTTCCATTCTGCTCCATCAGTACAAAAACGCTTCTCAACTTGTTTACTTTGGCTACATAAAACAGTTCATGAAGTTGAACTTTGTGGGAACAAGGGCCATGAACTGGCATTGAATGTCCAGTGCTGGCAGTTCATCTGTGGGAGAAATCCTTTCCTAGGTGAATGGCTACCCAGAAATGAGTGCTGGGCTACACCGTAGGTAGGTGAACCATGGTTATTTTGAGTCTCCAGGAATGGCTCATATTGGGAGTTTTTTTCTGGCTCATGAACATGTTGCCAGTACAATACATGATAATTAGCGTGGATATTTCTGAATTATGTTTGTTAGCACTTAAAAATGCACTAATGAACAATGAGTACTTTTATATGTGATTATTAGCTACTCTGTTTCTTTATTTCTAGAAATATTTCATATTGGGCTAGTGGTGAGACCTCTATTGTCATTGTCCATCTCAAAGTTGATTTAATTGGGCTTTAACTGTCAAACTCTTTTTGGCTTTAACAAGTCAAACTCATCTACACCTTGACTTTCAGAGTAGGAAGAAGATAAAATATGATTCCTGCTAAAGACAGACTTCTCTTTTGTCTGTGATTTTTTAAAAAACATACTTTCAATATGGTATGAAAAAAATACATTTGTAGAATAATTTTGTGTGGTAAAGGAATTTGAGATAAGTCACGATAGTGTTTGTGTGTGGTCAAGGAGGTAATTCTCTTAACAATAATAGCTTTTCAGAAGCCTCTTTAGCTGGTCATACTGATCACTTTGCTACTGAGACATATACTCTTCTTCAGTAACACTTGGGGTAAATAAATATATAAAATTAACTTCACTTTAATTTTTCAAGTATCGTAGTGTTAGGAAAAATAAAGAACTCTTGACCAATATTTAAAAAATCAGTTTTATTTGTTATACAGTAATTATAAGATTTTAATTGACATTAAATAGTAAAAAAAAAAAAATCAACAGAACATCAAAATTATATTTACTTTTTGAAGGTAAGCATTTCTTTGGAGGGGAAAGGAACTCATTGCTTCTTGCAGGTGGATTCATAAACATGGCTCTAATGGCTCATAATGCAAAGTCTCCTTTTCTTTATGTTATTAAGTGACAAAAGGCCACTCTGGTTTTGATGCTACCATGTGTGCTCTGCTGCTGACTGTTATTTGGGAGGAATAATGGCTGGAAAATTCTTAATAAAGGTGCAAGGCCTGAATTGAGCATTCTCAAAGACAGCTGCTTCTTCAGGCCAAGTCCTTGAGGAGCCCTCTGAAGTATTTGCAAGCTGCCTTTGACTCCCACCCATATTTATGCTGTTATATAAACCAGTGGGAGAGTGGTGGCTGCCCCGGAGTCTGACCCAGGGGCACAGTAAGCAGTTCCTTGTTGCTAACCTAAATAACAGTATTGGTTTTTAGGTGCTAGGGACTGTGGGTGCCTGCACAATTTGACAGCAGTCAGTCATGTCTAATGCTTTGACACCAATGCCACCAAAATAACAGTTCAGAAAGAGACATCAAAGTGAAAGCCATGCTGTGCCCTACAACCACTAACAGACAAGTGCTTGCAGTTCTCTTACTGTTTGTATGTTTGTCCTGTATTGATGGTTGTGATGGATTCTAGTAGCAGCTTACTGATAAAAGCAGCATTAAACAAAGATGTTGCAGGAACCCACTTCTTTTGTGACCTAATCAGCAGACAGACCATTGTGGTGATGAATAGTGAACATCTGTGTTTCACATGGAATCCAGTAAAGCCTTGCCACAAAACACAGCTTTTCCACATTTTGAAGTGGCAGTGATATAAAACCGTATTAACGTTAAATGATGTGGGTAGTTGGGCAAGCAAGATCTAATTGGATATAATCTGTCCTTCCTTGTATAACTTGATGTGAGTTGCGCACTCTGTTATTGTGGAACCTGTTGTGCCTTGGGCAGTTCTGATTGTGTGCTGTGTAGTGTGTTTACAGGTGAAACTGGATCCTGTCAGGTTGATGTCATTTCCGCTGAGGTGTCATCTTCTTGTGACAGTTGTGGCCATCCTCTCCTGGGAGCATTTTAGCTCTTCACGTCTTTGTGCCATCACTGCACCTGGCCTGTTATGCTCAGACAGTTGTCAGGACAATAAATGTTTCCCCCTTTCTCGTACTAGGAAGGAGGAAATATCTTCTCAGAAGTTGAATTGACTGTTTATTGACCAAATTAATGAAATATTTCCCATTTGGCTTTTCCCATGCAGTTTAAAGTGAGGTTTTCAGAATAGGAGCTTGTCTTTGGGTTTTTATTTCTCTCAAGTATTTCTGTCTCCTTCAAATGAAGACACAAAATAATTAATGTAGCCCAAAAAAGAGCAGGAAATTGTTTCCATTTACTCTTCTAGTTTTGTTTTGGAAATGCTTCCTCATAAATGTTGTACTCCTGTATAGCTCATTCCTAAATGGGGCGATGACTCAAGCACATATTCCTGGGCAACCTTACAAGGCTTTTCTTCTCTCACTCAGTCTTGCCTTTTACTTATGTCTGGCAACAGCAACTTTTGAGACTATTAAATCGTCTTAGTTGTGTAGAAAGACAGAGAAGACGTTTTATAAAATCTAACTCTCTCACTTGATCTGCCTGATGTATTTCAGCACTCCTGTTCCCAGCACTGAGGTTTGGTGTTTTCATAAGCTCCTGAGGAGTAGTATAAGTATAATATAATGTTATGTTATACTGCTGTCATCTGTACACAGTCCACATTGCCCTGGAATTTGTGTCTGCAGGCATTATTTTTGCCTTGGTACGGTGCATTCTGCATTACTGCTTTTCCAGAAGCTCACTGTGCTGCCTGGTATTCTCAGCTTTGGAAACTACATAGGGAAACCTGTGTTTGTGCTCTTTGGTCAGTTCTGTCATTTCTGTTTGTCAGAGCCAGAGGATTATAGTATTTTTTAGGCTATTCACTTGGGAAGTTTTGGAGATCTTTTAGATGTTACAGACTGAAGCTGGGGTATGTTGGAGCAGATCCCTGGGCATGATGTGAGAGAGTTCTGCTGAACCATGGACAGGTGTCAGGGCCAGACCAGGGGCAGCCATGCAGTGTGTGCTGTGTGCTGATGTCCCCAGCTTGGAAACTTAACACAGCATGAGCTACTATCCTAAAGAGAATAAGGCCTGAGCAGGAGTTGTGGGAACAGAGAGTAAAAAAAACCATGGATTCACAGCTTTGAATCAAGTTTACTCTTTGGCAGCGGCTTTAGTGATTGCAGTGATTATGAACTGGATGGTCAGGGGCAGGATTAGTACTTGATGGTTTGCTCTTTCCATGTAACTTCAGCTAGTCTGGATTAAAGAACAGATTCATGTATTGCAAGTACATATGTATGTAATACCTTAAAATTAGCTGCAGTAAGGCTGGAGTTGGGCTACTGGGGGTTTTTTCCCCAGTATCTTTGGTGTGGATATTCCCGGGAATCCTTTGGTTTTTGTGAACTGAAAGTTTTGTTTTGGGCTGTAATGGGCTATCTGTAGTACTTTCTTCAGTTAAGTAACTATAATTACATTTTCAGTACAATCTGAATTGTCTGCCCATGACAATTTCCTGTGTATCTTAACTAGTACTTTGATAGTTTGGCTCCACCTCCATTTTTAGTTACTATGTGCCTAAAAATCACTTTCCTTGTATTTTCTGTTTGTGATTCTTATGTATTTTGTTCCTTGTATTCAAACAGCCATCTTCCTGAGCAAAGGTTAATGTCTGAGTCATTAGCTGTTTTCTCCATTTCATGGGTGTGTCAGCATTTTATTTGTAATTTTCTTCAGATGCTCCTTATAAACGGAGACTCTTAAAGCTGCCGTCAGAATTCATAAAGATAAGACCATAATGGCATGATTATTGCAATTATTTCCTCGTATATGGTGTCCCTAAAACAGCCAGGAGTGAGTGTGTGAAAGTGCCTGAGAAGTGTTTGTGTAGGAATGCAAATAACTTTAAACAGACACGCCAGCATCTGAGCTTTGATCTGTTAATGACTTCCTCATTCAATCAAGTGTGGAATGCCAATCCCTGTGCTTGGCAAATTCAGACTGCTAATTTGTCAAAGCTGAATAAGAGTAAATAAAACCTCTCTTTTGCAATTCATTGTAAGAATGTAAGGAAAACAGAAGTCTTAGTAAAAGGAGCAGTAAGATGCTGAATATCCCTTTTATCTGCTGAAGGCAGATAAAAGACAGTAGGACTAATCCATAGTGTCCAATATTTCCACTCTCTTTTGTGTCAAATTAGACAATTCATCTGCTCAAGTACACACAGTGTTTTGCTTGGTGAAGAGTGAGTGGTGGTCCACAGCTGAAGTAATAAGAAGCTCAAGTAAATGTGAAACTGTTGACACTTACCTATACCTTTCAAATTGGTTAATCTAATAGAAATTACTTAGGGTTTTTTTGGGTTTATCTTACTTACAGAGATTGGTGTAAACTTCCAGAACAGATTGTAAGTCTGATGCTGTTACCTGGAGACTCTTTAAAAAAATAATTATTAAAACAAAGATAATTCTCAAAATGCTTACTTTCTCTGGAGTTTAGCCTGAGGTGAGAGATATTCTTTACTTCTGAATAATTTGATCTATTGAATGACTTTGTGTCCTAGCTACATATTTTAAAAAGAAAAAAAAATATAGATACATAATATAGAACAGTTCAAAACAGGGCCATGAAAACATGTGCCCAAATCCTGATATGCAGTGAGTGGAGAATGGACTGAGAGCACCCCTGAAAAGAAAGATTTTTGGGGTACTGGTGCATGAGAGGTTGGACATGACCTGTCAGTGTGTGCTCGCAGTCCGGTTGTATCCTGGGCTGCATCACAAACAGTGTAGCCAGCAGGGTGAGGGAGAGGACTCTGCCCCTCTGCTCCAGTGAGAGCCCACCTGCAGTGCTCCATCAGCTCTGTGGCCTCAAAAACAACAATGACCTTGTCCTGTTACAGCATGTCCAGAGGAGTGACAAAGATGATTAGAGGGCTGGAACGCCGCTCCTACTCAGGCTGAGTGAGTTGGGGCTGTCCAGGCTGGAGAAGAGAAGGCTCTGGTGAAATTATATCTTCCAATATCCTGCAGGAGAACTACGAGAAGGCTAGAGAGGGACTTGTTACAAGGGCATATAGGGGTAGGACAAGGTGTAAAAGGCTTTAAATTGAAAGAGAGTAGACTTAGATTAGATATTAGGAGGAAATTCCTCAATGTGAAGGTTGAGACACTGCATAAGGTTGCCTGGAGCAGCTGTGCATGCCCCATCCCTGGAGATGTTCAAGGCCAGGCTGGATGGGGCTCTGAGTAAGGTGTCCTGGTCCATGGAGTGTTGGAACTAGATTATATTTAAGGTCTCCTTTAAACCATTTTGTGGTTTTATGAACGGCAGAGCAACTTGTATGTGGTTAATGAAAGATGATAAACAATACAAGTGCTTCTCAAATAGAGTGCTGTATTTCCTTAGACCGCAGTTCCCATTACAATTGCACCATATGTTCTCTGCAAGCAGCAGATGTACAGTCTAACATTTAGCAATGGAACTTTCCCACTTGAACGTTTGGGATAATACTAAAATAATGAATAATGAATCTTTGACATTTTTAAGGCAATTGCTTTTTGTTGCTGTTTGTCCCCACTTTGCTGTGCCTATTTGTTTCAGAAAGTCTTGCCGCTTAAAGATTTTAGAGCTCTTACATAGACACGTCCTTGCATCTCTCCAATAACCCTGAAAGCATTATCCATTTTAATGCTTGGATGACTAGGTGGCTTCCCCAAGATCACAGCAGGCACCACAGAAATGCAGGGGGCATCGTTGGTGTCTTGAAGACTGATGTTTCTGTCGAGACAGCCACAGCTGCAGGGTCGATGGGGAGCTGCCAAGGGCATGGCATCTGGTAAATGACAAAGTGCCACCTTGAAGGCAGTGCTCAATGACATTGTCTCCTCATTCTCTTTCCTTTATCCCTTTTGAATACTTTATATTTCATTAATAAAGATAATTCTGGGGGCTGGATGTTCGTTCTAGCATTCTCTACTGGTAGAAGGAGCTTGCTTTCTAATGCCATGGAAGGTAGATATAAAGTTATGTCAGACCAGGTGCAAGATAATTAGGCCAAGGGAAAATGCCAAGTTTCCACTGCAAGTTTTGATATATCAGCTTGTGCTTAAAGTAGTCAGAAGAATATAATCTGAATTAAAAGTTCATTAAAATCAGCTTTGCTTTGGGAAGTGGAAGGGGATTTGGCTGGCTATAAGAGGATACGGTTTTTTTTGAAAGTGTCAGGTAAAATTGTTTTGGTCTGGTCATGTTCTTTAAGAGGGATCTTATTGTGGGTAGTATGTTAACCTTTATAGCCTCCTGAGGAATGTATTGATTAACTTTCTTTTTTCAATCCAGCCTTACAGGTCTATGGAAAAATATCCAATGTGAGTATAATACATAGAAATGTGTATAGTATTTCCTTCATTGGAAAACTCATGATCTTCTTGCACTGCCCTTTGCTAGGGAGACATGTAGTCTTGTGGGACTTTGGTTCTTGAGTTCCTGAAAATAGCAGCAAAGCTATAAGGAAGGAAAAACACTTCATTTTTATTGATTGTTTTATAACTGTAAAAGCTCTTTTAGCAATTTTGTCAAGGGTGAAACTTGATCTGTTCCCTGCAAACAAACTGTCTCTTTCTACAGTTTATTTACAGTTCATTAGAAGTTCATGACCTGCTTTTTTTTTTTTTTTCCCTCTTTAATTCTGCTTAAGACAATCAATAATTGTCAGATCTTTTCTTGGTAGTAATTTTGCAGGCTGATGTTTGATCTCTATCCCTTATATAATTGAGGATGAGTCAAGGCTTAAGATTCATATCTGTGTTATGCACAAAGTTATAAAGAGAACAGTAAATGGGGACAAATGGTAGGTGTTTTGTAGACTTGTAATAGATATATTTGTTGCCTCTTGAATTATTTTGCCTTTTTGGGTCACTGCATTATTCCAAGGGTCTTCTGAGGGTAAAAGACAAGAAAAAATCCTTCCTTTGTGCAGTGATATTTCTTGATGATCTGGATGAGTGATCAAAACAGAGTGAGTTAGTTGCATTAATATTCTGTACTTTCCCTGGATATGGACTGTAGTTCTGGTGGTGAGACCTGCATATTATTTTCTCTGTGAAGGTAGTCATTATGTTTAGCATTCAGCGCACCTTGTTAGTTGGACTTGCTTTTTCTAATTGAGCTGAAGGAGCGGCCACTCCAAGTCACTCTCACTTTGTTGTAGTTCTTGACACCATTCTAGACCTTTTCCAAAGGAAATGCCATGCCGTTAGCTTTTTTGCCCTGGACTTTCCTGAAACTGCCTCGAGCAATGTTGACCTCATTTTTGAGTTGTCCAGTTATAAGATTGACCAAAATTAAGGGATGTGTTCTTCGCTACCTCTGTTTTCCTACAGTTGTCTACAGATGCATTCATAGAATAATAATTTTTTTACTTCTTGAAAGGTTGGATTTTTTTCCCCTTGTCCAACCTCTCGATGTCCCTCCAGGTGTGAAACATGCAAGTAATAAATAAACAATGTGCTGCTGCTCTAAGCTTACTTTCTATTAGATACAAATATGAAATCCCATTCCTGCAGAGCTTTAACTCTGACCATTACTAGAAAAGAATGCAATTTAATCAAGGTGTGTTCTGTTAAAAATGAAGTTGTTGTGGTGATGAAAAAGTTGCTCTGTCATTAACTTTCCTCTCTGCTAAAGATACATGGTGTGATTGTTGGGGTTGTCCTGTGCAGGCCAGGACTTGGACCCATGAAGCTTGTGGATTCTTTCTAACTCAGGATATTCTGTGATTTTATGACAGGCATCTGTTAACTTCTGCCTTGCTCTACATTTTTGCAGGATGGTCAGATAGCTGTGGCTCTTAAACACATCTCTTTTTCTTCCTTGTCTTTTCTTCTGAGTCACTTTATTTGATGAAAAAGTCAAGCTCTTTGGCTTCAGATTTGAAGGTTATCAGCTCTCTTACAGGTATGAAACCACTTGTCTTTAAAGTAGTTTATTGAAGAAGTGGTGTCCCGTCTTTTCAACTGAAGTAACTTGTTTCATATACTTAAGTACTTTGCTTTCCTTCTTAGCACAATATACTTAACAAAGCTCAAACCAGTTTTTTTCTGGCAGTATTTCTTCATTTGGAGCCTAGCAGGCCTCAGATCCTCTGTGCTTCTGTCTCCAAATCCCTAGCTGCTGACCTTAAGGCTCCCCTGGTGCTTTCTGCAGGAAGGTCAGTTCTCCCTGTCTGCTGTGTATGTCTTTTACATCTTGTCCTGTCTAGGCTGGTCTGAGGGCTACTGCATGAACTGTGTCACTGTTTGATTTGTTTGAAGGCTTGTTGTTGCTCAGAGCCCTGTATGAAATTGTTCTTCTTCTGGGTCACTTGACAGAGAAAGCTGGCAATCTGGCAGTCATTTGGAACATGTATTTTTTGGAAACCTACAATGCCTAAGAAAGCTTGTGTGTGTTTCTTACTAATTGGTGGATATGCAGGTGTGATTTTGTTGATCATACCCATTGGGATCTAACAAACTGTCTTGGCATTTCATTCTTGTGCAGATCTCTTGACCTTACTTTGTTTAATGGCAAAAGCAGCTTTTAGAAAGATTTGAGGTATTTTTTCTGGTTCTCAAAAGCTTCTGCTGTATTACCCCACATGATGGTCTCATCAGTTTGCTGCAGGTGTTCCTGAACTTCTCCTTGTTCCCGTGCAGCCTGGATTGGTCCATGGCAGATGGTAGAGCTGTGTCTCTCCCCCAGGGGTGGGGGGATTCAGGGTATACTGGGCACCCCTCCAAGTGCAAGCAAGCTCTCTTGCCAAAGGGATTGAGAAAAACACATTAATGTTACCAGTTTTGGTACACTTTGACTGTGTTGAAGTGTGTCTGGTATAGCAGCAGATTTATTTCAGTCATGTCACAATAATCTACTGTTAATTGCTATTCTCCATTAGACTTTCCCACTGGTCATATGGGGCGGTTAAAGGGTGAGCAGCTCCTACTGATGACTCTTTGGTGATCCACTTGGTGACTCAGTTTATGGATAAAAGCATGGAGTCTTGGTTTATGTGACATTGCTGCTGGTGCACTGTTATGGTAGAGATACCTGTGGTCCTTCAACCTTCATTAATCCTGTGAGAGGAGGGTCCTCAAGAGACCAGGCAAGATGGGCAGCTATTTAATGTCCTTTGTCTCCAAAGCTATATAAAACAAGCCCACTACATAGTTTAATGCCATCAGGGCCCTCTGTGCTGGTATCCGCTAGAGCCTTGTACTCCTGTGTTTCTGATAGTCCAAGCCACTGGATCCACACAGTCAAGTAGATCCAGTTGTCCCTCATATCCTCTTGGCTAGAGGCAAGACCCCTCTAATACTCATCATAGGATCCTTCATTTACATCTTGTAGAAGTGGGTTAGAATTTCTTTCCATAGGATCAGGAGTAAAGTCAGCTTTACCTCTCTGCCTGGGAAATTGCCCACTACAGACTGGAGCAGCAGCAACAGCTTTCCTGAAGGAACTCCCATTTCTGATTGTTTTCCCCTGAAATTCATGTACCTGTGTCTCTAGGGTGAGCTAGGTTTTCCATCCCAGCTGCTCACATCTTCACCATGGTCTCACAAGTAAAACCATAGGGTAACCTGTGGTTATACCTTCTGTATCCTCTGTCTTGAACAGGAGTTGGATGAGTTTTCCTTATCCACAGTGGAAAGTCTTAGTGATGGGTTCCCACATCCCTGCATTGATTTGTAGTAATACTTAAATTGGCTAGAAGTTGGTCAAAGACATGGTTATAGTGCCTGCAATGTCCTGCCCCTAACCCCAAGCCTTGCTGGACCTGTGAATGTATGTCTCTTTCTAGTCTTCCCACATTTTTTTTTTGTCAGTGGAGAATATCTCCCTGCAGGTAGCAATAGCACAGGTGCCTTAGATACCTCTTCATCAAGTCAGAGTTTTCCTTAAGCCATTAGATAGCTCATAGTTCTTGCAGGAGCAGTCACCCTGGCAGCATCTTCCTGGAGAACCTGAGGGGCTCTGGCCCATGTCATGGAAGGCACAAGGAAGGGAGCAAAATCCAAGAGACAGCATGGTCTGAAGGGACTGAGATCTCTCTGGGCTCGGTCTCTCTTGGACAAAGTCAGGCCTTGCTGGGCTGACCTAGGCAGCAGATCATGTGGAAAAGAGTTTAGGCAGGCCCTGTTTCCTTCCCCTTGTTTGTCAGGCTATCCTGTTTTCCTCTGCAGTAGCTGAGACCCCCCTCTGGCTGCTGGGATGGGACAAAGGGCTGGGAAGGAGGCAGAGGAGCCTTGGTGCTGCCCAAGCTGTTCCTCCTCATGGCCTCTCAGCCCTTGCCCTGCATGGTGTTGGCCCCAGGCTGTGGCGGGCCCTGGCTCGCAGCCACCTGGCACAGTCCCACCTGGCTGAGCCCCGTCACTCGGCACTCTCGAGTGTCTCCTGGCAGAGATGGGCCAAACCCCACTGAGCTGCTCCAGCAGGCCACCTGCCAGCACCTCCAGGTGACAGCCAGCTGGGCACAGGAGGACTGGCTCCCTGTGCCACGGCCTTGCTGCTCCAGGTCCTGGGGAGGCACATCCTATGTGAGCATGGCCCAGGTGGGATGGCTGGAAAGGCCAAGGCTGCTGGGGGAGAGAGTGGCTGTGGAGAGAGCTGTCCATCCTACCTGACTTGTGCATGTCCTACCTGTCTGCTTTGCCTGAATTTTGCTGTGAAGAACTCAGAGTTCTGAGTCAAGGGTGAGATAGAGCACAAAAGTATTCAGCTGGGGTCTGGACTTGAGAAAAGCCTGCCCTATTGCTTTAAATCAGAGATTAATCTAAGAGAGACATTGAGCCTGACCATGGGAATCTGAGGGAATATATATATTTACTATTTCAGCAGGATGAGGAATTGTGTATTTATATTTATGCCATGTATGTAATAAAGGGAAGGTAACTTGTGAGGCTGCTGTTGGACTTTACTGAAGCGACACCTATTTTTCAGCTGGCTATGTCTTCTGAAATTGTTTGTCATAGGATCTAAAAAAGAGACTGGAAGAGGATGCATTGTTGTGACAGCCGCAGCTGGTCTGTAAGCTGCTCAGATAAATTGGCCAAAACAGACTTCACCTCAACCAGCCTCCATCAGGTGCGTAAGCATGGGAAATTTGAAGCCCCTATAAAAGGGAGTGCCCATGAATAAATCTTGGCAGTGTCATATGAACTTCAGTGTGTTCAGTCGAGTGCCTTTCTCCAAAACTGCAACACATTGGAATATTTTACAAAGTGGCCTTTGGCCTGCAGTAAAAAGATGCTGTAACCCTTGACATAATTATTAGAGCAGTAATGATCCTAAGAGGTAATAGAGAGTGCAATCTCTGCCCTTCTTGATGGGAGTTGAGGACTAAAGCAGAAGTGTTAATTTTATTGATATCATTAAGGGAAAAGTAATACAGTCATAGTGTAATTTTCTACATGGGATGGAAATCAAAGAACTCCATCCACTTTGCACCTGGGTTGAAGACAGAGAGTCACAGATAGGATACGTGATCTTTCGAAAATATTAATGAAAATGTGAATTTCATATGTGTAAAACAACTACAATAATTTTATAAAATTGGTTTGATAATTGGGCATTAAATAAACAATGTAGACAAACCCTTTAGAAGTATGCCTGATGGGACACTTTGGAATTCTTCAGGGACTGTAATTTGCACAGTGGGTGGGAAATGGCAAAAGTCAACAAAGGGGAAGACTCAGAGGATAGTGATACTCCACTTCCTTGGGGTACTCAGTGAATGTGTATAGGAAAATTAGTACCAAGAAGTGTGCTCTCCAAGAGAGATTTCCTTAATTTTGTTAAGCCTTTTGTTTGTCTGTGGACAACCTAAGAAATCCTCGTTTGAATTATAAATGATGAGTAAAAAACTTAATGGGAGCATGAAAGAAGAGGCTGTGGCTAACTAAAAAAGTGTCAGAATATCTCTCGTACCTCTAGAGTCAAGGCAGAGGAGAAGAAAAACCTAGTTCTACTGACTTTCATCGAGGTCTGTGCAATGTATAATCTCTGGTTTTAAGACTAATTTAGAACCCTACTAGCAAATTTTATGCCATCACAAAAAACCCAGCTTCTGTGCTATCCTTTTAATTTCATCCTTCGCCTTTGCTTGTTCAGATTTGTTTCATATTTGAATTGGAAGCTTATTGAAGTACTGATCATATTTTTTTAAAATGTGGGTGTGATTAAATAAATAGGATGACTGAGACAGGACCTACAAACATTGATCTAATCAAAATAATACATGGCTTCTGAAATAAGCAGCTCTTTTTTTTTTTTTAATACAAGATAGTTTCTCTACTTCCACTGATGATGAAAATATCTTGAAGCTTCTTGTAGCAGCATTTTCTTTTTAAGAAAGGACTTAATTTCTATTCAGTGTTTTACTCTACTAAGTTGCACTGTCTGGTCGCTGTCAAATGCTGGAAGATTATTGCCTCGTTTCTTAGACATCTCCTGCATGTGGTACTTGCCTTTGTAACATATGTTCTTGACTGAAGAAAATGAGGGAGATTTGCTGTTGTCATCATCTGTCACCACTGAACATCAAGACATTGGATGTAACACTCTGGGAAATTAGCTCAAGAAACTTATGCATCTTTTTGCTATTGTCTGTGTAAGTTGTAGTCAGATATAGTAGATGTTTAGAAGTCCTGTTTGTCCCTTTGCACAGTTGTCATTTTTCAGAAGATCTCAGCAAGAACTGTCTAGTTAAGACTGCTGTGCATCAGATGTTGTTAAATATCTCACCCAAGCTGGTGGATGGCATAGTGCTGTCACTAGTTCAATTTCTTGTAACACTTGTAAATTTCTAGAGCTTTCATACAAAATATATCCTGCCCTGCTAAAGCAGAAGGCTGATTTAATGGCTCTGAGTCTGGCAGTTTGCTGTTCAGGAGCAGTCCTCTCCTATATTACTTGTGATTATATCCCCTCTGTGGACTTTAACTCCATTTCTCTGTGTCATTTTGTTAGCAGTGCTTTTACAGTGTGCAGAGAGAGTTTGCGAGCAGGATGCTTGCTTAAATGTGACATTTACAAGTGCAAAGTGACTGCCTGATGTCTAACAAGAGCTACTAGATTAAGTATTAATATACTCAACCTCCTGGTGCTACTTCTAGACACTGTGTGCTTGCTCCTCATTCATGCTATCTGTATTTTGGCTATCTGTATGTGCCATCTGTTTATATCCTTACAAGAATTACAAGCTGGTGTACTCTATAAGGGTTCAGGACATGCTTTAAGTTTTCTAAATAAGATTCTTAATCTTGGTACTGCTGTTGGAATCAAGGTGATGCTCCTCTTTTGAATCGTGGTTGCAGTTCCCATCTTCTCACAGAACATTCCTTCTTTATGTGATTAACAAGTGGCAGAGTGTTTTGGTTGGATAATTTTGTCCTTTTTTTTTTTTTCCTAAAGAAGAATAATCAAGTAACACATACCATTTTTGGAAAATAAATTCATGAAAATACAAGGAGAGCAAATATGCAGATTCACTGTTGCTTATTTAGTTCAGTAATAAGAGTTCTTATTTATAAAAGTTGGTAATATCAGTGGCTTACAGGTTCCTTAATTACCTGTTGGTTCTAGTTTGGAAACTTCATTATGTAAGAAACAAAAAACCCAAGGCAGACATGAGAATTAGAGTGTATGGCTATCAGTAGGTGTTTCTGTAATCAGATGTAAGCAGGCTGTGTTTTGGGAATACATTCACATGTTGTGCTGCAGTGTAGGAGGCCCTGGTTCAGCAGCTGTGTTAAGCAGCTCTAAACAGAGGAGCATTTCGCTCCTGGTGTGCAGAATCTGAACTGTGGTGCAGACTCATTTTTATGTTGCTTATTGAGGGACTTCTCCAGCACCCCCCATCCCAAAATCAGTTCTGAGGTACCTTTGAGGTTCACCTAGAATTTACAGTTGTCATTAGTATGCTGGGCCTGGAGAGTTGTTTTAGCAGGCTTTGTGCAGCTGACAGCTTTTAGGTGCCTTTCAACATTGCAGCTCTGGCAGTTGGGCAGACTCACAGAGTGGTTTGGGTTGGAAGAGACCTTTTCACCTTGTTCCAACCCCACTGCCATGGGCAGGAATATTTTCCACTAGACCATGTTGCTCAAAGCCCAAACCGTCTTGATCTTTAACACTTCCAGGGATGGTGCATTTTTTGAGCAGCTTGTTCCAGTGTCTCACCACTCTAATCATAAAAAAGTTTCTTTTTGTGCACTCTAAACCTACGTACTTCCACTTTAGAGCTGTTCTTGGTGTAATCCACAGACCTGTGGAGGGTGCACTTGCTTTCACTGTCTGTCTTAGTGATGAAGATACTCAGTTACAATGGTCCTAGTAAAGACCCTGAGGGACATTACTAGTTAGTGTTGTCCATGTGGACGTTGAGTTATTGACTGTAATGAATCATTTGTTGGCTTCGCTTTCAGGTGCAGTAAAGCTTTCTGACTGGTATTTTTCATTGTGAATGAGATTCACCTAAGCAGAAGCAGCTAAAATTATTGACTATGTCAAAGCAAGCCTTTAAAATGGGAAGGGCCAGTCTTTGTAAAACCAGCTGCAATAGGGATAATATTTACTGCCCGGAATGAGTATTGTTATCTGATCATTGAGGGCCATGGAGAAAGATGGGTATGGAATTAGTGCTTTTGCAACAACTGTGAGAGTGTACAGTGCATTCACAATATTCCCTCTGATATTTGTAGGCAACTTTGAGAGTGTAGCAGTTCTATTACTGTTTAATACTGAAGAGCTTAGGTATGGTGAAATAAGTCATGACTTGACACTGCCATAAGCTAAAACTTAAAGCTGTCCAAAACCTTTAGCTATGAGCTTTTAATGACACAGTTGTGAGTGCTGATGTAGTAACTGAGATGATCTAATGTCGTGAATTCTCGCTCCTGTTTACTGATCTCTCTCTCTCCTGCAACTCCATTCAGACTCATCTGGGTGCTACTAAAGCAGACAGAATATGCTTGTGTAAAATGAAATATGTGAAAACAGCTCATCTCACTTAGCTCTAAAGAACATAACTAAATCAGCAAAATTTCAGGTTTGTGTAGAATCAGAGGTCAGGGATATACAAATGTTGGTATCTTCTAAGTATTCATGCTGGAATGAACTAATATGTCCCTCTGAATCAATTTTTTAAAACCTGGTATTATTGGCCTTTAAGCAATTACTGTGCAAACAGTTTGCTTATTGAGGTAATTGGGAAATACCCATAGTTGTTTTTTGACACTTCTTTAATACATTCAAGGCTAGAGACCTGCTGTATTTAGCTGTCTTTTAATCCGAGTTTTGTGTTCACACACAAGTGTGTGAAATCTGCTGTTATGTCTCTGATTTTTGGAACTGAGAACCATATGGTATCTTGGTTTTGCATTTCTTAGATCTTCTTAATTGTGCCTGCATAGCAATTAGGCTTGTGCATAAATTTGAGAAAATAACACATTCATTTGTTTTTAGTGTATAAAGTGTACTGAGAATTTATTTCAGCTTTCACAATAACCATAAAAAGCATTCAGAACAGGACAATTTGGGTTACAGTTACTACATACTTAATTTGACCCTTTAAGGCTTGCTTTACTTTTTTTTGGTCTTTTGTTATGAAATGGCAAGACACAGGATGTCCAATTCATCCAGTGAAGGGGGCTAAATTATGTCTTTGTGCACTGATCCAGCAAAGCACTTGGCATTGTGCTTATATCCCATTTGAAGTCAATGGGATCACTTATGTTTTAGAAGAAGCGTGTGCTTTTAAGTGTTTTACTGAATAGGGGTGAAATTATTCTCAAAGTCAAGCATGTGCTTAAGTACTTGGCAGAACTGAATTAGTTAATATCTATGAGTTAGCACAAGAAAAACTGAACCTTATAGCCTGCTTGTTTAGAAGATCCTTTTTCTATGTTCCCCTTGAGTTTGACGGGCTCTGAGAGAATGTCATTATGCAGTAAGTCGGATCCTGTGATGTATCTTTCAATGGAATTAAAAAGAAATTGAGATTACTTTAGGACTCTTCCTCATTCAGACATGGCTTTATCACCAAATTTCTCTTTTCAATTTTTATGTCTTACTAACTTTTTAAAGAGATTTTACATTTCTGCCATTTTTTTTTAACTCTCTGTTCTAGGTGTTCTCTCTAGGTTGAGAAGTGAGCTGAATTTCTTCCTTGAGTTTCTGAGCAGTTGTCTATCTCCAATAGGCATCTCCCCTGTTGGGAGACAGATCTCCAAATCGCTCACTCTCAATCAGCCAACATTTCTCTATTCCTATTGGCATCCTTGCTGACCAAATTTCTGTTCCTTTATATTTGTTGATCCTTTGTATATGCTAAAATTGTTGAAGGCAAAATGTTGACTACAGATTTGTGTTGCTTAGATGTGAGGGAACATGTTGTAAAGAAATAGCAATTTGTTTTCCTACCAAACTTGTGGCATGGTGTAGTTATCTGTGCTTTCTGTCATCCCAGCCAGGAGGCAGAAGACAAATGGACTGCACCCTGCTAAGAAGTTAATTATTTGATTGGACTTCCAGGACTGGCATAAAGCACCTGCTCTTGTATAAATGCTGTCCCTTAATGTCCCTGATGTTTCAGGAAATCAGACTAGCTTTGAGAGTTATATTTGGTGATGAAGGGGAGCAAATGATACCAACTTGGACATAATGATGGATTCTGACTAAAGCCTTTTAAAAGCTGTACAGTGGTTAACAGTGACAAAGCACGCCAGAGACATCCAGGAACATACAGTAAAAAAATTCTTATATCTAAGGACTCTAAAATCTAAACATGAATTTATTAGGTTAAAACATTCCTGATATTGTAATTCTGATGAGAGGGATAGGTCCTTTTGGGTCCCTTGGTCACAGAGCAGGTCACTAAGTAGGGAAACACCGCTGTTGGCTTCAAAGACCTTTACTTTTCCACTTAAACACCTGGATATTTATATAATAGCTGGGATAAATGGAAACTGTGATATACCATCTTTTTGTAGACTTTTCTGTGTTTAGGGTTGAATACTAACATTAATGGAAGTTTGTATTGAGTTGTGGCTACAAGCTGTGAAGTTACAGATAATTGGGTTCTTAAACCCAGAGAAACAAATTAAACTAGGTGTTCATATTTTCTGGAATCCTTAGGAGCTTCCATGATGATTTTGTTCTCTTTAGCCAGCTCTGAGTTTCAGGCTGGTTTCTTTTATTTCTTTCTGTGCTTGCTTTGTGGGCTCAGTTTAGGCTTAGACTTGGTTAACCTTCAGTTTTCGAAACAAAATGCAGGTCTTTACTGTGTGTGTGTAAACTTTTACACATGGTTCCATGCATTATTAGGTCCCTTGTCTATCTTCAAGTGTGCTATACTCAATGATAAAGAAATGTGAGCCACTACTGTGTTTTAATATTTGATTAACAACTTGCAATTAAAATTTAAGTATATGAATATATTGTCTGGAGTGTTCTTTTTTTTCATTGTTTTTATTAGCAAGAAGACAGGTGGAAATGAGTGCGATAAATTTAATCTAGAAACAATATAATTTCAATATAACAAAAGGGTGTTGCCTGAATCTTTGCCAAGGTTCATGGAAGCCCTAGGTAGAACATGGTAAGTATCATGATTTAGTTCTAAATGTAGTGTGTTTGATTCCTAAAAATGTATTCTTCTTATAAGTAGTGTCCAGTGGAGTACATTAGCATATAAAGAAATGCAAGCAGTTAGTTTGCAATTAAAATAATGAAATTACACAGTATTGAGGATAGTAATTATGAATGTATTTAATATGCATCCCCATGAGGCACACATCTTATGTGTAGTAAAAACTGCAGGGAACAGGAATCATGTGGTTCCCTTTCATTAGAGTTAGTAAGCTGGGAGTAGTTTGCCTGGAAGTTTTCAGTCAGTCTGAATCGTCAGTCTGTGTGTTATCAGTTCATTTTGCAGCACCAGATTTCTTTCCAGGCTTGAGTTAGGAATTGTTCTTTTCTGTTGAACTTAGAGACATTTGGAAAAGAGCTGTTATATTATTTTGTGGTAATGCAGTCAACAGCTGTAACAGTGATATACTACAGTTACCTTTTTATTGATCAAAGGCCAATCTGTAAATTAAACTGCCTAGTGTTAGGCAAAGTTTTCACAGTTTATTTAATAAATAATAATAGCTGCAGATACATTGAATTTTTAAAATCCTTTTGCTCAAAAGCACATACTTCTTTCAAGACATGAGTGGTCTTGTTGACTTCAATGGGATGTAAACACAGTGGATCCCTTGTAAGAGTTTTTAGCACCCTGCCTTTTTGGCTCTGAGGATTTGAGATAAGTGGATCTGTCTGTCTCAGTGCTCTGTTTTTAACATAGCTTTAAGCAGACACATAGGGAGAAGCTGGAATGGAACACAGGTATATGGCTCTTCAGAACTGCAAGATTAATTTGCTAAGGTTTTATTAATTTTCATTGTGATCCATGAAGGGATTCTGTCCTTGGTCAGCATATAAAAAAAAAAAGACAGAAAACCTTTTTTCCATCTGCTTAAATTATGAGTTTGTGTGCTGGGAGTGATTGGATCATGCATGTCCAAGTGGTGCTTTTGCAAAAGTTCATGAAGAATTGCAGATGGGATGGTCGAGGCTTATAAGGACGAAAGGCCAAATGGTTTAAATCAGCATGATCCACTTCATTGGAGCCTGTTGAATTTACAGCAGATGAGGATTTGGTCCTTTTTAATGTGACATTAAGGTCACACACTGAACAAGTGACAGAGGTAATAAATGATCCCAACCCTTGTTGTCACTGTGGTTGCCATATACACAGCAGAGGCAGCGTTACTTGAGACTGAAAAGGAGCCAGGCTGGGAAATGTGCAGGAAGCTTTTATTATAAACAAGTAAATTGCTGCTGACATTGGAGCTGTGATTCAGGAAGGTAAGAGGAATAGAGAGAGAGAACTGAACAAAGACTTGCGGCTCTGCTGGGACTGCACAGTGCTGAGACAGTTGTGAGGTGGTTGCTTGAAGTGAGCAAGAGAAGCAGATTTAAGAAGGAGCACATTAAAGCTGAACTTGGACTACTAACTGTGCAAATCAAATGGGTTATGCTTTAGAGTCCCTTATGATGTCTTGCTGTCTTGTGAGACAGCAGAATATTTTCAGGAAGCTGTTTGTTTTTTGGTTTGTGGTTGTTTTTGTGTTTTTGGATGTGGTGGGGGGAGGCAGCACTGATAGAGATGCTTTGAATGCCTTTGGGAGTAGTAGCCAATATTGGTGCTTTGCTTCACTCTGCCAACAATTTTTATGCACTGAACAGCACAGAGCTAGGGCTGTGTTATTCTGAGTATTTTCCTCGTGAGAATACCAAATGTCTTCTGCAGTGGTGATCTGTTCCACTCAAATTCCAGAGCAAATAGCTGGCAAGAATTCTCTTCCTCTTTTTATGTCCTGGGCTGAGGCAAATGCTAGATCTGCTGTTTTTCAATGTTCCCTAGTAGGCATCTTACACCTATTTTTCATGCATGAAAGAAAAAAATACTCTTGATTGTCTCTAGGTTGCTTTTCCCTTTTAGTTAAAACAAAGCACAGCCAAAAGCTAAATTGCTGTCTATATATGAACACATCCTGTGTTTGACTAAATACTATTATTTACTGTGAAGTCCAAATATAATTATTTTCCTTAAAATGCTGTTTGAACATGCTTTTCTGCTATCTCTAAGCACTGTAAAACACAATTGTGGGCATTAAGAACGGGGATAAGAGGAGAGAAAAATACGAGGGAGGAAGGATGGTATCCTATTGAATCCTTCCCAGTGCCCAGGCTGCTATCTCTGTGTCCACCCAAGATGTCTCAAAATTAGTCCATTTCTCTTTGTCCCTTCGTGGTATAACTTCCATGTGTACTCAGAGATCTGTGTAAGTCCACTTCACTTGTTAAAAGTGAATAATTCATTGTATGTATGCGTATTTGGGGAAGATAACTGGGGAAGTTGATGCCATGGCATTTGAATCACAAAGCAAGCTCATGCTCTTTGATGCTTGCATTTCCAGGTTATTACTTATAATTATGACTGTTTTTAATTAAACTGTTAAATATTGTGAATATCAGATGCTGTAAGAAATGCAATGTACACTTCTCCAGAATCCAGATGAGTGACAGAGGTGAGAGAGGGATGGTTTCTTCTCTGTTGGAAAAGCAACACAACACATCAAAACATGAATGGGACTGCTTCTTCACTGTGGTATAGTCCTTACCCCATTTCTGACCTTTCCTATGTCTGATTGTTGAATGGGTGGAAGTTGATCTTCACATAATCAGTTTTTTGCTAGTAGCTTATCCCACCTCTTACTGAAGAGCAACTGGCTGCTGGGTGTATGTAAAAACTAAGAATAATATTGGTTCTCTTCTGTTATTTTGTATATTATACTGAAGTTCTTTGAGATAACCTTTGCTGTGATACAGAGACATTTGAAATAGGGCATAGCTCAAATTTCAGAGAGCTGTGGCCTCTAGGTTTCTAAAGATCAGTTACCGTGGTTCTCCTTTATTACAGCCACAGTTCACATGGTAGAAGTGGGATAAATTTACATACCCAGTGATAATAAATGATAGAATGAGTTGTGTGTGACTTGTCTTATGTTTTTCTTCTGGCTAACTTAAAGTCAAAAGGGGATATATAGATGACTTACCTACAGTTGCTGTCTTTGAATGATTATTGCACTTTTAATCACAACACTGGGAATAGTAGTTATGGGTATATGAAATCACTGTCTTCAACTGATACAAGACTTGTCAAAATGGGAGATGGACTTTTGATGTACTTGTGTAGCTTCAGACTTCTTTATTGCAAATTTATCTGCTTGTTTCCTCTCTCATTTCCTGAAAGCACAGGAGGATTTGAAAATAAAGGTAGGCCTGAGCTGCAGAATGCAGGAAACTGGAAGAAATCTCATCTCTTGCCTTAGGGTAACACAGTGTTTGGATTCTGTGTTCTTGGTTTTGTTTTTTTTTTTTTTTTTAGTGTTTTTGTTTTGTTTTCCAAATATATAAAAGCTGTTCCTAGATATATAAAAGCTTTTTTTGCCCAATTAGTTTTTCAGTGCAGAGGGGAATAAGAATGGAGCTGTACATGTAGACATAGATAATTTTTAAAGGTCTGGTGCCCTGTGTTAGGTGCTCTTCCTTTGTTTATAAAAACTGTTTAGAAAAACTAACCTCCAAGCAGGTGTGGACGTGGTAGGAGTTTGCAAAATGTCACTGTGAGAATGATGGCTGTGGCTGCTGTTCCACAGACTGCACTCTGTAGCTCTGTAGCACGCTGCAAGGATTACATGCACAAGGAAGGAAAAGAGAAGAATGTTATTCACAAAAGCAAGTGGAGCTGTTGTGTATTAGAAGGAATTTCACTCATTTAATTTGCAAACCCAGATTTTTTTAGGATCACAATCCCCCCCTTTCCTAAATAGTGCCTTTGAATTTGCAACCCTTCCTCCCTTCCCAGCTAATGCCTTCTATTGTTCAGGCATTTGGCTTTGCTGGTGTTTTCAGTAAGATCCTATTAATTGGGTTACATTGTCCTTGGTAACTGCTAAAGCCCTGAGTATTTATCTGGTGTTTGTTTGTTTGCTTTTGTTTAAATGTAAACTGATTTTTAATGGCTTTTTTAGACTCCTACATTGTGCTCATGGACAGGCTTGATCACACACAGTGACCTCTGGGAGCTGTGCAGGTCAAGTCACAAATGTTCTAGACAGAAAAATAATATTAGAACTTTATTGAAGGCAGTAATGCTTAAATGCTGAGGACAATACAGTGATGGAATCCAAATGATGGGAGCTTAACAATTTAGGTGGTAGCCACAGGCTATAATGTTACCCATGGACTAAGGGACTGCTCCTTACAAGTGTATCTGCTGTGTCAGGACTTCTGTTGACACACCGACATTTAAAAACATTCATTTTCATGTAGTTTTGTGGGTATTTGTAGTATCCTGGGGCAAATTTAATTTCTGTGTAAGGCTGGAGCCAGCTGGTCTATAGAGATTGTGTCTGTGAGGCAGTCCTTGCCTCCTGCTGCGTGGTGAGGGATGGAGGCAGGATTTTCGCAGTGTATGGTGCACATCTTAGTCCTGTGTGTTCTTTTTTATTGAACAGTTCCCGGTTCTAAGCAATAAAGAAAATGTATCATTATCCTTAAACTACCTGAGTGAAGCCTAAAAATCTTCCAGATGCTTACTGATATTCTGCTCTGATTTAAGGTTTGAGGTGTTTCAGCTTTGTGTAATACCATCTCCCAGTTTAAACTTTGATAGCTAATTCAGTTTTGTTTCTTGTTTGGAAGATGTTGTTTAATATTTCTAGGAATTCTGCATCTTTAAGGAGAACCTCTTTAGGAAAGCTTTGTTTAGAAAGCATTGAGAGGTAGTAGCAGGTTTGGTTTGTTTATGAAGGGAATGTTTGCATTCTCCTACACACTGCAGTGTTGAATAAACATATATTGTCTTTTGGTGTGTACTTGTAATTATGATAATGGTAACATTCACAAATAATTTCAATTTTTAAATTTTGCCTCAAAGGCAATTAGAAATGTAAAAGGCACAGACTGTTGCTTTTTCATATATGCAGTTATTGAGAAAGTAGATCCATGGCTCCATCTGCTGGGGTTCAAAACCAGAAGCACAAGGAATTGCTTTTTATTGAAAGCACTGAGTTCTGGCATACTTGTGAGAGTAACTGCTGGGCAGAAGCTAAAATAAAAAGTACTGCATTTTATTTTTCAGCTGGTGAATTGATGGAGTGTATTTCTCTGGAGATACTGGTGTAATGTTTTGACAATTTTGCCCATCTTAAAACTTGTGGTTTTTTTCCCCGCAGTTACATTCACTGTCTGAGAGTTGAGCAATTTGTCTCATTTCACAAGAGACATATAGAATACAGAGCTGCCTGTATAATTTTACCCTATGTGTTTTTTATAGTCAGACAACTTCTGTAGGCTAGATAAAGACCTGATATTACAACATTAGCTGGATGGTTCCTCCAGAGATCTCCCATGGGGAAAGAATAAGGCCAAAATATAAAAAACTTCTTGGTCTTCTCTGGCAATTAAATATGTGACATTAAGATATTTTTGAGATTAATTTGCATTTTGCAATGTCTTGGTGCAGACCAGCATTTCCATCTGATTAACTTGTCAAATTTCTGTTAAGAGGGGAAATATTTTGCTCACACTTGGTTTCTCATTTCTATTGGTCTGAGAAAAGGAGCTCAGAAACTCTGAGCTGTAGCTTAGCTCATGAGGGAGAGAAGATTCCGAAATAATCCACTATTATTCTGCTTGCAATTGTTTTCAAAGCAGCTTTGTCATTTTCTGTCATTATATGAAAATCTGTCTTGTGTAATGCCTGCTGCAAGAATATGCATCAAAAATCCATTCCATAGAAAAGCAAAAATTGTCTGTCTTGTTCAGCACTGAGTAAACACTTCAGTTTCAGTAGAAACTGGACTTTGGAACTTGAAAGCATTACAAAGTAATGGCTGTGTATTTGATCAAGATTCAAACCTCCATACAGAATAGCGTGCCTGTTTTCTTGAGTATTCTCATTATGTGCTAGGATATTTTGTCCTAAACAAGGAGCCTAAACAAAGGTGTCTTTCTCTGCTCTTTTCTTTTGCCTCTGTTGAAGGTTTTAAGAGTGATGCCCGTAAGGACAAGGATTTTAGATAAATAAAACTAATGGTTTTGCAGAGAAGATGTAGCTGGAGTGAATTTCACTCTGTAAGGGTTACTACTGTAAAGTTGCAAGTTCAAACACTCATGTTAAATGTGGAGTCTGAAAGGAAACACCTCCTATGTTAATCATAACAGGACATATATGGCAGTTTATAACTCCTCTGCTGTAAACAAAAAATTAATGGAAGATCAGACTTGTGTAGTGCTGCTTCAGTAGTATCTGAAAGTATTGCTATCTTGAAATACTTGTTTTTTTTCCTTGTGTTGCAAGTAGAAAAGTTGTCATTTTAACTTAATGCTAAACTTTGGCAGGTTAACAGTGCAAAATGTGTGTGTATGTAAATTGTATATGATTCTATTAAGTAATGAATAATTAAAATATTACTAGAACATTCACAGCATTCAAACAGTGTATGCACATAGGCATGCAAATATACAGGTATATTTGCACAATAGTGTGTTTTTAAAGAAATATTATCTGAGAGCTATTGTAGACCTAGAAAGAACAGTGTATAGTACTTCCTATTTCTGCTGCTTAGACAATTAGAGGAATGCTGACGCTTTATTTGTGTTCTTCCTTCAAGAGACAGGAAAGGAGGAATCAACTGAATAAATGCTGTTTTGTTATCTGCTGTTAGAGGCAATGTATTCTATTAAAATTTATTACCACCTGGAAGGCCAAGGCTATGTTTATTCAGGGTCAGTCCTTAGGAATAATCTCTTATTATTTAGACACAGTCTTTGTATTCACAGTGCAAGTTGCAGACTGTGCTTGTTGCTCAGTTCTCTGCTTCCTTCTGCTCTCAGCTTGGAAAATTTTGTAGTTATAAACTAGGATGGCTTGTTCTTCAGTGAAGTGTCAATTTAAGCTGTGGGCAGGAGAAAGAAAAGCAGCAGCAAATGTTTCATACACCCACAAAATGCCTACAGGGGTTTAAGGTATTTTAAAATACATTTTTAATTTACTGATATTGTAAAACTGCATTCTAAAGTGGTTTTTTTTTTCAGCAAATAAGATCTCTTCCTAAAATAGAGGAAAGAGTCCTCACAATCTCTAAAAATCTTGTGTGTGCTTATATGTACCAGTGAGCCTGCAGGTAGAGATTCATTACAGCAAAGAAATCCCAACACAGTTATAGTCTTGAAGTGGTTAAAGAAGCCAGAGAAGCTTGAAGGGGAGGGATGAAGAGTTTGATGTGGCTTTCAAAAGCCCATTTTTGTAGGCACAGTTGTGGACAGGTGAACAAGCTGGGTTAACGCCAGCTAAATGCAAACTTTCCCACCTGTCAGTGAAATGGAACAGCTGGTTGTGCTTCTGTTCACTGGTGAAACTAAAGTTTTTCTGGTAAAGTTTTTCTATTTTTTTCTGAATTCTATTGAGTTGTCAGTCACAGAACCTGGGCGTTGTCTAGGTCAGGCTTTAGCTTGCCATCAGAGATCACCAGTGACTTCTTGCAATTAGTGACTATTCCCAAGCTGGTTTTTTCATCCTGAACAGCAGAATTGCTTATTGATTCCTGGTGCTTGTGAATAGTGTGGCTGTTTGGCACTGCATGTTCAGAGTCGAATTGTACTAGCATTTAAAAAAAATGTTAACAGCAGAAAAGTGCAGGTCAGTCTCTAGTCAGAAACAGTCTTTGTTTGAACTTGTTACCCTTTCTTTCACAGTTACAAAACATATATGTAGTTTTATTAATACTTAAATATTTTCTGTTTCCATTTATGTATATTTGTATACACTGCCTAAATAGATACATTGCTCACAGGTACTTGCTGAGCCACATAACACATATTAAATTGCTCATTAGACGTATTACTTTGTTTTTGCAACTTGGCATACAAACATTGTGTAGACAGCTGACTTGGGGTTTATTTTCATGTGCTGAATACTAATAGCTCAGGAAATTACATAGGGGCATAATTCCTACAGCCTCTCATGTTCCTGTGATGAGATATTAAATGTTTTTATTGCTATCTCTCTGTGGTCCTGTCTTTCACAGTGGTAATTTATTATAATGAGAACAAAAAGGAGATAGAACTGGTATATATTCCAGAGATTAATATTCTTCCAGTACATCTATGGTGCTGATCAAAATAAGTTTTGCTTAAATATTTATAAAAAAAGGCCAAGTGTCTGTGCATGGAAGTACTTCTCCCTAATTTCAAAAACCATGAAAAATTAGCTAATTATAAGCAAATAGGCTGTGAGAGAATTCCAAAGAAGTGTTCAGAAGAAACATGACAGTTCAAATCTAGAAACATGATCCCATATTTTGACAGTAAATTCCTTGAACTTACAGTTCTTTAGAAAGAATTTTTGGTGTTGCATATTTTGGCTGGACTGCAATGCCATCATTTTCTGTACTCCAAAGTGATACAGCCTTTAACAGAAGCACATAAAGTAATTGAAATCCAACTGGAAGTTCTGTGAAGACTGAAAAATTTAGATCATCTTCTTTCATGCAAAAATCTGAGTATTTGGAAATTCAAAATAATTACTTTTTCTACTCAGATCATGAAAAATCAATTGTCTTCTAAGAGTGCTTACACTTTATAAGAACTTAAAAACAAGGATGTTTGGGTGATATATTTGTATATCTCTTGGCATTTAGATTTTATATCATTAGCCAGTGTAACAGTATAAAATACTATATGATATTGTATATAAGATTTTATCTTTTGTTGGTAGACTGTTTTAAGTGACACGTTTGCTCAGTTTTCAGTGCTAGCTATTGAACATCACTTTGAAATGCTAGAAGCCTTCAGTAATGTGCATGCAACAAATTGATGTTGACATCTCATGTATTTAGGCTGACTGACAAATCTGTTTATGTGGTCTTTGAGGCTGAATAATTTATCTCTTTTCCCCCATCCCTTTGTTTTTCTGTCATCCCAGGTTATTGTATTGGCTGTGGAGAACCACGGACCCTTGGTGCCCTGATGGGGGACTCGGGATCCAGACGCTCGACTCTTGTATCTCGGTTGCCAATATTCAGGAGAAGTGTTAGCCGGAGACACGACTCCCTTCCTTCCTCGCCTTCTTCTGCCAGTGCCATTGGTGTCCACACCTCCTCCCCATCCAGCACCAACTCCAGCTCAGGGAGCACAGGAAAGCGCCGGAGCATTTTCCGCACTCCTTCTATTAGCTTCCATAACAAGAAAGGGAGTGAGCAGAAACCTGACTCAGCAAGTCAAAATGTTAACATCTCAAATGGTGCCCAGTCTTCTCTTAGCACTTTTCACAAACTCAGCTTAGACGAGCACATAAAAAGCAGAGGAAGGCATTCAGTTGGCTTTGGCAGTTCACGTAACAAGAAGATAACAAGGTCTTTGACAGATGATTTTGAAAAGGGAAAGGAGCCCTCAGCTAATAAGAATGTCTTTATCAATTGCATAAGCTCTGGGAAGAATGAGGGTGATGATTCGGGTTTTGCAGAAGAGCGGAGCCGATACTCTGTCAAACAGTCCACACGAAAACTCCTCACTAAGTCTTTTTCATCACACTACAAATTTTCCAAACCAGTTCCAGAGAGTCAGTCGGTTTCCTCTGTGCAGCAGCCCAGGTGCTTGCTGGAAGTTAAATCCTATGTGGAGAGCGAGCCTGTGATGGCCAGGTCATCTCCTCCGTGCTCGGCTGAGACGACGGAGTGCATGGGCAGCTCCCTGCAGTCCCCGCTGCTCTCGGCTGACCTCACGGCCGCCCAGACCCCCTCAGACTTCATCGCTCTCACCGAGGACTCTGTGTCAGAGGCTGATGCCCTGCCCAGCAGTGGGCCTGGGGTGCCGCTCGCGGAGGATTTTGGCCACGATGTCTCTGCCCCTCAGGTCTTCTTTAATCCTGCTGCTGCTCCTGCAAGGGAGAGAGATACTGTGCAAAGTGCTGGCCATTCTGCTGGTGTGTCTCCTGTGAGTCACGCAAGCTCGTGCAGTGTGGAGCCCAGTACCTTATTCAAAACCTCAGTTGCTAATCAAACAAAAGTACTGTTGCAAGCCAATGGACTGCATATTAATGATGCCAGGCACATAGAAAAAAGTAACTCAGAAAATGCATGTTTAGAAACGGTGACGTTAGAGTGTAGAGAGGAACCAGTGACACTCTCTCCAAAGGCACGGGGGTTGAGTGGCAGCAGAGATGAAAGCACTCCATCCAAGCACATGAGAAACACAATTCCTGTAGTGGAGTCTAACACTGTTCCGTGTTCTGAACCTCAGTCCTTTAAAATACAACAGGGTTATGAATCAAACCATTCTAAAGGTATGTTTCATGGTCTTTTTGAGTTTGTTTGGGTGGGCTAGCCTCATTTCTTCTATAAGGATTGTTTTGTCATAGAATGTTTTCTAGAATGGCAAGTGTTGACTATGAAGTTCAGAAAGTACACATTGTGTCCTCATCCAGAACTGTAGGAATTAAAGGCAAAGTCTCTGATTTCTTTGAGTTTGTGTTTTAGGGTTTGCAAACACTCATAACTGCTGTTTGTCTGTACTTTGCTTAATAGAAAATTAATTAAGAATGCAAGTACTGATTCCCAGCTTGTGTTAGAGGCTGAAGCTGTGATTCCTTGAGACATGGCTATTTTGGACTTGAGCCTTGGGGTTCCATAATTTGGGATGAAAACGTCAGCAGAGAAACAAATGTTCTTGTAGTCTGATTATGGGAAATAATACAGTTTATTTTATATTGATCTGGGTTTAGAATTTTATAGAGTCTTGCTTTCCCTATTCAACTGATGTTATAGAGTGACTCAAAGCGGATATTTTGTCAAAGTATGAAATATCCTGTTTCTGCTTCCATCTGAAATAAGTGTCCAAATTCTCATTTTGTCATCTGTCAAACTGAGGGAGTCAATTACCATTTAAATTTCACACTGGGTCTTTAGTTTATGCAGAGTAATTTGGAAATACTAACAAGATTAAGTGGAAAGACTGTGCCTAGAAATCCCAATCTATAGAGATACAGATAAATAAGGCACCAGGCTCTTGAGTGAAGGACACCTGTCAGAAGTCATTTATCTCTGACAGTTGATTTTTCTTGAGCCAGCTTAATGACTGGGGCTTTCTTGCTTAATCCTGAGACTCTATGTGGTGGGCCAAAGTTTGAGAGTTAACAAGACAGCATTTGTAGTGATTGTATTGGAAGATGAATGATGGTAAGTATAAACTTATATAAATTCACACCCATAATTTTGCTTGGGTGTTTATCTAGGCATGTGGATTATAAGCAATCAGAAGCAATCTTGATTTTTGAATTATTAGTCACCTTCTAGGCTTAGTTGGATATCTTGTCCATAAATGGCAATTGAGAGTCATATTATTCCACTGAATTAGCTTTCACCAGAGGGCTCCACTTTCACTCAGAACCTCAGTCCCTTTGGGGAAACAGTATTCCCATTTATCTATATTACTGGTCCTGAGCACTCAGTTTGTCTTCCTTGCCACATTGTCCCACCTGTAAGTAGCTCTTATTTCAAAATCTGTCTTGCAAGAGTATGCTGCAGAGCACTAAGTGAGCAGCTTGGAGGGGTGTTTAGAAATACCCCCTGCATTTCAAACTCATGCATTGGCAATTTGATATTTAGTCTGTATTTCAGTAAAGCAGCTAAAGGGAGTTGAAATTGAGATATAGATGTTTTTGTAAATTGGATTCATGTTCACAGAAACACTAGAGCTAATATTGCACTATATAAAAGTTGTTGATTAATTGTTCTGTTCTTCTAGTGCTGTTCAAAATACTTTTTTTTTTCCTGGTGTTGTGAAGAATGTATTTCCAATTAGCAAGTCCCCAAGTGTACAAAGAAACCAGTGAAAATAAGACAAAATCCTGCCATATGAAATGAGCCAAATACAGGAAAAGCTTACATGGCCATCAGTAAGATATGGTTATAAGCAGTTACACCTGTTGCAAACAGACTGGTGTGAACATTTGGTTTTCTAAAACAGTATTTAAATCTAGATGTGAATAAAAAAAAACTTCTGTGCGTTTTCTTTGGTAATAGATATTTTCTGTACCTGGTCTCATAGCTGATATCATTATAGATAGCGTTGTAAATGTGACATTAATGTATGAGAAGGTTTGATGTGTCATGTATTTCTTAGTATACCTTTATGTATTTTTATGTGATACGGATTTTTTTGAGAACCTTAAGGGAAAATGTGTCTTCTCTTGCAAAATGTAAAAGAAGGTAAGATTTTTTGTATATGTGACATTTATTATGCTACTACTCTTTTATCTGTCTCTATCTCTAAATTTGCCCTAGCATGTAAAACTGTACTTTTTTTCCTTTTTTTCTGATGTGTTACTGTTTTAACTGGACTGGGATTTTGCCCACTGACTGCAGGCTGATGGAGGGTGCAGGTGTAAGTCTAAATTAACAATACTGAACAGAAATGGAAACCTGTCTAATGTGCATCCTTGTCTTATGCAGGGTTAACAAAGTTGTCGCCTGGTCCTTCACGAGCTGGACTTACTTGACCTTGGGGCCTAGGCAAGGTTGGGTTTTGGCACCACTGGGCAAGTGATAATTTCTCTGGTAGATTTTACTATGATGAAGGGAGAAAAAAAAGGATAGAGCAAAGACTCTTTCTGGACTCTATGAGGAGCCCTGGACTGGGCTGTGATGTGCTGAGCATGCCTGTCATTGGGGCTGAACTGGGGGCCCAGGTGGCACCTTTATCTAGGTAAGCATGGTCTGCTTTCCACAGAACATTTCTCATGTGATTTCAGTGCAATTATGTCAAGCAAACCAGTGTTCTGATGAAGAAAATTGTTGTCATCCTATTGCAAAAGTTCTCATACCCTCTTGGTGATTTTTCATGGGCAGCTCTTCACAGCACTGACTCCCTTTTTCTTCACAGCACAACCAACAAACTCCAACTCTCTCCAACCAGCTAACCCACTCTTTTGTAGCACTGGTCTTTTTATTGGGCACAGCTGTGGCCTGTTAAGGGCAGGCCTGTTCCTAATCTTTGGTGATTAGTACAGCTGCAACTCCTCAGGTGTGAGACTACCCTTCTGCACTGCCTTTATTTTCTTACATCCTATCCCACCACAGAAAATACTTGTAGAGAACAGTTCCCTGTAACGACTGGTATTTGCTTCTGTCTTTGTAGTTGATGTTGCCAACAGCCTCAGTCCATACCGGGAGGGCAGATTTGTTGAGAAACGCCTGAGGTCCTCTTCAGAAGGCACTGCTGGGGGAAGCCGGCTGATCATAAAACCAAAGGATGGAAATGCAGAAGAGCTTAACAGCCTAAGAAAGCAGAGAGCAAGCTCGTCTTCTTCCAAAATGAACAGCATGGTGAGTTTTATTCCCACATCCATAAGTTTGTTTTTCTCTGACTGGTGTAGCTATAGTGAGAAGCAGTGACTTCGCATATAACAGTAATAAAGAGGGCAGGAGCTGTCTCAGCCTTCCAAAATGTGATCCAGGCTCAGCTTCAGATATTAAAAGTATTTTTTTGCAGGGTGGAGTGCTGCAAAAGGTTTGTCTACTTTCTGAAGAGTTTCTTGCTGACATATTCTAGTGATTTGCTAGTGCTTGGAGCTTTTCGTGTTTCTGTGTTTTTGTGGGAAGTTTGCATGCGAATATCAGTGAATGACATGTGATTTTTCAGAGCCAGAAAGAACGTGGTGATATTTAAAGATGCTGTTTCATGTAGGTATCTAAGGCATTATGCAGATGGAGTTATGCCCTAACATACTGGGTAACCCTGGCTCAGGCCTGTGAACCTTTTTTGGGTAGTTAGACCCAAGCTGCTAGGCAGATGTGTGTTTATTTAAATACTAGGCTACATTGATGCTATTGCACTTCCTTCTGTTTAGCTCTGTATTAATGATGGAGATGGGAAGGTGTGACAATCCAGGAACAGCAGGAGGTAGGATAAGTGTGGATGGGATTAGGTGTTAATCTGATCCCTTCTTTGTGTTTTGTTTATGAAATCTATGAGTTTTTTCCCCCACTGCTATTAGCAAGTTTGTCCTGATATTGACATGATTTGCTTATGCTTATTGGTATTACAGTCACAGACCAAGGACTTCTAAAACAAGATTAGAGAGCATGCTCATGAGGGAAGGTGAAATTATTACTGCTTTCCCCCCAATACATATGGATATTATCTTCCTATCTTAAGAAAATAGAACTTTTTTAGTAAAAAGTGAGGTTTAGGAAGTAAATCAAACAAAACCAAACCTGAAAACACCCTCTGCACCCTCTCCTCCCCACAAAATCAGAAGACAAAAGAAAAACATGGAGTATTCTGGAAGCAAAAAAGAAAAAAAAAGAAGAAATTGAATGTTCATAGTAATACGTATTTGAACAGGAAAAATGCCTCTTCAAAATACTTGTCACAATCAATTTGTGTTTAACACCACAGTAGCAGATGGCTACCAGTGAGTGATGCTAATGAAGAATAAATACTAGGTAAAGAATCGATGTTACTACACAAAGTATTATAAAAAGCCTTATCTTTCTTAGATGGCTAGAGCAACATGAGTCACATGGCTGCCTGTATTCATTTTGTTCAGTTCTGGAGAGGAATGAACCACAGGCATTTAAGGGATGACAAATCCCTGGGGGAGAGCAGAGGCCCCTGTGGCAAGGACAGCATTGCTGTGCAGTTCTGCTCTGAGGCACTGAGCAAGCAGCCGTGCCTGTGGATGTGGTTTTCTGGCATCACCCAGATGTCTTGTTAAGCTGAAGAAATTGTGTACCTGTATCTTTGCCCCTGTTTTGAGTCCTTTTTCTTGTTGGCAGGCAGTGTGTGCTGCTTCTGCTGAGGGACTGGGAGTGAGGAGCAGAAAGTCTTGCTGAAGGGGTGTGAGATTTTTCACAGGAGACAGGAAGTAAAAAACCCCAGCGTCTGAGAAATTGTTCTTTATCCTGAACATCTTGGTCAGCAGTATATTCTGGCATAATTGTCAGTTGTTGTTTCGAAGATAGACTGACCTCCTAATTACTAGGAATATGTGTCAAACCTGCAAACAAGACCGCTGCTTCCCCTGAGTGGCCTTAACTAACTTGTGAAGTGCTGAAAGTAATATTCTGGCTAGGACCAGTGTTGTTTGCAAATGAAATTTAGGGAGCCAAAAAATATTTCCAAATAACTCTGCAAGTGTGCCTATTTCATAGTATTGTGAATAACGATGTGAAGGAAGTGCTTCAGATGGATTGGATTGCCAGTTGTGTGTTTACAGAGCTGCTGTTCTTGCAGTGGCTGATTCCTGCTACAAGAGGGCACCGTTTCACCAGAAATGGTTTTGAGCAGTGATTTCTGCAATTCAGGACGTGTGTTTGAACAGTTTCATGTTGTTAGTCTGTGCAGTATAATAGACCCTTTCCAAATGAGAAGTATTGCTAGTGATGCAATTTAAAGAGATGGCTATTGCTCTATGAACTCTGGTCATTCTAATGCTTTAACAATGAACTCATGAGTTAACAAATTTAAATCTTTTCGTATAACATACAGACTAGTTAACTATGCTTCAGAAGGTTGGTAGAAATTATACTTTGCCTGCTGTTTATACCTAGGTGGTTCTTCTTTTCCGATGTATAAGAGAGATAAAAGAAAAGGAAAATGTGAATTAGTACAGGCAAAAGACCTGAATGGTCTGAAATATGCAGTCCTGCCAGACCAATGAAAAGAATGTCAACCTGGAGAGTTGGCAAAATGAGAATTAGATTTACCACATTAAAAAAAAAAGATCACACCACCAAATCACTCCAAGCAAATACTTTGAAAGGCTTAGGAGACAGAACAGCAGGGGAAAACCCAAACTTAATGTGTAACAGAACTTGGAGCTAGGAGAAAGTGAGATGTGTGTGAGCAACAGAACTATCCATCACTTGTCATAGTAGTAGCTAATATGGGAAGGTGAGTATCTTGAATATCACATTTATCAGCACAGAGAAAAGATATTAAAATTTTTTCTATGTATGATAGAGATTTTTGAATGCTAGCAAATTCAAGTCATTGAGACTGGACAGTCATGAAGGATGATATGAATGGCAGTTACTGTGAATTACTCCAGATTCAAAGAAAAACTTGAGAGAATGGAGCACCTAGATCACACTGCCCAATTTCTAGGCATGAGCTGCACTGTGCTGTATGCATACATGTGTTTTCACTCTGTGCATGTGCAGTGGATCAAGACTGCCTGCTTACTTTTGGCCCTTGCAAATCTGCTCTTTTGCCTCTCTGCTGTTCTTTACAAGGAAAGTAGTTATTTGTCTTTACAGCTGCTCCCTTTGCCATGCCTGTCTATCAGCATATGTACTACTTAACTAAAAACCCCTTATTTCTCAACTTCTTGTCTCAGTGGGTGAACACTGCAGGACTGTGTTTCTCTGGGCACTCTTCAGCACAGTTTTCTCTTCAGTTTCTTGTACTAGAATCTTCTCTAACTGTTTCCTGTTTCTTGCTTCTTAAATTCAGCTTCAGCTTTTCACCTTTGCAGGTAAAAACTTTTGTGCTTGCCTTCAGTGCTGCATCATCAGCTTCCTTTGCCTGGAGCAAAGCAGCCTTGCTGACTTGTGCCAGCCCAATTAGAGCAGCACAACTTATTTTTCTGCATTGTTGCTTTGGCTGTGCCCTTTCTTTCTTTGCATCTTTCCTGTGGTTTCTATATATTAGATATGAAACCAGGTACTTTTGATGCCTAAGGTCATCCCTGACTTGCTCCTCTCAGCTTTAACAGTGGCCCTTTTGCCAAGCTGTCAAACGGTTGTATTTGTGTTTTCTCCCATGCTGCCTATCATGCACTTGGGTAACTGCAGTTACCTCAAAATTTGCTTAATTTCCTTTCTAAATTTTCAGTTTAATTTTTTGCCTTGCCCAAAGATAATTTTTCAAGCTGCATGCTGGTACTATATTTCTAAGGTTTTTACTGAGCTTTTTTTTGCTTATCCATCCAGTGCTGATGCTAAGCCAAAATCCCCATTTTTTCACGCTTATTCCATGCTACTTAAGTGGGGATGCTCCAAGTACTGTGAATCTCAGTAAATGTACCTACAACATAAATTAGGAACAATGAATGCAAAACCCAGTGTCAGAATACAAGGCACTATTTCATGGGCAGGAATTCAATTTGATACTGGAATTAATTATGTTAGTTAAACATTAAATTTAAAAAAATTAATAATTCACTAATTTAGTATAGAGGGAGCTATCTGACATTTTGGGAATATTGAATAAAGGTAAGTGATTGACACAGAAATATGCTTGCAAAAGAGAGATTAACTGCAAATATTTGAGACTCCTAGTGTGTCTGGAGAGAGCAGACGGCCAAAGCAGAGGTCACTAATGAAAGTGTGTTATGGCCAGAACATGTGTGGTAATTATTAAGTTAGCAGCTGGGGTCTAAATTGTGGCTGGTATCCTGGATATTGTGTGTGGGTAACTCCACCTCAGTTGTTACCCAAGTGATTTGGAGTGGCTTAGTAGTTTTAATAGTAAGGCTTTTAGTATACTTCAGAAATGGTACTTAGAATGATGGAACTGTTATCCAAACCACTCTGTTCAAATCTCTTCCTGTATTTGGTGTTGTGCCTTATCAGGCCATACCCAAATCTGTAGCTCGTGAAAGTGTGCTTATTGCTTCTCACAGATAACTTTGTTTTGAATGTTACCTGAGCACCCTGATTTATTATCAAGCACCATTTTTAATCCAGTTGCTACATCATGACAGAAACAGCAGGATGCTGTGCCCCCGTGGACTTCAGTGAATGTACATGAATAAGGGCTAAGATGCTTTTCATGTTCCCCTTGCTTATGCTGAGTTGTATGATATTTTGCTGATGTGTGATTAAGCAGAGTATGAATCAGACTAGGCTGGCTGCTAGTCTAGAGAGAATTAAAGTAACTTTCATGTTTGCTTGAGGTTATTTTAACCTTGACCTTCTGGAAGCTGTGATTTTTGTGCAATGTGTGGCTAATGCATGAGGTGGAAGCTGCTATTGAAAATCCTGGAGTTGAATGAGTTTCAGAGAGTGACCAGTGAGTAGATTTGAAAGTGATGTTGAATGTGGCTGTTTTTGTCACCCATACATGTAACCTGTAAAGACCTGAGAAAACCTTGTGGGGTATGCTCTCCTTCTACAGACCAGCACTAATTATTAATGCCTTAGCACCCTGCCCCGGAAAGGCAGTGGATGAAATGTTGGAGGGAGGATTTGGGTGCTCAGGGCTTCAGTTTAGGTTGGAAAAAACCCTCAAACAAAACAACCTTTTCAGGTATGCTAAGGCTGTTAGAAAAATGTGAACTAGTTAAGCAAGATGCACACAATTCTTTATTGTCTTCTGCACAACCTTTTTTACAACTAGCAATGTTATGTGTGCTTGGAATAGCTACAACCTGCTTTTAACTTGCTATAAGGGTGTATTATCTCTTCTATCTGTGGTGTTCATAAAAGCTTTGTCATAATGAAAATAGATGTGCTGTTCTTTTTCTGTCACTGAATTATGGTATTTCTGCTTAATTCAAATTCATCTCTGCTCTGCTGAGCTTCTCAAGGGAGATTATTTAGGAACATCAATTGTTACTGGGCTGTTCAAGCAAACCCTGTAAGGCAGTGGTTCACCCTTCATGAGAAGTGGACTTGACAGCATTAATTTATAACTAGATTGATACTAAAGTAACAAAATTTTCCCTTTTGCAATGAATGTGGCATTTTGCTCCTTTCTGAAAAGAAACTGTGGAAGCCACTTAAAGCAAGAACTGTCAGGACTACTTTGGTTGAACACTGCTATCCAGATAGAAGTAAATTGCGGACTATAGGTGCTTAGTAATTTGAGCCTTATATTTCTAATTTAGCATGGAGAAAGTGCCTTTCACATACTAATAGGATAAAAAAAATGGAAATGGCAGATAGGGATTTAAGCATTTTGGCTGTGATTTTTAGGTCAACTCAGCTAGAAGCTTCTTGGGTAACTACCCCGTGGGAAATTAATGTCTGTAGTGTAATGTGTGTTTCTTAACAAATGAAGAGCTTGTGAAAATCAGATTGCGGTTGTTAAACACTTTGAATTAATTTTTGAGATCAAGTAACTAACAGAAATTAATTTAGATGTGACTTAATGCTTATGCTGTGAAGTTCTGTGCTCTTCTTTAGGGACATAATCACAGCCCAGAAAAGGGTAAACTGTTAATCTAACATTGGAGCAATTATTTAAGTTGAATTGAGTTATATTTATACAGGTAGAAGGTAGAGCTATTAGCAGTTTTAAATCCCAGAATCATCATGGCAGTGGGTGGATGCATTTGATTTGTAGCAAAAATAGAACAGAATTAGTTTTTTTCTGTGGTTTTATGGGTTAACTGCAGTGGGTGAAACTGCACCCCTCAGCCACTGGCTTACTCCCTCTGGCAGCATGAGGAGGAGAAGTGGAAGGGTAAAAGTGTGAGAACTTTTGGCTGAGATAAGGACAGTTTAACAGGGAAGGGAAAAGCTGCAAACCCAAAGCAGTTCATTCAGTAGTTCCCAGGGGTGGACAGGTATCCCTCCATCCATCCCTGGGAAGCAGGGCTCTGTGGGCTCTGTCACACCTCATGGGTGCTGTGGAGGATAAATGCCATGAGTGCAAGCATTTGCCCTTCCTTCTTGCTTGCCAGCCTGAATTGCTGAGCACAGCATCATATGGCAGGATCCCTTTGGTTGAGTGGGGTCAGCTGTACTACCTGTGCCCCCTCCAAATTCTAGCTCACTCCCAGCCTCTTCGTTGGCGGGGCATGTGAGGAGCAGAAAAGGCCTTGACAACTGTGCAAGCCCTGCTCGGCAATAGCTAAATCACATCTTGCTTTGTTGATAACACTGACTTGGTCACCACAAATCCACAACACAGCACCATAAAAGCAAGTGGATATGAAAAGATGTAACTCTTTCCCATCCAAACCCAGTACAAATTGGGTATCTGGTATTTTTTCTGAAGACTTGTAGGAGTACTTACTCTAAGTGGTGTTTGAACTAATTTACAGGACACTGAACTTCTTAAACTATAGGTAGGTGTCCCCTGTAATGTGTTGTGTTTAGTTTTCTGTTTTAATATTTTTTGGAAAAAACATAGCTCTTTATTGAGACTCAAAATAGAAACTACAGGCAGTTGATGGATTTTTCTAACAAAACACATTTCTGTGCTAGTCTTAGTACATCCCCAAATATTTTTGCCAGTTAATATAAGAGGTAGCTTGTTCTGAAGCTGCTCATTATTTAGAGTTGATATTATCTTTATGGATTTCTTTTAACACATTAAGGGAAAGATTTTTTTTTTTGCACAGAAGTATGTGGTAATATGTTAAAATACACCCTAGTCATAAATATTGTTTAAATAGATAGATACGTTTGTCAAGCAAAATCAGCTTGGTTATTTTTCTATTTTATGATGACTTTTACATTTTACTTTCCTGTTCATTACCATATTTTCCATGTTCTGAATACAGGTGAGGGCTGCAGCAAGATTGTTATGCAGTTTTCTTGAAGTAAATCACTCAGTCTGTTTGTGCATGCAGGCTACTAAAATCTTTGTCTCCACCTATAGTGCCGCCACCAAAGCAGTAACTCATTTGTGGTGAAGATAGTTACCTTCTGCTCGGTGCCTGTCATGCTGTGGACCTGTAAGAGAGGTCAGAGATTTACCAAGGATGAAATAATGCTGTGAAAAATCTCATGAATGCTCCCTGCCAGCTCTCACAGTATGTTAATCAATATTAGAAGAGAAACAGTCGCTGATGCATGAAGGCACCTTTGGGCATGATCTGGTCCAACACCTCTGCTCAAATCAGTGTCAGGGATGGCATCCCTACACCCAGAGATGTCTGTAGTTGGATTTGGTGTCTCTGAGGGTAGGGACTCCAGAGCCTCACTTGGCAGCCTGTCCAGGTGTTTATCCAGATGTATGGTTTACAAAAAGAACAAAGCTTTTCTTGGGTTTCTTGTATTTCAGTTTGCACTTCTCTATTCCCTGGGCAGCACTAAGAGGAGTCTGGCTGTCTTTATGACACTCATCACCACCCTTGTGTGTCAGATACTCCAAGGCCTTTGATACTGGGAAGAGATGAATCCAGTATTGAAGGATAGGGAGCCAAAGGGAATTCTAAACAGAGCTCCCTTGACACTCCCATTGTGCTCCCAACTTGTTTGTTGTGCCTGTGGGCTCTGCCCAGTCTTTCTGCCTGCAAACATGCTGTGTTGGGCTGAAGCTGGAAAGTCACAGGGACTGTGTGTACACAGAGTCTCCTATATTTCCCCATCCTACTTCATGGAGCAGGTGTGCCAGAGAAAGGAGGTGGTTTACAGGGAGTGATACAGGTGGTTTACATTGCTGTGATATCCAGTGATGGCAGGTGGGAGGTAGAAGTGTGAGAGAGTGGAGAGGCCACTGGGACTCTGACAAGTGTTTCTGAAAGAATTGGAAGAGGTGGAAGAGGCACGTGATGTACTTAGCTTGCATACTGGGATCTTTTCCTTGCAGAAGGACAGAGGTCAGGGGAACATGGAAGTTACCATTGGTGGAGACAGGTTAGAGGGTTATCTGAGCTCTGGTGGCTGATCTCATGTCTGTGTTTTATTACGCTTGATTTTTAAATAAAGAAGGGGTCTTCATGCAATGAGTAATACTTAAGTGGAAACAGTTTTCTATCCAGTATTGATAAAAGAAAGTGCTTCCTCAGAGAAAGAAGGTAAATGATTTTAATTGAATGTCTGCTGTGCCCTAGATTATAGTCATGTCTCTTATCTTGGGAGATGCCCTTAGCACAGGCAGCATTTTTGCAGCTGTGGTATGTATCTTCTTGGGTTAGCATATGCAAGTAATACAGACAATAAGAAAACTGAAATTTTTAGAGGACTTTTCTAAGGGAGACAGTTCATGGACAGCTAATTCACTGAACTTGAAATTTATGACTACTGAGTAGAAATCAGTGTCTTGGGTTTATCATCCTGTAGATCAGATGATTCATTGGTGGTTTACACTCACTTACTTTTTCTGAAAATAAAAACAGAAAATTGCCCTGGCTTTGTTCTTAGAGTGACTAATTTTGCCCTTGTCCTATTTTGTGCATATAATTTCCTGCTGTGTGGGTCCCTCAAACGGTGTGCCCATAAATGGTTCTGTAGTGTAAGTTCTGGAATGCCTTACTATAAGCTGCCTGTTTGTATTCTTTTGCTCATGTGAGACTAAACTCAGAATAAATACAGTATTTTTTTCCCCAGGCGACAGCAATTCAGGGTAGGGTGCTTCTTCCAGGCCTTTGATCCCTTTGATTGATAAAAAATAAGGTAATGGGGTGAGAAATGGAAATTCTGTTGGGTCACTTGTTAGGTCATTTATATTTGCAGTCCTTCTTGTCTTGCCAGTGTGTTGCTGGAGGCAATACTAGATGAACCCTGGATTAAGGATTTGGCAGGGGCTGGAAAACTAGCTGTGGACTCTGAAGCTTGCGTTTAGAACAGGAGATTTTTCTGGTTTAAAGTCAAGTGCATGCTAGCCCATGAAAGGCTCAGGATTGTGCTTTGTGATTTGACACCTGGAAATCAGGTTTGGCAATGTTTGTCTAGGTTCATTCACCTTTTAGTGAAGGAGTAGGCAACAGTATATCATTCAGGAAAGGAATTAAATGCTAAAACACATTTTGTTGCCCCTGAGATAATTTTCTGTATTCATAGCATTCATTCACTAAAACTAATAAAATTAAATTAAATAACATAGACCTAGTGAATAACTTAGTATCTATCTTGTAAAATTTTTTTAACTCACTGTGTAGATGTTTTCATGAACAAACTGCACAAACCCCCCCAAACAGCATAAACTTTCCAAAATTATTACACTTTTAATGCGTGTTTTGTATTTGAATTCTTGATAAAGTAAAAAATAGTCCATGATTTTGTTCTATGAGAGGCTTTTTGGACTTGGAAGAGTACTAGTGTTGGATAAATGTGTAAGGTTTATATTTGCATTAACAGTCTGGATAGCTGTTATGATTTGGAGCTGATTTGCAATCAGAGGAACGTTGGTACTTGAGGAGTAGTTGTTAGGAATAGGTGGAGCAATTAATTGCATGACAAAATGCCTTGTTTGGTACCCAAGGAAACCCAAGGAGGGAAATTAAGATGGGTAGTACCAGCCTGCTTTGGGATCTTGAACATCTGCAACAGGATGGGGATTTTAATCAATTGAGAGCTAATAGAAGGTTGTTCACTGAGGTCTATTTCTGTTGCTCAGACAGATATCGTGGATAGGAAGAAGGGCTTCAGTTTTTCTTACTTAATTGCTTTTTATTCATATGTGTTTTAGGTTACTCCTGCATACCCGCCCTGTTAGGTCTGATGCTATGGAACAGGCAGCAGTGTAGCAGAATTTGTCTCCTAAAAATGACTCCAACAAGATTCTTCACTGAATAACTATTTTTTTTTTAGTATATCTAAAGAAATGAGGTTAGTTTTGACTGCTCCAAAAATCAGAAGTCTCTTGTCATCTTTTTTTGGCATCTTTTAGTTGATAAAAGTAAAACCCAACAGTTTTGACTTAGTCACTCTAACCAAAATGATTAGATTGTAAGTGTTGGGAATATATTTTGAAGAAACTATCCCAAAATAAGCATTGGGAAACTTGTGATATGTGAAGCAACAGGAGTAAACAGTGGGAGGGAACACTTAGCTAAATGAAGTTGCCTTTATAAATCTGTAGACTTGGCAGACAGTTATCCTGGAAGACTTTCATCTTTCTAAATTTGCCAGGTTTTGAAATCTGTCTCCTTACTGGAGTGGAGGAAGTGCAGTAGGAAAAATGAGAACCTGATTGAAGGAGAAGCAAGGAGGATAAAGGACAGGACTTCCTGGAGACTGGACTGTGTTGCCTTTAGAAAATGGGTGGGGTTGTGAAGTGCTGATTACAAAGGAAGAGTTAAATGTAAGAAAATTGTGATTTAGGATAGGATGGAGTTCACTGCAGGTGCTGTGGAAAAGGAAGAGATGAAACATTGGGAAGGAAAAAAGTTCAGGAGAAAGTTTTGACTAGGACATCTGAAAGTTAAGAGGATGGGAAGTAGTTCAGTTAAAGAAGCTGGAAAGATTGGAGAGGCTATCTATATTTTTTTATAAATTAGGCAGGAATTGAGGGAGAAGCTGGGAACTAACAAGGCCAAGAGCTTACAAAACTGGTTGTCAAGAGAAATTTTTAATCCTTCTGTTACCTGAAACATTGAAATTCAGGAGTTAGTTTTATCTTCTGTGATTGTTTCCTATAGGGGACGTTGTTCAGAGGAAAATACAGCAGCCTCTAAAGTAAGCATTGTTGGCACAAACCTGTCAGGCATTTCAGCTGGAAGAGGCAGTAATGCAGTTCTCCTGCTGAAAGTATGGCAGTATGCACAATAGTTTAAGTATTTTCATTAGTCACATTTCAGCAGAGTCTTTCCTCCAGATGAATATAAAATGTTGTCATTTTTGTCTTTATTCTTTAAGGACATATGTGACATGGTGAAAGCAATTTGATCTTGTTATCAAAGCTATATATTTTCTTTTTAAATACTTTGCCTTCTCTCAGCCTGTAGGAAAAAAAAAAGGAAAAGGAATAGTTTTGCATTTCTATGAATAAAAATGTATGCCTGTAACTTCTGTTCATGTTGGCTCTGGTTAAAGTTAAATCACAAGGTTTTTCTGAGATGCCTAATTAATATGCCTTGCTCACACCTACACTGTTAAACTAATCATCACAGTACAGAGTCAGGACAATTTTTTTCCTTGTGTCTGAGAGAAGGTACCTTTTGCAAAACATTTGGTTTCCTCATAGCTTGGGATATCCTTTGTATTCCCCATTTCGAGTCTAGAGGAAGCAATCATTAAAGATTATGCAGAAAGAAAAATTAATAAAGGAACATAAGACGCAGTTGTGATGGGGCTTCAGATATTGTGTGCTCCCAGGGACATGTTAAGGATGTGTTTTCGATGTTGTAAAATGCCTAACTCTAAGGTAAGTTAGTTCTCAGTCTATCAATTTATGCATAGGTTCACTTGTTTTTACACTGAACCACTTCTAAAGTTTACAAAAAAAAGTGGATTACTTTCTGTGATCTGATCACAGTGGGAAAATTTGTTTATCTTTTAAACAAACCCAGATCATCATCAGTGACAGAGAACCATCTCTATAGACAAACTGTCAAGCTGTTCATACTGCTTTCCATGTTCTAAGAACAGAAAGGATGCAGGAGTACAGTTAATTCCTCAAAATAGTAGTTTAGTAAGATGATATGACAAGATCTAAGAACAGAATATTAATAACAAATAAAAATAGGAAAGTAAAATGTCCTTCTTCCTTTACTGTGCCCAAACACAAAATGAAGGATAAAATATTCCATTGAGAAGAAACCAACAAAGCTTATTTGTGCAAATGAAACTGTCAGAACAGACAGATTTAGACTGGGGGTTTGCGGATGTCAGAATTTTCATTGCCAGTATTAGGCACTGATAAGATCAGACATTGAATCTCAGCGTGTTGGTGTCTTTGTGAGCTTTTTATTTCAAAGAGGTACAGATACATGAATAAAAATCTTGAACCTAAAGTGAAAGGAATAGTCAACCACTCAGCCATGGTTCATGAATCACAGTAGTTCGTTTTAATAACTTCAGTTGGGAAAGTGGATGCCAAACTATTCTATCTGGATGCTTCAAGTGGACTCAGCTGTCTACTGGAAGGAGCTACAGGTGGAAGAGAATAGGACTGAATCAGGGATGCTATGCTGACTCACACAAGAAAGAAAAGCACTGTGAATGCATGGTTTTGCTCTCGGGTAGCATTCACCCATCTATACAGTCTGCATAACAAAAGCAATTGTGGCATTATTAAATGGTATGAAGTGATACACTGATTTCTTGAGGCATATTTATTGCAGCTCAGTAGGAGGCCTGTAAGGTCTATTAACCAGAGGAGTTCAAAGATATCTCTTGTTGTTCAATATTTATTTTTTAAAAAATTCCATGCAGCAGGGTGTCTGTTAAAAAGGTTTTAGGATGCTTTGTTGTTTCTCTAATATGCATTTCAGTTTGTTTAATGGAGCTCTCCATTTTGGAGCTAGCACATGAAACTGCCAAAACTAAATTTTGTGAGCCTGGTTGTTTTTATAAAGAAAGAAAAGCCAATGTTCCTAATGGTAAATAAAAACATTTTCATCATCAGATACTTTGATCGTTGTTGCATAGGTGGTGAACAAACTTATCATTGGTTTTTCTGCCTTTGTGTTGTGATAGCAAACAGTATCTATTTTCCAAAATTAGACCAAACAGTGCAGAATCTGTCAAGGGCTTTGTTTAAGCTTAGAATTGTTTGGCAAATAAAAGAAATTTCAATTTTCATTCATTCTGCATATTTCAAAGGCAGAGAGAGAACATTTTTGCATAGATGTATTGTGAGCTCTTTTCATATTTGAGGTGAACAGAAGGGTTTAGCAGATCCTAACATGAATTAGGATTTCATTTAAGACCTGAGTTCCATTTTTATACTCTGTTGCTACATACAAGGTTTTCCCAGTACTGTTACAAAAGCCAATTAGCCCATTACTGCTCATAGGTATTTATAGGGAATAGCCATACATCAAATTTCAAACACTATGTAAAATTGTGTGATGTAGACAAACCTTTAATTTTAGCTTTTTTTTTTTTTTCCCCTGAGACTCACTGTTGGAAATTATTCTGCTGACACTATTTCTGGACCAAAACCAGGCTATTTTGTTGTTTTCAGTACTTGTGTTTTAGTAGTGTTCTGGTGGTAAAGTGGCAATGCTGTGTCCAAGCACGGTGTCCTCTGTGTGTTGATGTAAAAGAGATGTTGGGATCTCAGACCAAAGGAGAACAGAGCATTTGCTTGTGTGTGTGTGTGAATATCAAACAAGTGCCTGGCCTGTGTGTGCCCGCAGATTTCAGCAGGAAAAAGAGCTGAGAACTTTTTAGAACTGGAAAGGACCATTGGATTCTCTGGTAGACCTTTTGTATGTCACTTGTCATAAAAGGCTGCTAGTTATCTCTGGATCAGGGACAGTGAGTTCTGTTGGAGTAAGGATATGAAAAATACTAAGAGATGGAATAAATGTGACTTCACTTGCTAGGTTATTCCAAAGCTGTGAGATTAAAAAAAAAACCAAGAAACAAACCAAGCAACAGCCGAAGGACCAAACCATGAAAAACAGTCTGTGAAAAAAACCAGACCTGATTCCTAAATTCATGGTAGCTGTGTTTTTACTTCCAGACATTAGGCTTCAGTTTGTCTTCTGTACCTAGACTTAAGACTTACCATCTTTTTAGTAAGTGGCGTTTTTCTGTCCATTAAAGCTACTTGTAAATGATAAAGCTACCTCCTTGATATTTTTCTTTTTATTTGAACAGATTGAGTTCTTTGCATATTTTACTTTGCAAAATATTTGAGAATTTTTATTGATTTTTATCATTTTTACTTGGCTGCATGAATTTTTTTTTTTAGGGAGAGTAGGTTAAGCAAAAGGAAAAAAAACCCCAAACCTGTTTAATTCCAACAAAAGAAGTGAAATATTTGTGAAAATAACTGGTACAGAAAGACAATAATCACTATCTGATTGCTGTCCCAATCTGTATGTATAGTTGATCGCTACAGTAGCAATGAGTATCTTAATTTTGTACCTGCCAGGAAGATTATTTTTTACTGTGAGGTATATTTGACTGCACCTGGATGTTAACTCATGCCAATTATATGACTATCTAGTCTCTCATCAAGCATTTTTCTCAGTGAAGAGAATGGCTCTGTGTAAACTTGTGCAAAATTGATAATTTTCCACTCCTGTTTCCTGTGAGGCTGATCCAACTATATATGCTATATATATATATTTTTTTTAATATATTTTAAAGGAAATAAAGTAACACACATTTTGTTTTATCAGTTGTATTCATTGAAGCAGGAGTCCTGTTGTACCTCAGTGGGATGTCATAGGAAGTTATTCCAGTGTGCCATGGGAAATGATTTGCTTTGGATTTTCCTGCTGATGTTCTTCATGGTTTTTTTGTTTGTTACATATGTATTTTATGGAAGGGCTGCTAATCATACCTGCTTGTCTGTCAGCCTTTAGGTGAGTGTTCTTCATCTGTCATCCACGTGAACTGAATTCCACAGATCCTGTGACGGGATATTTGTTTTTGTCAAAAGATGCGCCATAACGTGGTGCAGAAAGATGTGAGCAGTACAAGTAATGTAATTTATTAGTCTAATTAGTTTAATTGAAACAGGAAAACACTGAACAAGCTTTTGTCACAGAAATCCTTTTCAGGGCCAGTTCCTTAGGTAATAAGTAATTATCTTGGCAGAAGTGTTTGTGTCTAGGGGATATGTCTGGTTTTTTAAGCTGTAAAATTGGTCTGGTAAAAGATACTGTTTCTTCTAGTAAACTTTGTTTTTCATAGCTTTTGAGTCAATCATGCTTGCAACAAATCTGTTAATGTAGTTTTTCAGCAACCTATCTCCCTGCATTTATGTGCTTTCAACCAACACAAACAGAATGTAAACTATCTGTCAGTCACACATTGAAAAGTCTGGAAAAGTAGTAATAGATCAGAAAAATTAAAAATATATAGGTAGTTTATGAACTTTTTTCATACAGCTGCTTTTTACAAAGGTTGTTGCTGTTGCTTGTCTGCCATTGCAGCCATTCACTGCAAACTCCTATTTCTTTGCAGCTATTATCTGGATTTAAAGGAAATAAAAGATGGTGCATTTCTTAATTTGGCATCTTTCATCGTTTACATTTGTAGGTGAAAGCTGCCAAGCCCTATTAAGGAGCTAAGCTCTCCAGGGGGATACTTGTGTCATTTCCACCCACTTGTCATGTTATTTTCTCTACACTTGTTAACTCAAACTGTCAACCTGTAAAGTGCTCTTATCACATCTGCACATGAGGTGCTGCAGGAGGTGACATAAGCTAATAGGAGGAGTTCATGGTAACAGAAAATCTCATTTGTACGTAGTGGGAGTGATGAGCTCAGGGACTTGCACTTTGATTGCATTGTAATTAACGATGCTTTGTGTATCTTAGTGTGATAGCTGCAGAGACTGCTGCTGTCTCCCTGCTCCTGTCTGGCAGGGCTGTTTCTCCTAAGAGGTGTGGACAGGAGAGAACAACAGACAGGTATGCGATATAACCAGACTGATTGCAAGTTTCTCTGCTAATCACAGGCCCATCACTCATGATTAATAAGTGAAAGCCAGTCTTCAGCCTTCTGTCCCAGTTGTGGATATGATGGCTGCAGAACTGTCTTTTGAAAGCATTTCTTTTATTTATCAGCAGTAGAAACATTTTGTAGACATCCACAGGAATAAATGCTAGGAAAAGAGAACAAAGAAAGAAAGTTACATGATAGTGCCATGTAAAAGGATGGCAAAATAAACTTCTGATGCTGAAGGTCCTGAACATCAAGCTTTCTACACCTGATGTTGAGAACCTGTGGGCTGTTTGCTTTCCTTGTGCTGTTTCTGATTACCTCTTTAGAGAGCCAAGACATTATCAACTGAACTTATTATGCTGGATTGCCGTTTCTTCCCATTCCTTAGGGAAAAAAAGGCTTGTCAAGGGAATGAGTACAGCTGTCCTTGTCTGGTAGCTGCAGTCATGTGGAGTTTACTTTGGTAAACCTTTTAAGATGATAAATGCCTGTGTGAATGCACAAGCCTGGTTAAGGGGGGACCCTATTTGCCGTCTCTTCAAGTCTGTGTTGGCCCCGCATATTTTCCTTCTGACTTGTAATATCACTAACCCTACTGGTTCTTCCATGCAGAAGGACTGCTCATGCTTTTAACTTCTTGCAGGGCTTCAGACATTCAATATTTCCCTGTCTGCTTTTCACTTGTCTTTTCTCAAGGCTTGGTGAATCTGGTCTTGAGCGAGTGTTTCAAGGAATGGGTGTGAACAGCTTTATTCCTTCTGGGCCATCTTGCAATTAGCAAGCAAAGTTGATTATATTTTGCCTAACTACCCACCATTTTTCATTTATATACTGAAGATTACATCTCTATTTTCTTACTGAGCAAATATTTGAGCCTAGAGTTAAAGGAAGAGAAACTTTATCTAGCTCTTGAGAATGTTTCCTATTAACTTTAGTGTAATAAATAAATTATTTATCTACTGCCTTATTTCTACTGCATATCTCATCTCCCTACCCTGGGCATTTTTCCCCTGTAATCTGGTAGAGCAGCTATCTGTAGGACCTATTTATAAAACTTAACTTTTATTGGATGATTACTGTCCCAGGTGGATTTCATAGTCAGTGGAGAAAAAGACTCCTCCAGGAGATAATATAACAATGGCTAATGTCAAACTCCTTTCTAAACCATGTGTTCTCCCTTGTGAAAACAGTGTTCTCACTGTTCTCCCTTAAAAAAGACAAATCTGGAAAACCTGGCTACAAGGGTAGCAGAGGACATTACAAACAGTTGCAGCGAGTCATTGGAAAGAATTCATTTGAGGTTTTCTTTTGATTTGCTGCCCTTGGAAGCCTTTTGTTAAAGGGATTGACTCAGGGAGAGGAGATGGAAGGCAAATTTTCTAAGGAATAGAGTTCATCCAGATAGTCTTGTGGTCAGCAGTAGGGTGTTATTCATCATTAACAGAAATGGTAGAAACATGATTTGGTTTAACCTTCAGCACAAATACTAAAAGTTATGAAAGAAATCACTAAGCTACAGCAGTTTTTTTACAGCAGCTTTCCTCCCCTAACTCAACGACTTCCTTGAAGTCAGGTAACCATATTGAATATAATAATCTGAAAAGGCTGTGGTTACTACACATTTGCATACTGTTCATCCTGGCCTCACCCATGTCAGTCAATCTCAGAGATATTTTGTTGCAGGCTTGCAAGATTAAACTGAGACTGGCTTCTACAACTGTTGCTTTGAATTTCTTAGATTTGATTAGTATTTTTTTAATAATATTCCAAACTGCATGTCAAGGAGATTTAGTTCTTGGTGTTATCTGAAATAAGATTCTTGCCACCTTGGGAAAAAACACATCCTCCCTCTTTAATTTCCTAGAACATTCATGTGTACAGAGTACATGACATTTTGTCTTGTGATTGTGTTTTTTATTAGACTAGAAGATGTATTTTGGGGAACTTCTAAGAAAAATCAATTGAAGTTTTTCATCAGGAAGGATATGGTGTAAATGATTGGATATAACCAAGATCATACTATTATTCTTTGTGACGTTAAAATATAAACTGCATTGTCAATAAGTTGAAAATACCTTCACTTTAGATTGCTTACTTTTGGCTTGATTTAATCATCTTTTTCAGTATGGCATTTTTGTTTAAAGTCTGGAAAAAAATAGTACAAATTTAGTCAAGGGCTTCTTTGTAAGGTTATATTTTTATGAATTCTTACATGAACTGAAATGATTCTGTAATCTCTTATTTTATGATCCTGGAATTGAAGAACTGAGAAATTGGTGTAGGAGCACACTAGATTTTGTGGTGAGTAAATAAGCCTTTAATGTCATCAGCATAGAAATGTCAATCACCAAGCAAGTAGACTACTTTTTACCTGAGAAAATAAAAACATGCTTTCAAAACAGTACTTCAAGTCCTTTTTTCTTAACCCACTCTCTAGAAAAACATGTTGAGAAAAAACAAAAAGTAACATTGCTCTCAAAAGCGCCTGTGGTAGTACAAGAATTCTCTCTTCTCATTTTTGCAAGAAGACTGACAACTACTTGTTGTAGTAAATGCTCCTACTGCTGGGGAAAAAAACCAAAAAAACTGAGATGAAAAATGCTTGCTGTGTCAGTGGCCCCTCACAGAGGGTTGAAAAAGCGTGCAACAAGAATAGAAAAAAGATTATTGGGGTTGTAAAGAGGTATTAAAGTATCCTAGTAAGGCAAAGCAAATGTTTATCTCTATTCAGCCAGTGCTTTGAAGATAGAATTGGAGGTAGAAACAAATATCAGAATAACAGATAAAGAGATAAGAGGTTAAGATTTCAAGAGCAGATATTACTCTTTCATTACCTCCTTCCCTCTGTTGAGTGATATATTATGGTAGTTTGGTTTGCTGCTTTCTTTGGGATTTATTTCTAAAAGCATGCATATTATAATAGCACTTTATCACCTACTTCAGTTCTCCTGCTTACTGATTCCAGGGCAAAATCTGCTTTAGGCTTGATGCACTGCATTTCACTCATTACATTCCTAAGAAAGACAAATGGTTGTAGGCCTTTGGAAGTTGACAACTCATAAATAGGACCTTTAGGAATTAGAGCCTTCTTCCTTCTGTCCTTCCTTACAATGATATAAGCACTTGGTAAGAACGGTAGAAGAAGGATCAACAGTGCATTATAGCAACAAACAATGAAAAATAAATGTACATTGATGGTTATTGTGCATAGCTGGCTCCCCCAGTAATACTCAGGGCATTTTGAGCAGTCACAGTTCACTGTTAGATGCAGACATTTGGCTCCTTAACACAAAAATACATAGGTTATAAATAGGAATTTTAACATTGTGATATGAAGTTATAGCCTGGCTGTTAAATTGCCCCATTTCTTCTTGGAAAATCTTGCAATCACTGTGCCCTTGAATTTTTCCTATTCACAGTCCTCTTGCTTGAAGCCCTTCATCCATCCTTCATGATGATATCATTATGATAATGATGACATGGATATCATCAGTCATGTTTATTTTCCTTTTTATTTTTTTTTTTATGTCCAGGACTGATGGAGAGCTCCATGTGTCTGATCTGTTTAACTTGAATACTCTTTATAGTCACAGCCTTACCTTTATCTCTGTACAAAGCTTGTGGTATGCTTGAAATGCTGTACAAGCTTTCAAATATTTGTTATAATCTCATCCAGATCTTTGGGTAATACAGGTTTGATTACTGTAAGAGAGAGTATTTCCCTGTTAGTTATGCTCTCTTTAGATAAGGTAGAATGCAGCATGAGTGTCTCTTGTTTTTCTGAGGTAACACAGGGAAGGGATATAAAAGGGATAGTAAAACCTGGACAGATTTGTTTTGAGTTTGTGTTTCTTGGCGAAGAACTTTGGTATGCAGTGCCTGGGACTGTAGGCTGTAAAAAGATGAGGAGCTGGTAACTGTGAGGCTTTCCCACAGCCTCACTGCATAGCCTGAGTTGAGTTGCCTCATTTTTTCCCCATCTGGAAAAAAAAAAATACAGTAATCTTGCTGGCTGTGAAAATGCTGATTTAATGAGGGGTTATCTTCCCAGAAGCATGAAGTGATAAAAGATATTTTACTGAGGGGTTTTGCTGTTTCCTAGTCTGTGCTTTTCAGTTTACTGTCTGTGAATGTATGGCAGAGCTAAAAGCCTGTATGAGCCCTGGATTTTGCTGTAATGAATAGTGTCAGAAGCGGCTGTACATATGTACATGACAAAGGAAAGATAAAGATTTATGCTTGTAATTCTGAGGTAGCTACTTAATATTATATTCTCCAGTTTATTATCGCTATAGTTCTGCTAGTGCTTTTGAGGCTGGAAATATATTTCAAAATGTTGACTTAACTAACAAGTTTCTATTATTTTGTTCAGAATTAATTTTTCATTCATTAAAAATGCCATAGCTCATTTATAGGTATCAATCTGTTTTATGGGGCTATTGACATTTCAGCCTTGTGACATTTGTTAAGAGGAAAGTAATTTCTTTTCCTGGTAGCATTACAAGCAGTAAACAAAAATCACTTTTTTATGTCAGTAAAACATAATTTATTCCAATAACTTATTTTGAGAATTACTGTTCTCATGGGAGAAGGAGATACTTTGATGGTTTGCTTAAGGAAAATCTTAACTTTCTTCCCACATTAAGGAAATCTCTCTTTGTGTCCTTCCTATTGCACTTAAAAAGCAACCAGCTGTCTCCCCAGCCAGCCCTGTTCTCCTGGTTTTTACTGTAGTGCAAACCTCCATTAACTTCTCTGCCTTTATTGCATTTATACTACTAGAGGGAAAAAAAGAGGTTTGTGGTGCATTGACTGGCCAAGCGCATCCAATCTTAGGTTGAAAATGAAAACTCTGACTCCAGTTAGCCTGCAGGCATGGCTGAGCTGTTACAATGAACCTAAGCTGTTTATCTGGTGCAGAGAATTACATGTATGTAGAACACAGTTGATAGGAGAGACCTGTCAGGGAAATACAGCAAAATATTGTGAAGATGAATAATAATCTATTTGTTTGGCAGTTAGAGACTTTCACACTTGTAACAGAGGTACCCTTTGTGAGGACACTGGTGTTTTGGTTTTTAAAACTATCTCCTGTTAGGTTTTGAGTTTCTTTTTCTCTGTATAAATATAATGCTAGAATTTGCCATTAATTCTACAAGTGCTATATGGAAGCACATGGTGGTCACCTTAGACTACACAACTATTTGGATGCAAAAAACCTCAGCATAAGAATGAATATTCTGTTTTGAAAAGAAAAATTGGGCCTTGCTGGAATGCTGCCTCCTGAGAAACAATTTGAAGGATGGATGTGAAGCCTACTGCATTTTCAGCTTAGGATGTGTTTTGACTGCAGTTCGCTGGGACACCAGGAACTGTGATGTTCAATGGAGTCATTGGGAATATTCAGTCACAATTGGTTAAAGCGTGAGTTTTGCTTTTCTGGAAACCTTGGGGTATTACTTTGTCTGAATGTCAAGCAGGAGTAGGAAAGCAGCTATCCATGGTAGAGGACTACTATGCAATACTACTGCATTGCTTTATTAATATATATAAAAAACAAATATCCCTCCCACTGTCACTTCTGAACTTTTTAGTAGCCTGTGTGAAAAATGCTGAATTTAGGCTGACTTGATTCTATAGCTCCAAGTGGAAGAGTGGTTTTGTCCAGACTATTGGATAAAAATGTTTCCCCTTTTGAATTGTGATCAGTAGTGATCCTGTTGCAAGCAGTACTTCAGTGGCATGTGCAGGTGGTGGATTTTGCTTTTTCCATTTGAAATACTGTATTTCTTCTGTTTATATTTTGGTAATTTTACTTATGAACATGAAATAGTGGTATCTAAATCTACTGTAAGGACAGATGGGCAGAATGGGGTATTTAAATTTCTCTTTGCTGTGTACAGATAGCCATGGGTTGGTTTTCTTGACATTTATTTATTTATTTATGAAAGGGAAGTGCATTAAATGTTAAAACAGAGGAAAAAAAAATCCCTTCATATTTTCCATGGAATGGGGTATAATCTGATGTTAATTCTGTGCATTCACTGAGATGTGAACTTTTATATGGTTTTACTTGCTGTTGTGTGTTCATATGTTGTTTTTATCAATATGGCTGCCCATACTAATACATTTTAGGAGTGTGAGTGTCTGTGCAAGAGCTGCAACGGGTGGTGATTTAAAGGTTTACTTAATGCTTTAATACAACCTTGATCAAGTTAACAAAATTCTGCATCACCAGAGGAGCAATCTTCCCTGGCTGGGCTCTGCTCTAATCTTACAGATCAGCACAGCCTGCAGAACTGGGGATGAGAAACTCGAGTTTGGATTTGCAGTTCTGAGAGTACATTATACAAGGAGGTAGCTGGTCTCTCACTCACCAGCACCATAATAAAACACACTTTTATAGATTAAGAGATACTGGTGCTGAGCTCCATATAGCCTGTCGCGGGTAAATAAAGTGCTACAAAAATATTGCTGCTTCAGGCTTAGAGCATGAAATAGTGTTTTTTGGAACACAATTTTTCACTTATATTAAACTTGGCCCAGCAGAAAAAACCACATTGCTGGTGGGTAATCTGAACCATTGGAGGTTGTATGTCCTGAGTTTATATTCAGGAGAAGAGTCTGAAAAGCCAGGCCCAACTCTGTGCTTATTGCATCGGGGGAAGAGAGCAGTGGAAGTAAACTCCTCTGCTGGTACGTCCTCCCACACCCACTACAGGCTTCTTTTGTATTGAAATATAGATGAGTTTTTCGATATCTCATTTTCTATTATATATATATCTGAATATCTGAATTTTTAGATATTAATTTATGCTCATTAGTCGCAACATTCTTCCAGAACTAATAATAAGCTGCTTTGGTGTGTTATGCTAACATGTGAAGAACTCTCTCTGACGATGAAAGGCATGGGCTATTAGTGACAGGATAAAAGGGTTTTAAAATGGAAATAGTTAAAATTTGCCTTTCTCTAATATTGCTCATATGATATATGGTCTCCCTGAGCCAGGTTTATAAGCTCTTGGAGCTGTATATCACACCTGAGATAGCTCAGCTACCTCAGATGGCATAAAATCAGCAGGATGGCTCCTGTGGCAGTGTTGGAAACAGAAAAGTTTTAATAAAAGGCAAAATAACAAAGATCTTTACAGAGAAAAACTGAGCCAGGGCAAGAGGTTCTTGCTTCTGGTAAAAAACACCTCAGAAAAGTGATTAGGTTTTTTTTTCCTCTTCTTTTTCTAGTAAATTGCTTAGGTGGGACTTTTTGGCTTCTGTCCAGTTGGCTATCCTTAAGTTTGAGGTGAAGTCATGTTGCAGTCGTGATACGGATTCATAGGTGGCAGCCCAGAAATACTGAGAAGCAGCAGAAGGCAAATAATTTGTCACTTTTCCATGGCTTTTTCCTTATGCATCTGGAACTCATCTTTATTATCCCCTTAATACCTCAATTTTAACTTAAGTGTACTCTAGCACATCTGGTTGTAGGTGCCTTTGTTTCTTGATGAGGTTCCTCTTGATATTAATTTGATTTGCATTAATGAGGGATGAGGAAGTATAATAGGAATTTCTGAGGGTAAAGGTGGTAAAAACCAGATAGTCAGACTAAGGGTGTTGTGGAATCTACGTCTCTGTCAATCTCTTGGATAAGCAGTGGATAGAAAGCACTATTAGATCACCGTTATCTGAAAGTATTTTTTCTGTTGGGTCTGTTATGTTACCGGACACTTACATTGTGTCTGAGAGAGGTTCTGGAGTGTGAATCTGTGTGTGACATAAATAGTTCTGTATTGGCTCATGTGTGTGTATATGTGTGTATAACTACATGAATTTGTCATGAGTTCACATGTCCAGAAACTCATGGAATGTGTTTCTTAGCATCACAGTTGCTCAGAAAAACTGCATTGTGAATGCCTCAGTGTGTTTTTTTTGGTTTTTTTTTTTTTTTTTTTTTTTTTTTTTTACTTTGGCAACCAGTGCATATCTATAAACATTCTTCCCGCAGTGATATTTTGCAAAACTCCCTCAGTTGCACATTCCAAGGTTTGCTAGCACATCAGCAAGCTGCTGGAAAACTATCTGCACTTTTCTCCACCAGACTGATGTTATTCCCCTCTCTTTTCCAGGGGCAAAGTTTTCTGTTCTGAGTCTTCAGATGTTTGAAGTATTTCAAGGATTAGTCATCTTAAATTGAACTAATTTCTTCTGCCTTTAGTGCTTCCTGTTGGCTACTGCAGACCCTTAAGACAAGCAGCAGTAGCAAACACTTGGTAGAGTGACTTTGATGGAATTGAAGCAATCTGACACTGAAACTGTATAGGAAAATATTCTTACATAGTGTTATTAATGAGGGGAAAAGATGATAACTTGTCCTGTGTTCAGAAATAGGATTCACATTATTTCTCTTCCCCAAAAACATTGAGAAAATTTTCTAGTGAACAGAGTATTGTTTTAAACCCTCCCACCTGTCCCTACACAAAAAATTGCTGTGTAAGGCCGTTCTCTTTGTTACAGAATTGTCCAAAATTCCTGCAGCAGTTAATTTACCATGTAACTTACATTTTACGTAGTTAAAAGAATGCCTTAGTGTTCACTGAATGTATTAACTGTAGTTTAGAAGAAAAATATTCAGTATTTTAAGATGGAAGATAGCTCTGCTAAGGGTGTGCTGTCATTTTGCCCATTTACCACTTCATTTTCTATTCCCTTTCTCTTTCTACCCTTGATTAAATACTGTGCTGTGGTGCTCACGAGAATAATTGGGATGAGCAGAAGCATTACTAACAGGAAAAAATTGCAGCCTCCAGCAAGTACTTTTTCTTATTAGTCAATGTGCCACCTTATAAGAATGAGATTAATTTCAGATCAGAACTTCACTTTAATGATGTGCTGATGTAATACTGTATGTAGGTCATTTGTTCTTCCAGCCCCCAAAAATCTGCTGGGCATCGAGGTAGTCCTTGTCTTATTTTTATATCTGTGATGACCACTGATGAAAGAATAGCTTTTTATACATATTCTGTGTCTTCACTGGAGGATTTATCTTGGTCTGAAGCCTAATACTACAGAGTTAGTAGTAATATAGTATTTGGAAGTTTTACTTTATTCAAGTAAAAAATTGCTGGTAGGCCCATTTTGCTAGAACTGTACTCATGTGGAGAATTGGCTGTAGCACAGGCATGGAGACTGCATTTCTTTTCTTGACTGTGTGATTTCAGTGAGGCATTTCAGAAATGCAGTTTCTGCCTAGTTGTTAATTGTTGTCCGTATCCTGAATTGTCTTGGATCCTGAGATGAAAAATGAAAGAAGAGCAAAACATTGATTCTTGCTAAGCTTGGCTTTGGTCAGGAGTGTTGATGATGTTGGTACTAGGATTGGATAGTAACAAAATCAGCTGAGTCAAAGCTGTAACTTTTGTGGATTATTCTATATGGTCAAATTATACTTGTGGAAAATGTAAGGCAGCTGTGTCTCTCTACAACAACCCTGGACACTGCTAAAAAAGGCAAAAATTTTGATTCCTAATAATATGGAATTGGTTTGTGTTCATTAAGATTTGCCTAGTAGTTCTCTGTTTTCTCCTTTAATTGTATCAGACTGTCAGGAACTTGGGGAAAGAAGGGTTGAATGTCTAGCTAAAATGAAATGGAGGTAGGGGGATTGAGAAATTTTGTTGGTTTAAAGATTTTCATGTTTCACTCAATTTATGTCCTTGTAGTTTCTGGGACTTCATTAGAAGCATTCATTAGTGCTTCTTTCACAAAAAAAATCCATTTTGCTCAGGCTTTTATTGTTTTTTTCTAATTCCAAAGAGTGAAAAGAGCATTTTGGCTTGTAAAGCAAAACTATTAAACAGCACTTCCATTCCATGTGAACCCATGTGAATCCAGGGAACAGACTTCCCTAAAAGAGTAAGGAAAGGGCCCATGTAAAACATCCAGGAGAGGCAGTGATGCTACAGACTTGCTTCAGAATAAGCACTTGGAAATAATCGTGCTCATGCCCAGCTGTTAGTCACACATTTCTGCCCACTTGCTCCTTTAAAGGTAGAAGTGTTTTTCGCTGAAGATTGCACTGTTCAGGAGGTAATTTCATTTGTAAGTGAATAAATTCAAAATTGCTGCTTTTTGGTCTTGTTCCTGGCTCCTGGTAGTCAAGATGCAGTTCCAGTCCAAAAGCCTTTCCTGAAATTTGATTAGCTTTGCATTTTAAGCTGATAGAATGTAACCCTTTGTTCTGAGAACAATTTCTGTTTAAAGGAGTATGAGATAAGGAATAGTTGAAAATGTTCTTGGAATAGTGTTTGATTACTTTGCAAGTCTGTGGGATGGAAGGATGGTCTGAGGGACTCTGCATGTAAACTCATGGCTGCTTTGTTGTCCTTTACTAACCAGCTGATTCCATGAGCTGTCAGCTTTGGATAAATTTGCAGAGGACCTGCTACGCTGTGAACTTTTTGTGATGTGAGCTCTGAACGTACATGAACAGACATCACATTACTTAGATTTCACATAGAGTTTTGCTGCTCGTTAGAGTTTACTGTTCAGACAGTGAAATTAAGCATCAAAATTAATTGCAAAAACCTATTTTTATTTGCTAACTTTTATTCTTAAAATTTAGTAGTAGTCATGAGTGCCTTATCTGTCAGCATAAAACATAATCATCTGATATTTTATCAGCAGATGCAAATGACTGGGAAATTTTTCTTCAGCAGTACTACAATAAGAAATTGTGGTGTCATAAAGTAATTTCATAACTCATAAATTTGGAGTCTGACTCTGAAGAGGAGACTCCTTTTTCACAATCACAGAAAAATACTCAGTGCATGAAACAGCCACAGAATGGAGAAGATGCTTCGGTTGCTGGTTTGAATGTTGTGCGGATTAACTTCTCCTTCTGTACCATGTACTCAGGAAAACAGTTATCATTTGAATTATAATTGCTGTTGGTTGACCCCCAGCCATGAGCTGGGAACCAAGAACATTTACCAGCTGTCTGACTAGAAGTCAAGCTTCTACAGGCTTACACATAAGTAGAAAATGAAGGACTTCTCTTAAATGTAAACACAAGATGTGACTGATGATTAAAAGAGACATGTAACATAAGGAGTCTGGTGAATGAAAGAATAGGATGAAATTTGACATGCAGAAGATTGTGGATTCTTGGAGATTATTGAAAGTACTACCTTATTTGGTAAGGAATCCCATGTAATTTGCCTTAATAAATTGCCAAAAATCTCAGGGTTTCTACAAAGGGGAACCTCTGCTGTTACATGTATTTATTACCTTATCACTACTAGAATGTAGTGATAAGGTAATATTGTTGTTACATATTACATATATATATTACATATACATATATTGTTGCCAGAAACAACAATATAACATCAAGTGATGGCCACTGATGAAGGTGTAGCTTTTTATACTAATACTGTCCTTCAGGTCAGATGGGACTTTTTGAGGTCTCTAGTCTGACCTCCTGCTCACAGCAGGGCCAGGTATGAGATCAGACCAAGTTATTCCAGGCTTGATCCAGCTGGGTGTTGAAAGTCTTCAAGGCTGGAGACCATACAGCCTCAAGGAAGTATTTCAGTACCTGTCTGTCATCCTGTGGAATGGGTTTCTCCACATGTCAGGTCTGAACCTCATTTCAATGTATGTTCTCTCTTATCTCTTGTCCTCTGGACCATGCACTACTGTTAAAAGTCTAAATCTGTCTTCTCCTTGACCTTCTCCACACTAATGATGGGCTGCTTTTAGTTCCATTTGTATCACATTGTGTTAAGGGCTGTACTATCAGCTAAGGCAGCAAAGATTATTACTTATGCTGTAGAGATTAAATTAATAGCTCTTTTCTGAGTGCACAGGCAATCTATGAATAGATTTATCTTGATGTGGAATTTCACTACCACCCAGTATTCAAAAAGAAATGCAATCTTTAGCAGCTTTTCTTTTTGCCCATTGCTGACTTGAGTACAATATGAATGCATGTGTCAGAGGCTGTTATTTTCTCTGACCTGAGTAGAGGCACTTTCAGATGTACAAAAATAAACCTAAAGCCATAATTTTTCTTTGCTTTGTGCTTGGGTTGAAAGTATCAGCTAGTACTGTATATCCCATGAAACAGAAAACAGTGTTCATTACCCTGAACTCTTATTTTTATTGATAATGGAACAGGGAAATTTAGAATATCATATGTGATATAATGCATTACCTGTGATGTAATTTATATGGATACAGAAAGTTAGTATGGTTATTGTACCAGGGCTTTTTATATCACTAAGAGAAAATGACAAGTTACCACTGAAGAAATTGCACTGTGTTTTGTAGTTATCTCTAAATTGCACTGTATTTTGTAGTTACCTGTAAATCAGCAGGAATAGGCCAGAGTTCTGTAACAAGATTATGCTCAGTTGAAGAAGTCCCATGAAGAAATAAGGAGTGAGACAGATGATTGTCAATCACAGGTTGAGTTCTTTTGTTTTTTGAAGGGGAACTTTCTTCTGAGGATTAAAAAAAAAAACTTTCGATATAACTTTTCTTCAATTCACTTCTTAGAAACTTGTTTTCTTTGCAGTCAAATTTTGAAATATAAAGTTCATATACATCAAAGGCAAAAGGCAGTGACTGCCATATCATCCTGGTCTTAGTTTAAAAGGAAAGCATATGTGGGTTTGGTTAGAATACAAGTGTAATGTAGAATGCACTTTGAACTTCTGCACCCAAAATTAATTTTAACAGGATGCCAGCAAGCTATCAAGTCTGCCACTGATAATAACTATATTGTACTTCTTACATTATGGATAGCATTAATATTTAAATGTGTAAACTTTTCCATTTTACTCTAAATTTATGATACAGAGCTCTGATGCAAAAACTGAAGGCCGTTACTCTGTGGTGCCAGTAGCCCATTTGTGTCTTTCACAGATCCATAAAGTTGTCTGTTGATTGTTGTGCCTAGAAATTAATTTCTGATTACCTGATTTTCTCAGCACAAACAGACTGCCAACTGCAATTCTAAGTAATTCTTTTGGGAAATGTGTCTGCTTTCTGCAGATCAGTGCATTTTACCCAGGAGCTAATTTTTCCACTTAGCCACGTGGTGGCACTAGGATTCTTCAGAATGATGGAAGCTGCTGTAAAATGTGCCTGGCTTCTGAGTAGAAGGCTGCTCGATTTCTTGTGTAGCATGATAGCTAAGCCTTTTGATTAAAACATGGTTTATGTTTTCCTTAATTTATACAAATAGCAGTCAGATAATATTTGGAGAGCATTTAGGAGCGGCATGCCACTCTGCAGTGTAGAAAACTGTGTTGAGGCTTTGGGAAGAGAGCAAGCAGGGTTCTTTTGATTTCTTGGCAGGTGAGGCCCGTGGCAAGGAAGTCTCTTTGAGCTTTCTATCGATGCCACTGTCATAACTAGGGAGCTGTAACCCTGCAGTGCTAAGAAGCTGGCAGTGCTTTGTCCTTGGAGTTGGGAAGGATGTGGGATCTCTCAGGAGTAAAGAATCCTGACAGATAAAATAGCATGGCAAATGAAATCCTTATGCTGGAGCTCGGCAAGGTCATGTGCCAAGCTTCAACTTGAGAGTTCTGTGGTGTTGCCTAAGGGGAAGAGCTGCCTCAAGGCATTGGGCAGCTGGCAGGCTAAGGAGTTCTCTTGTGATGTGGAGGAATGCTTTGAGTGAGGTGACGGACAGGCCAGCTCAGCATGCTTTTACTCTGCCTCTGTAAGCATCATCTGGCTGTAAAAACAAATTTGCAGCTTTTTGAGTAGCAGAGTGAGAGTATTTAATTGTTCAGAGCTGTTGCTTAGTAGCAATGCAGGTACTGTATAGAGGAGAAAATAAAATCCTACTGTATTGGAGCATAGCAGTTTAGATTTAGTTTCCTTTTCACTATACATTGCCTCAAGACATTTCAGAAAAGAATGATTTAATAATAGACACTGTACCCAAACGAAAAAGTTAAATTTCATGCAGTATGACATCATGGTAAAAAAGATACTATGTGAATTTTCTTTTTTAAATATCTTTTACTACATCTTTTTTTCCCAGTATATAAACACTGCATAGAGATACTGATTAAAAGGCACCTTTGTCATTCTGCATAGACAAAGGATGCTGACACTGAAGGAAGCCATTATGGCCGAGGCAGTTACAACTCTCAGTTTTCTTCCTGGCTTTTGCTTGTAGCAGATGCAGTGCTTGAATCTTACTCTTACAAATATCTGCTGTAGCTCAGCCTCTGCATTTTGCCTTTGAGACTGTCACTTTCCAATTCAGTAAATGTTGGTAAAGAGGTTCAAAATTTCCCAGGGAAAGGACAAAAAAATGTTGTGATTAGACAGTGGGAAGACATCAACCTTGTTCTTGAGGAAAGTAGGCTAATTAGGTGTTAATTGTAAAAGTTCATGTACTCTTCCACTGCAGAGCTGGGAATAATAGCAGTGCATAGTACTGAACTCCAGAACAATTTTTACATGTGTTGGCTTTTCACAATGATTGTGTTTTCTTTATGACTCCAGTAAGTGGAAAGAAAAAAAAATCCCTAATTTTTTCTTGATGCAGTCTATACATACAGAATTAAGGCTGCAGAAGGGATGGGCTTTAATGTTTGATCATATTTTTTTGCTTAGCACATTCAGTAGTATCTGTTCTTTATGTGGCTTCTGATGCCTGATTCATCAACATCTTCACCTCTGTACTTTTATTTTACGCTAAAAGCAACAGCAACTAGGAGAAGGAGCTTACATGCAGAAAAAAATCATAAAAACAGGGATATTGACCAAGAAGGAACATGTCACTGTTTTGGATATGTGAAGATGTCTGCTAATCCTTGTAAAAAGTGGTACTGGAACCTGTTGACTGAAGTGAGGTTAGAAGCTGGTTGAGAATAAGTAGTTTGTAGTTTTAATGTCACTGATTCTGATACAGTGCAAGTACTCCAGAGTAAGATACTCAGAAGTATAGTACAAGTATTTGCTAGTCTTGTGAACATTTCTAAATAATGCTGGTCTGCCAACTCTAAGACATCAAATACTTGCTGTTTAATACTTCAGCTTATTCCTAAAGTCCTCACTGTATAAATGTGGAAGACTGGTTTCACTGAAGAGACTAAGTTCTTTTTAGTATAAATTTGAAAATTGTTATATGCTGAATAAGATTTTGTGGCAGGTATTCTTTAAATGAGTTTATTGTGATGGACCTACTGAAGCTTAGCCCACGAGGATTCATCTCATTCATGCTATAGGATAAAATCTTGATGTGCTGAGCAAGTTGGGGTTTTTGTGGTGTTACTTTAGAGTGGGAATGAAACAGAAACAGTTTATCTGAATCTATAAATGCCACTATCTCATTCAAATCAGAAGACTGTGTTTTACTTAATTCTGAAATAAAATTATCACTTACCCTGTGATCCTTTTAAAGTCTAGACTGTTGACTGAGAGACTTTTTTTAGGCTTCTTAACAATTTGCCCTGAGCACCTAGCTGTTAACAAATAATGAGAGCATTGATTCGATGAAAGGAAAAAAGTCCCAAACTGGAGCACATTAGACTATTAAATTAAAAATTTATTCCAATTAGTACTGGGGGACTGCTTTCTACTGTAGCAAATTAGGCAGCTGGGAATTAATGGCAAGTGAAAATCATTATAATGAGAGTCTTTTTTGGTTAAGATTTGAGAAAGTTTCTGACAGTGTCACCATGACCTCAAAGAGTTTAAGTTGCTCTCTAGACTGGAGATGCATAAATGTTGATTAGTGAGGAAGGTCTTTGGAGTACATCCTAGCAGAGCTGAGCCTTCCTAGACTGTCTGAGGTCTAACTCCTAAGTGTAGTAAGCCACCCATCTCCATTTGCTCAAGCACAAGGCTTGTCACATCCCCAGGATGAAGACTTCCACGACTTCATATATGATATTTATACGGCAAACCAGAGAGCCTTTAACAACCAAGTTGCTGATTCAGTGACTGCATTTTTTCACTTACTGTTCTGCTAAGCCAAAAATGTGCTATTTCTATGCTATTCCATATTATATACCCATTATTTGTGTTAAATTTATAGGAAGAAGGGGAATCATCAAAGAAACACAGCAACTGTTTAAAAGCAAAGCCACGTAGTGAACAGAAAGAAATGGAAACAGAATTGGAGACAAAAGACCTATAAGCAGAGTGAAAGACAAGTTTTGTGCTTTGCTTTGTGGTAAATCCTGTGCCCAATGTTTTAGAATTTCTTTTCTTCTGATCTAGACACTGATCCAATCTCTACAGTACTTACATGCATATGGGGTCCAAATGTCATATATATAAATATATAAATATATATATAACATACGTTTTATGTAACATTATTATTTGAACTTCACTGGTTGGGATGCATCAGCAACTACATTTTCTCAATCTGATAAGTCTGACATCAGTCTGATTCTTTAAGCTGCTATATTGACTCAAATTACTGAAGGATTGGATGTTCTGCAAGCAAGTAACTGTGTGTGAGGCAATTAACATTGCTGAGGGTTGTGTTGTACTTAACATGAACTCTGAGTTCATTGCCTTACAAAGGGAATCATCTTCACCTTCTGCTTTAGGCTCTGAAGCAGTGATGAAAGTAGCGCTGTTGTTGCGGTAGGCTGGAGAGACAGAGGTGCCCAAAAGCTTTAAGCTAGCCTAAATATCTTCCCTGGCCTTAGTTCAGGGTGTGTTATATCTCTCCAAGAGTGTTGTGTTCTCAAGCCTTTCTCCTTTGCTCTGGCAAGGAGATCACCCTCTAATGGCGCACTAACTTCATCAACAGATAATTTTTTTGGAGGAGGCGAATGCTGTGACACAGCCAGATTCTGTTGGTGTCCCTAGTTGTGTTTGGCAAGGTGAGTGGCAGCTTTGGTGCAGTTTTGGTCATCTCTGAATTTGAATCTAAGACCCAGGTGAACTCTGACATGCGCATATAGTGTTCTGTTGTTAAGCTGGGTTGCCTGGCATGCCAAATTTTTCTGTGCAGGTGTAGCACCTGCATAGATCATGGGAAAGAATTGGACGCTGCTTTATAGATGTTGAGGTTGTTCTTTCATTCTGTGGTCTAGAGCCAAGTATTTGCTGGAAGATGATGCAGATGTTGACACTGAAAGAGATAGGTGTCTTATGCATTAAATACTTCTGAAAGTACAGGGGAGAAGTAACAAAGCCAGTCAAATGGCTGCATTGCAGGATTTCCTCCAAGTGGATTTGGTTTCTGTCTCTGCAATTTCAATACCTCTCCAAGATGGGATGTTGCATTTTGTATTGCTGTTGTTAGAGAAATCTTGTAATAGTTTGCCTTGCTTCAAGTTCCCAATTCACTGCCCACTCAACTGTAGTAATACAGTAAAAAAAAAAAATCTTTCTTCTGGACCGATAATTGACATTACAGTTTTTCTTCCAATAAAAAAGAAAAAAGTATGCAGTAGTGGAAAAATGCCATTTGAGCAGAAGAATTTCTCAAATAATGCTATAAGCCCATGTTTACCAGAGCACTTGTAGGCCAAAGTTGCCATGGAAACAGAAAAAATTCAAACAATATTAGCCATAGCATATCTATTATATTTTGCATTAATGACACTATACCAAAGGGTCACTTGTGGTTTCATTTGCAAGGCTCACTTTGCAGTAATTTATCACCAATATTAGAGGCTAGAATTTAAAATTAGAAATTGAAGGTTCAGCCCTAATTGGCTTATAATAATATTGTGAAGGAAAAAATATTTATTCAATCATATGTCTAGAGGAGTTTTGAGTTTTTGATATGCAGAAAGTTCTTAGTCTTTTCTTAGAAATAAAATCATGCTCAAGCCATAAAACAGATTATTCTCACTTGACATCCAAAAGTGCTGACTCCAACCATATAGCTGATATAACTAAAACTGGAACATTCTTTTACTTGCAAGGAAAATCAATCAGTTCTTGAACTTGATATGTACTTGCTTGGGGAAAGGAGTTTGAGTTCAGCTGTGTCTGCCAGATGACTGTGGCTGGTGCTGGATTGTGGCAATAGGTGAATTGTTCTGATGTAGTTTGTCAGAGCAATTATATTCTTTATATAAGGGTTTGACACAGGAGTGGTCAGGGTTTCTCATGAGTATAATACTAAGGTTCTTCCTATTGTATCCTCTGATATTAAGTTTGTGTCTTTTTGGCACTCATGTTCTCATTAGTTCTATGGTTATATTCTTTTTTCTTCCCCTTTCTGTACCACTGGTTGAGAAAAGGCAAAAATAAAATTAAAGATTCCTTAGGTGTCATAAACCAAATTTTGACTCTTTAAATATTGACTGAAGCACTGACTTGGGTCCTTTCATGACCCAGACAAAGTTTCAAGTGACGGAAGGTCTAGGTATAACTTAATGTTTGTAATTTGAGTGGTTTTGGAAAAAAATAACCAATCTGTGTGTTGAATAACCTATTAGACACTGTTAAGATGTACTCACATCTCTAGGTGTCATGGTTTGAGCCTGGCACAGAGCCAGTGCCCCCCCATGAAAATGCCTCACCCTGGTGTCTGCTGTGAGATGTGACCAGGAATAAGCAAAACAGGCTCCAACTTAAACATAAAGAACACTTTATTACCTAAAACTACAGGAAAAATAGGGAAAGACTATAAGGAAAAGAAAAAAAAATTGAAAACCTTACAAAAACCACTTTTCCTCCTCCCCACTCCCTGACTTTCCCAATCCAATACATTCTCTCAAAAACACCAACTGCCCAGCCCGGCCCGACACTTTAGTATACTCAAACTGCAGTTCATGAAGAGGAAAGGAGTCCTTCTTGTTCCATAGGCTTCTGGAAACACACTGAAACCTCGGATGCTTCCTTGTCACTTCGGCACCGCCCGGGGGAAAAAAAAAGTCCTTTTGCCGCTTGTGACATGTTCCTTCCATGCCCAGTGCTCTCACCACTGAGACATGGCCAGAGCTGCTTTTAGGGTGGTCTTTCAAGGATGCCTTGTCTCACTCCAAAAAGGCACAGTCTCTGCTTTTGGGACAACTGTCCCCCCCATATTTTTCCAACCCCCTGGGGCTGGGGGGTCCTCACGAATGAACCCTCCTGGTTTTGAGGCACTGCCTCCCCCTAAATGCAGTCTGTGTCACAGGAACAACTGAGTCCATGGCTACAAGAAAAAGTCCAGCCAAAAGGCCACTCCAAATCATCTCTCCCCATCCAATCATCTCCACAATCTGGTTCCCTGACCGGGAAAAAAATAACCAATCTGTGTGTTGAATAACCTATTAGACACTGTTAAGATGTACTCACATCTCTAGGGTATATACAAATAAGCTTCACAGAGGGTCTGAATTACATCCCATATTAATGCAGGAATGAGACACTCGAGGAGCTTTTTCTGTGTTTGGCAGAAGAATCTGGCGAGAGTGTAGAAAAATTACACAAAGCTGTGTTCTCATAATGACTGCACTAGAATGCTTGCGTAACACTTTGCCTATTACAAAAGCTGTAAAAATATTAACTAATCCATAAAGCAGACTACATGTTGCAGATGGGTCCCTCTGCTGGGAGGAAAGCATATGTATATGTGAGCGGCGGGGGGGGGGAAATAGTTATTAAAGAGAGCTTTGTTTGGTCCCTTTAAGCTTCATTGAATTTTTTGGACTGTATTTTCATGTTTCCCTAAGAGTGGTTTTTTTTTTCCCCCTAGGATTCTGTAGATGAAATTGCAGATTGATGTATGAAAAACGTATACACCTTTTTGAACACAGAAAATCCCATTGTCTTGGTTCTGTTTACAACCAAAGTGAATCTCAATGCTCTAAAATTATTAGAAAGAGTGGTGGCTATTAAGTAAAGCCCCTCTCTGATAGTTTTTTCCTTTTTTTCACAGATGCTGTTCTCAGGCTTTTTGCTTCATGGAAGCTTTGGCACATTCTGAGTGTGGCTTTTATTTTAAAAGTCTTGACAAATAGTGAATTCAGGGTTAGGTGACTGTTGCTTTTATCACGTCTGTCAAGAGTTGATCCTTACCTAGGGTTGACTCGAACATGAATTTAGAATGCTATGATAGATGCTTAAAATTGCTTAAATTGGCTTTAAATTGTATAAAACTACAATCTAAATGCTGAGGCCACCTGTTGCCTCCCAGCTCTCTTCGGAGCTGTTTATCTGTGCCTGTGTTGCAGGTGGGTGTGTGCACATATGTGTATGAATTAAAGATGGCTGCTGAAGTAAAAATGGGATTGTGTAGGGGATGAGGAGCAAGGTTAGTGTTGCTGGGATGGTCCTTGCCATCGCCCTCACGGGGTCTGTGGAGGCCAGGCTCTGCTCTCCGAACTGTTGGAAACTGGATCCAATGTGTGCCACTTCTTCCTTCCTCATCTTTGCGCACTTGTCCTTGATGGCCTTATCCCTGTCGGCCTCCACTCTAAAAGGAAAAAATGGGGACTTTATCCACCTCTCCTATAGGTCATCTAATTTTTGGAGTGAGGATTAGTTCTGATTCCATCACTTGTCTCTCTCCTCCTGCCTGTCACATCACCGTTGTAATCATATTTCTGAATTTGTTTTGTGTGTTTTGTTACACATGGCTTTTGCAAATATGTCACTGTTCTCTGTTTGAGTCTTTGGAATTGCGTATTATTCATATTCCTGTGCTTAGCAGTGTTACAAAATACTTCTGTCTTGTTACCAGTTATACTATTGGTGGCTTTCCTGTGCTACCAAAATGCTGGCTGTTGCCCCTCTGTTTTTGACTGACATGGGCAGTTCTTGGGTTGGTTGCATTCCCTTGTGTGGCTCGGGGGAGCTGGCCGGATCTGTGGCACAGCGAGCCCGGCGTGGGTGAGTGCCAGCCTGAGACCTGTTGGGAGACTCCATTAGTTATAATCACTCAGGCAAGAGGAGCATCATTGCAGACATTGATTTAATGCACAGGCAGAATCGAAAGGGCAGAAGCACCAATCAGGTGGAAAGTGCTGCTCTTCCCTTACACGGCTGAAAGAGTGCACGCAGAAAATATTTTGAAGAATAACATGATGGATCTGAGCTCTGTAGTTAGACTTCTCCCTCCACTGCTAATTTTCTGTCTTTGATTCTTAAGGGCACATTAATTTATTAAATAATCTGATTTTCACATATTAGCTAACATGACAACATTTATATTTTCTTTTCTAAAGTCTTCAGTTTATTCGTGTAGTGAATATTAAGCTTTTTGGGTGGTGCTGTTCAGGAGAAAATAACTGTTTTAAGCTGCTCTTGGTATATGAAAGTAATCCATAGACTTTACACTTGATGCAAGATTTTCAGGCTTTTGACAGAGATTCTATGTTTTTAAAATTTTTTGTTTGCTGGATTTCATATACTTTCATTTTCCCTTTGAAGTGTGTGGGAGAGAGCAGAAGGGGAAATACTTCATTATGTCCATGAATTATTCAGGCACAATTCTAGCAGCTAACATTACTTTAAATAGCTCAAGGTCTTTCTTTTTCCTTGAGTATGTCTCAGTTTTCATTCTTATGCTGATTGTATGCCACGTTCCTTTGTTGAATACAATTTTGATGAAGTACTATCCTTCAGCAATCTTTAGAAATCATTTCAGTCTTGAAATAAGTATTTAATTTTGTTCTTCTCCAGCATCAGATATTCAGTGACCCTCAGTTGATACAGGTGAATTGTCATACATGTGACTTTACAAAAAATGAAATTATTCTCCCTAGAGTGTGTTTTCTATATACTCTTGCGAAGGCATTGATCTCAAATGGCCACCCACATATATTTATACAGTGAAGGAAGAAAGGAATCTATAATAGTAGATATTAATATTTACTACATAATTTCAATAGGGAGGTGTGAACATTAAATCCTTTCATTTTGGAAATATCCTTCCCTCTCCTACCACTAATACATGGAAATCTGTATTTAGAAAATAGTTAAGAACAGTTATACAGAGGAAGACAATTAGAAAGGTGTCTAGTGGCCAATGTGACAGGAAAAGAAAGCAAAACATAAACCAAAGTGAGCTTAAAATGCTGTTCATGTATTTCTAAAAATATCTTTGGAAATCCAGTGATCACTGCATAATCACTTATGCAAATGAGACCCTTTGTATTATTTCTGGGGGAAAAAAAGTATTAAAAAAATTATTCTCCTGAGATTTTGCGCTTTCATGATACAGTCTGAAGAGGCAATGGGGCAGAATTACAGACAGTTGAGGAAAAATGTAGGTCTGTTTTTGTGTCTATGTGTGTGTGTACAAGACTCAGGTTTCCAAGAGGGATGCCTGTGACCAAATCTCAACTGCTCAGTTTAGTTGCAGCAGCAGTGAGAATTTTGCAAGGCAAGCATCAGAGGAAGTGCAATGACAAAAGAGTGTCAAACAGAGCAAAGCTTGACCAAAAGATCCATTAAAGATTGAAATGTAGTCAGTATAATTATGTTCATGACAGTGAGGTTATAGCAATGCACCAGAGTTAACTAGTGTATATTTTCTTCAGCTGTGGATGTGTTTGAGAGAAATGGTTTTGAACTGAATAATTGCAAACATACCAATGCTGGACTTCAGGTTCTCAAAGCCTTTTAATAATCTCTGAGCAAATAGTCAAGATTTTGTTGCAGTAACACAATTCAGCATTGAAATGGAAATCTCAGTCTGTGTAAAAGAACCTGGAAGAACTGGAAAATGCAAGACCCCAGATTCATCCTGTGTGTGGTAACCAAAAACACTGGTCAGAAAAAAGAGAACTGCATCCCCTTGCTCAGCACAACAAGATTTATCAGGCCTGAATCTCTCTCAGAATGGCCACTATAGCACTTGAGAAGTATACAAAAGTTGTTTGAATATCCTGTTGACCAGGGAGTACATGTTAATTCGAATAAAACTACAAAATTAGAATAAAATTACAAAATAGCAGATACAACATTCCAAAAATGCTGGTAATGACAGACAAAGTCTGCAGCCTTGGGGACCTTGTGGTTGCTTGATTATTTCAGTTTAGAAGAGCAAGAAGTGTAAAGATGTATGAAAACATAAAGAAAATAATCTTTTGATTGGTGCCACTGATTACAGGCTGCTTCAAATGGGGAGATTTGTTACCTCAACCTGATTATTAAACTTGGTTTTATCTATGAGCTGTAAATACTCAGTTCTGCATGGATTTAGCCTGCTTGGTTTATACGTATTGTGCAATTAATACAGTTTTGCTTGGTCCATGTGGAATTGAATTATGTTGCTTAACAAAATACTATACACTAGTGTATTTACATATTCATATGTGTGTTTTATTGCCATTTTTAAAAAGCAAAATAATCAGTTTTTAGAGGACTATACTGTAATTCCATAAGCAGTAATTTGTCTAGGTATTTATATGCTTAAGTTAGTTATTTAGAATAATAATTAGGAAAAAAACATAGTAAAGAAGTCTTCATAAAGAGATGTTATTTGCTTTTTATTATTTAGGGCCCAGTGGTAGATTTGAGACCTGTTACCTTAGGCATTTTATATATATTTACTGCTAAAGCTGCTGTTATTTATTCCAGACTCATTTTTAGTGTTGTCCTCTGAACTGAACAGGTATAAAAATAATTAAATACTTTCCTATTCTGAAAAGGGACTAAAATTTATGTATTATGCACTAGATGTCTTTTCATTTGCCCTTCTTAGGAAGGGAAACTGGGAAGAGAGAAAGGAGATAGGGAGGGTACTAAGGCAGTGTAGGAAGGAAATCCTTTTCAACAAGCCTGAGTCAACTTAGTGACTGGAGGAACTGTGTGCCTGGTACATCTCTATTACTAAAAAGTTTTAGCTGTTTCAGAGCTATACCTCTGCAAACCACTGGGTATTTTTTGCTACTAAAGCTGTTGGTAGGTCATATTATTTAAGACTGTTAATGAAGTTGTAACTAGGCCCAGACTGAGCTGAGTACCATTGCATTCAGTGAGTCCTGTGTAAGACACCCAGTTGGATGAAAATAGCAGTTTGTACTACTTGTGGTTGCTGAAAGAATTTTCAATATGAAAATGTTAATAAGAAGTTACTGATGCCTTGAAATATCCTTAGATGAGCATCCTGTTCTGCTTACAGCCATTATTGGTTATCAAACACATCCTGAGCCATTGTATGAACCGCTGCAATTTAGGCTGAGTTTGTAACCTTCAAATTATTACTGCTGAATTTGTGTGTGAATAGCAACTTCTTAAAATAACCATGGTGGAAAGTATGGCTGGCAAACTGAATTTATTAGTTTTTAAACTGGTTGCAGGCTGTGTCGACTGGGAAAATCTGAGATGTGTGGGCAAATGATTAAGTGTGTTCACGTGCTCTTCTCACAGGTTATGATCAACTCCCAGATAGACTAGAAGAAGAAAGCACCATCATGTTAATTTTGAGTCCATTATAAAGTCAAAATTGTAGTAGAAGGCAAGCATACCCTGGAAGTAGGAAGTATGTCTTAAGGCTTCTAAAGGGCTATTACAGGGTGAATAAGGAACTTTTTGCTGCATGGTTGTGGCTTAACTAAATGGTTTGCCTCCTAAAATAAATAAAAGGTAAGCCACCCTAAATAGATCACAAATGGTTCCTTGAGACTTTGATGGAAGAATTAATTTCTTTTTCTTTATGTAGCAGTAGCAAAGCTTTGAAACTACTCACTTGGAATGCTCTTTAGGGCTTGATCTCTCTCTGATTTTATTTTTTTTAATATTTAATTGTGTTATTCCTCAAAGACTGCCATGGCAGTGGTGAGGGGAAGAATGGGCAAAGGGTCAAGAGATATTAAACTTTAAAGGAAATTACAATTTTTGCTAATTATCATAGCAACAAAGGAGTAATGAATCCTGGTGGGAGGACGTTGGTGTGCACTCGCAGCGGTATCTCTGAGCTGTGCTGTGACATTAGGCAGGTCATTCTGAGAGCTCAGCTCTCTTATTTTCTAATTATATGTTTTCAGAAAATAGTACTTAGAACAGCCTTGGGAATCTAACTAATGCTCTCTGCTTGGGTGGGCTTTTATGCATTTGTGAGTTCGTTTTTGGTTTGTGTCCATGGAAGAACTCTGCCCACAGGTGGGCCATCAGAGCAGGGAATCAGCTGGACTGCCTTCATTGATATTCTTGGAGATGGAACAGCCCTGTCAAGCCCTTTTTCTTGCCGTGATGGATAGTAGCTGCTCTAATTTGTTTGGTCCCAGTCCTGTGATTTGTCCTTTTATAAAGAGCAAGTGAACTCCTGGGAGCAGAGGGGGACTCATTGCCTGGAGGGGAGGTACTTATGAAAGAATAAACCCAGGGGTGCTTTGCTTTGTCACTTCAGTGTGCCTGCTGTTGGTGCACTTGAAGAGGCTGTAGGAAAGGAAAGGCAAAGGGGTCACCGGTGCTTTGTGAGGGCAGCTGGGAGCCCTCAGCTCAGGTGGATGAGAAGAGGTTTTGCTGTGTGGAGCAGGATGCACATCAGCCTTGCAGAACAGAGAGGATAGATGGAGCACTGTTTGCCTCCTCTAGAAGCGTTACTCAGGTGGTGAAGATCTTCCTGAAAAGCAGTATTAAGCAGGAGGAGGGTTGAATACAACTTTTTTGCTTTTGGTCCCTCTTACGCGGATTTTCAGCTCTTCAGTTTAGAAAATTGTGGTTCTGTTTGTGTTTGTTAATTCCAAATCAAATGGAATTTGTTTCTTGATGAAGGCTGTGAGTCACTATATTTTTGCAGGCAATCTCCCAGGATTTCAGATCACACATAAATTACTGCCCAAGATGTAGGAGATGCTCAATTAACATGAATTCATTGCTCCTTGCTAGTGTAGCTTATCAAAGGATGCTCAGCATTAATATCAGTGTGGCTTCAGTTGGTAAACTGTAATATAGACAATAATTTTAAGGCAAAGAACAAACCAATGTACTCCTGTCTTTTTACCTTTTGCCTCTACTGGCGTGAAAAACTTCTAGCTGTTGCTTAAAAATTGCAGGCATTGTTCTTCTGGATGTTTTCACTAAATTTTTTTGTTACATGGGATAAAACAGTATATAAACAAAGTATGTTGTACTTTGAGTTTAATATACCATTTGATTAAGTTGAGTGCATAATAACATCTACATTTAAAAAGGGAGCAAAAATCCAGTAACAGCATTAGCAGTGACTTCTGTATCTCATAAGAGGTTTCTTGTGCTGATGGTAAGTCAGGGAAAGAATGCAAGAAAAAGTCCTTGTGTTGCATGTGTGTTGTTTGTGAAAGAGTTGAAAACAGAATTTAAAGAAATAAATTCTCCAAAGGGTTAGATAGGTGCAAGTAGTGAGTAGGAATAAGAGGTGACATCTGTTGTGGTGGCAACTTTAAAGAATTGGAAGGAACCTAAAAAAATATAATTTGAACTAAAGTTAAGAAGGAGTTTTACTAGTTTAATGTAGATTACTGTCATATTTCTCTACTTTCTATACAGCAGATTGCTATGCAGAGATCTCCAAGACAGTTCAATGCTTTGGGATGATAACCTGGCCTGTTTCACTTTGATTTGTTACATTAATGTTGGGAGCATGTGCAGGGCACAGGGTGCCAGCATCCATCCCATGCAGTATATAATGACTTTCACTTACCTGTGGATGCACTGAAAAATGGAGCCCTGCAGTATTACTTGTTGATCAGCAAACAAAATGCCGGCTGGAGAAGGCATTGTATTAGCTTTGGTTCAGTGTTGGTGACTGTGGAGAAGATGAGTATATTACCACATCAAAAGAAATGTAAAGTAAAATACGCATGAGAAGAAGATGGAGAATTGTTATCCCCACGTGTAAACCTGCCTTATCTGTCTGTGGTTAAGACTTGGCAAACAAATGGTAATAGCGACCTAAGCAGCTACACTTAAGATCTTGTCAGGTATCTTCTCTGTCTGTATAAGCCTTTGCCACCCACATAAGTACTTAAAAACTGACAAGTTGATAATTTATGCCTGAATTTCCTGTTTATGCTACATTTGCATGTCTTTATCCTTTTGATAAATAAAACAGTAAATCTCTCTCTTCAAAGTACATTAGTAAGGGCAGGCAGTGCTCAGAATTACAAAATTTAATAAAAAACATTCACTGATACTTTTATGTTGTGCTAAAAAGAACATTTTTTTTCTTCATAAAAAGTTATGATTACACTTGCAAAGGCACAAAACCATCACTGAATAGGTAGATGATATTACTTGTACTTCTGGAGTTTTTTGTTAAATGTTTGGGATCCTCTAAAAAGACAACGGTGACAAACACATTTCAGGTTGGACAGTTGTTTCATACCATTTCTCACTGCTCTAGTGTTAGCAAAAAAATTTTCTGTAGCTCCTCCTTAAACATGTTTTCCAGATCTGATTGGAAATCATTTTGTGCAGAGCAATTTGGCTAAAACATCTATCTAAGTGTTTCTAATGCTTCTTTTCTTTTTTTCTTTTCTTTTTAATCTATGCTAGGATGTTTTGAATAACTTGGGTTCTTGTGAGTTGGATGAAGATGATCTAATGCTTGACTTGGAGTTCCTGGAAGAGCAACATCACCAGCGTTCTGGTAAGTCAGATAAATGCTGTCTGTCTTTAGTGAGGTAATGTTATTCTAGGAATAAAAAGCAAATATGTTCAGTACAATTACTTGGAAATAAAAAGGAGTAATTTTCTTGGAAGGAGGAGAGTGGTATTAATTTTTTAGAGTTATTTCTAAATATGTTTGTAATTAATCAGAAAAATGCTGTTTATAAAGCACTTGAACTTCATATGGTCAGTTATGAAATGGAAGTGATTTTTACAGCTACAGAGTTTCAGTACCAAGGGCAGATCCATCTGTTTTTCTAAATACTTACAATGACTGCTGCCTACCCCAGGCACTTAACAAAAGAGCATCGGTGGAATAATTGTGATCACATTTTGTGTATGCCAGAATAATATTTTTCAAATATTCTTTGAATATTTGGCTTGAAACATGAGTGTAACTTGATGCTTTCTCTCTTGTTTGGTTAAAGCCTTGTTGCACTGCCTTGATTAATAGCAATAAACTATTGCTGTATACTGTGTTTACTACCATTTTATAATAGGATTATGCAAGGTAAGTTGTTGGACCTGTGAAGAGGAATTTCCTTTGCTGGGATGTAGGACAGCAGGGCCTTGTCTGTGAGTAGGGGTCCTGCTAACTCAGCAGGATTTGGAGTCTTCAAACCTGTGTGGGACTTGTGCTTAATCCCAGGTACAGTTCTGGGTTTGTACTCTGCTGTGGTGCACTGTTCTGGCAATGCCAAGAATTTAAGCCCAAGGAATTCTCACTTTCTCTTTTACCTGCTGTTCCCTGATCCCAGTTTCTCCCACATAGATGTCCATAGTGCACATTCTTGCAGACTCATGTGGAAGTGGGTTTTTTGAGACATTTGCTGGGTGCTGTGGATCATCTTCAGTTCTTGTTTCCTCTAAGATGCAAATTTAGCAATGGTTACAGATAAACTGCTGGAACTGTTGTCCTGTTTGATATTTTCTGTGTTGATTGTTCTCTGAACATATCTGAATTATCTCTATGATAATTCTGTTTAACCATTGTGTTGTGTTTTTAAACCTGTTTGCATATCTGCTTATAGAATGAAACATCTGTTCTGTTTGCTTTGGTAGGGAATGTGGAGGGTTGTAGCAGTAATATGTTCATGATTATAGTTTTTCTAAATTATTGGAAGCTGGGATGCAATAAAAGAACTGCACAGAAAAGGCCCTCTCTAACCCATTCTGAAAAGTGCTATTAACTGTTTACAGAAATTTGAATGATGAGGAAAGAAATGTGGTTTCAAAAAGCTTCAGAAGCAAACATTGATAAGAAATCATGGGGTTCAGACTTATTTATTCCCTGGACTGGTTGGAAAGGAATTAACTGGCAGAATTTTCCATAAATAAACTTCCCTGATGTGTTGCACTTGGCCTGACCTTTGTTTTCCTTCTTTTTTTCACAAAGCACTGAATTAACAGTTAAATAAAAGTTATGTCCAGTATATGATTACAAAGATTTTGTTGCAGCTTCTGGAGCAGCTAAAATAATAATGTCTGAGGGACCTACTTGATAGAGCAGTAATTAAGATGGAAATGTGATATGACACATAATCTTCCTGCTCTTGGCTCATTATCCAGAGCAAATGAGATGCTTTTAAAACAGAGATCTACATTGTCATCTGAAGAATGGTCTTCTGAATGACCATTTCTATCCTGAGTGATAAAACAGACACACACAATGCAGGATGCACATTTAACATAAGTGTATTTATTTTAGTAATATTTACTCTTTGCTTTTATTGTTTTGGTGGTAAACCTAGCTGCAAAAAATTTAGAATTTCTCTAGCTGTCACTGTTTTTTAAAGTCATTCACTTGGAAGAAAGATTTGGAAGGGTAGAGCCACAGTATGAAGTTGACTAAAATTTACCAAAAAAGCTGATATCTTTATTTTGCTTGAGGATCTGGCCCAAAATGGTTCATATGGTTGTAAGTCATCATCTTAATTTGTATTAAGGTTTTGAGGCAGCATGCGTGATTTTTAGTGACTTAGCACTTGAATACCACTGGAGTGCATAAAGGCCTTGAACTAGATACTGACATTTAAACACTTCTAACAAATTCCTTTTCTGATTCCTTTGTGAAGTGGCCAACTTCAAGGATTTAAGAAATTTCAACAAAAATTCTTTTCAGTAATTCCAAGTCAATCTGTTCTCTGTTTTCACTTCTGGGTTTGCCTTTTTTTTTTTTTTTTTTCCAAGAGGCATCTCTATTCATACCTAAATAGACTTCTTCTAAACTTTTTCAATTAAATTACATTATCAAATATTTTTGGTGCAATTTTTTCTTCAGGCACCAGAATTCAGAAGTGATCATGTTAAAGACAAACAGTTAATTTAATGAAGAGCTTTACACTTTCATAAATCAATCTGATTGAAATTGATCATATTTCTGGGCATGCACATATAAGGTCTTTCAGGTAATTGGGAAGTAATGTATGTTTTTAAAAAGATTTTTAATTCTGACTGCTTCAGAAACAAGAAGACAGCTGATAGCACATGGAGGATGAGCCAGTACTGTTACTGTGGAACAAACTATTCTAATGGAATTTGAATTAAACCAAAAGACTGCTTAATTTTTCCTGGCTTGAAAAGTAGATGATTTTTTGTAATTTTTGCCAGTTGCAGATTTGTTGAATATTTTGTGAAGGCTTCTTTAAAACTATGAACTTGAGAGTTTACCTATGGCTTGCTTCAGTAAAATTCAGTCGGGACATTTGCAGGTGTACAGATTTGTGAGCCTCCTTTACTTAGAGGTTAGATGGACGTGCTGTCTCTTCTATAGAAGATTCAGCCCTATATTATGTCAGCTTTACATATTTAATCCATTTTATTGCAGTATTTGTTTGCCTTCCTAACAAGGTCCTCCTGTTTCTCTAATACTTGTGGGGGATCTGTGTATCTGACATTCCACGTGTGTCATAATGAAGTCAGCTGAGAGTTAATGCATGTGTTCTTAGTCTGTTAACAAAATATAGGTGTTCATGAGTATAAAATACCACAAAAAATGCTGCTTTTTGAATAGAAACATTAACATTATGCTCTTCTGGAAGTCAAAGGTATTAGCAGTACTGTGACTGTTTGTAGTACAGTAAAAATTCTGTTCATGTTCTGTGAGCTGATGCTGATTGCAGCATTTATTTGGTTAAAGCCATCAGCTGTATTGCCGTTCACCTGTGCTCCATTTGGCTTTCGGTAAACAGTTTTGTGGCAAATTACTATGGGGAGACATGTTCCAAGACAAGCTCTGTTCAGTGTTTTAACAAACAGATTGCAATATGAAGAGGTACAATTGGAAAATCACTCAGTTCTTTCTTCATTTGTTACAGAGGGATAACTAAGGAATAGCTAGGAATAACTATTCTTTAAAAGGCTATGAAAATTTCTAATGACAAATTACATGAATACAAGGGCTAACATCACATTTCTAACTTGAATATCAAAAATATGCCTTGGTGAGGAGGCTGTATACATCAAGCTGAGTAATTTAGACATAACAATTTTGAAGGGTACTGCCCCAGTTAATAAACCCTATTGATGAAATGATTAATGGCAAATTGAGAAATTCTCTTAAATGCCATTAGGAGTTCCAGTTTTTTAGAGATTTGTTAGTTAAGACATGATTTAGAACAGCTTCTGCTTTTAGCTGCTCTAGTTCAAAGAACAGTATTTGTTAGTGTGAGGATATGTCTCCGACTTTGTACTCAGGCTTACAATATAATACTAATTTTGCAAAATAATTGTATTGTATTGATCTAGCATTGTTTTAGTGACCATTTATGAATAGCAAATAAGATTATATTGGAAAGATTTCTGGGAGAATTCTCTATTAAGGAGCTTTCAAGAGGAGCTACAAGCTAGTTGGTAGCAAAGGAGATGTTCCAGAAAGTGGTATGCTGTGTTAATTAAAATATAGAAATAGAAAGGAGAAAGAGACAAAGATCTGTTACCTCTTTTGTTGTTTATGGTGGTTTTTATTTATTTATTTATTACTCCAACTAATTTTTCACTTGTGCTCTTGTTCTGTCCCCTCAGCTTTTCCCTAATGAGCTGGTTGCCCTCCAGCAGCATCCTCATGAAGTAAGGTTCCTGCAAAAAGGTGCTATAAATCCTTTTGAGTACTAGTGAATTAGCAAATTAAAAAATATCCCTAACTTTTCCTCTAACCATACAACAGAAGCTAAGGAGACACCTGCACACCTCAGGCAGATGCTTCTACTTTGGACATAAATGTCTGTGCTTTGCTGGTCTTAACACAGCTTTAGAAGTCTGGAATTACCTCACTTGTGACTTTCTGTGAGTTTACTGCTTTAATTTACTACTTTTGCTTCTGTTTCAAAGTCTGTATTGTTGAGACAAAGCATGTAAGACAAAGACATTTTATTATCCTGCCTAACACAATTGCTTTGAAATTTAATAAAATAATATTTATATTGTACTTGGTGAGTGCAGAGTGCTACTGCATACAAATTCAAAATATTAATCAATGTGATTTACTGGGAGTTTTGCGTACTGTTCTTAAGATGGAATGCTTAAAATGAAGCATAATATGACATACATGATGAGTCTTGAGGGCGTCTTTTTATTAATCTCAGTAAATTAGACTTTTAAAATATGCTGCAGCTTTGATTTCCGGTTGTAAAATAATGAAGTCATTGGTTTCTATAGTGGGAAATCATTGCAGGTTTATAGAAAGTGACAGCATTAATTTAACTTCATTCATTTTCCTTTTCCCTCGTGGAACACCATGTATTTGATTCCAGGTATTGATTACTCAAATGAATGAGGAAGACCTTTATATTCAGTGATAGAAGCAGTGGGGAATTTATTCAAGTAATGCTCGTTAATGTGTGTGAGTTGTGTGCTGGTGTTGTGCTGTAGCCTGTTGAAATCTAAGTGGTTTTATGTGGTTGGTGTTACATTAAATCAGGACTGCAGTAAACAGTGGCCTTTTCTCAAAGTTCACAACAGCACAGCTATCCAGGGGCTTTGGTAATTCCTCAAGTATTTGCCATGGGTGTCAGGGTGCCCTGCATGCCCCTACAACGATGTGTGTGTAGCTGGAATTTGCAGTGAGTGGTGTGGCTGAAAGCTGGCAAACTGCTCCTGGTGCTGAATATTAAGCACATGCTCCTGTCTCTTCCTCATCAGGCTCCACACTATGCACTGACTGTTCATGGGTGTGATATTGATTAGCTGTGTACCCGTGCTGGCCTGTGCATCCATCATGTTGCTGCTGGAATGCTTGCTGAATAGTTTTGAATAATGCAGCTTGCTAAAATTTTCAGGACAGATTTGTCTTTGGCCAGTGCTTTAGCTATTTTGGATTAAATGCTGCCCTAGCCTCAGCTGAAAAGCTGTGACCCAGTGTATACTGAAGCATAGTTACTTCGCCCTGTGTATTTCAGAAAGGAAATTTTTTTATCTTTTTTTCTGGGGAATGAAACTTTATAATCCATCAAAATATTATTTAGCTCTTAAAAACAAATACTTTCAGAGATGGAACACATTTTGATCAAACCTAAGCTAAGATTGTGTCTTTTAGAAGCATTTTAAGTATGTTCTTAACTCTGTGGAAGTACATGTTTTGGTTCTTGCTCAAGGTTTATGAATGAAGTGACAGATTAAAGCATGGGTTTTGCAGACTGAGGGGAAGGCAGAAAGGGTTTTGAGGTGGATACACAAAAATACTTATGTAAATGTCAAATTAGAATAATTCATTGCATCAGAATATGGTCTTTTAGTAACCTGCCTACATTAGATATTAGCTGCCTCACCAACAAAAGCACAGCGTGCTTGTTTTTTTAGTAAGCAAAAGTCTGGCATTTGTATTGTATTTCTTTGTAATCTAGCTAGTCTGCAGATCAATTGCCGTCAGTAACCAGCCAAACTACATAGTTGGTGTACTGACCCAGTGATATTAGGTAGTTGCTGAAGTATTTTGAATGTGGTGAACTAACTCTGTGTGAAAATTCTGTGATGAGTTTGGAGTTTCTCCTGTGTCTTATTAATTCAATGTATTAATTATTTTTATTAATGTTTTAGTAGGCAGTAGGAGTGCTGAGTTGTGATGAAACTCCTTTGGTCTTTGGGTGTTTTTTTTTTTTTTTTCTTTTTTTTTGACCAGGAGTTTGTCAGTGCAAGGAAAGCAAATTTTTCAAAGGTTTTAATTTGCTTTTAAATAGATAATAGGAAAAAAAGACCCTAACTATGTATTTTTATCAAAAAGTTGCTTAGAACTAGAGCAGAAATACTTCAGTAATTTGAATGTATTGCTTTGCTCGTGAATGTGTTGTTGGCAGCAGATTATGTTTCTTCATTTACAAACAAATGACCTATTTTGATTTTTAATTGGAACTGGACACTCAGTTCCTCGAGTACGAAACCCCATCATTGCCAAATACCATCTTTTAGAGTTGTTTGTGTTACAGATCAGGCTCAACTAGAACAGCATTTCTTTAGGTTTCTGTTTGGAATGTGTAATAGCAGTTTGGTTTATACTTAAAGGTTTTGAACGCAATAAAGATTGTCACAGTAAAGGAATAGAGAACTCTGTGTCTCTGCCAAAGAGCAGGTTTAAAGAGTATTTAGCTAGCTAGCATCTTGCCCTGTCACTACAAATTTTGGATAATAAGGTAATAAAAAAGTAAGAAGTACTAATAATGAAAAAAGCAGAAAGTGATGTGTAACTTCACTACTGTAATTATACCACTATACAGATGTCCTAACACCAATCAAAAGGTAAAGTTCATGTTAGTTTTCAGTTTTGCAAGAGAAAATGTCTTGCTGAATAAATGCCTGCAATTCCTCCATCAAACTTCTTGTGGTGAAGAGCTAATTCATGAGCCACAAGTGTGGCCAGCCTGATTTCACACATATGTCTGAACTCCAGCATGGATTTGAAGTATTGAGTGGAAAGTCACATACCACTAGTTTTCGTATATCTAGAAAAAGTTATAGCAGGCTTTTTGTATATTTTCAGAATGACCTATTCTATTAAGCTGCACATTTTCCCCTGAAGCATTGTTTAATAAATACTGCACAGTAACTAAATAACTTAAGGTCTCCAGGGAATGAAATAAAACTTGGTGTCTTCTAAACTTTCCTAACCATATCGGGGCAACAGGGTAGTTATAGATCCAATGGTGTCAGGAACCCACTTGCCGTGGCAAAAAGTCCACATATGGACAACACTGGACAAATCCAGACCAGCTTTTTTATTATTATTATTATTATTAGCACATCAGTCTCATTAGATGTTAACAGCTTGCTGGCCTAACGGGAAATGCCCCAGAAGGTGGGGTAAAATGGAATTACATAAAATCATCTCAGTTTAGATTTCAGCCAATCACACAAAAACAAGACATATTGACAAGCTTTCCATCCAACCTTATAAAACATACGTAATGGTAGTTAAAACAAAGACTATTTCATAAGAAACAAAGAACAGCGCTCTATTCATGCTAGCCTTCTGAAGATATACATTAAATAAACTTGTTGCCATCTTAAAACCAAATCTACAAAGTCATATTGTTATTTGTCACGTCTACTGCTTGGGACACTTTTCTGCTTGCTTGGGAAACTTTTCTGCTGTAACAGAACTTCAGACCACATCCTGAGGCCTAAATACTCTTTTTTAACCATTTCGTAAAAACCCTCTGGCTTTATGGATTCCAACAAACCAGGGTGTATAGCTTCTGGAAGAGCACTGAGCATGGAGGAAAGGAATTTCTGCGGGGTTTGCAAGTGAAAGGATGTGTGGCGCTATCAAATAAAAAGAGCATATTTGTGTTAGTCGCACACTTGTGGCTAGGCCTGCCTTAGAACTCTGCAGGTGCAAAGTGCTGAGAGTAAGGAGAAGAAATAGTGAAGTTAGTATTAAATTGGAATGGAACTAGTTAGAAATTTTAGGCTAATATAAGGTTAGTCTTCAGGACCTTGATCCATATTCTGAAAAAGGAATGCTGAATTGAGAGCCCTGCTTCCATTCTCTTATTTATGTAAATCAATGGTGCAATCCTATTTTAATTGAGAAAAACACAACACAGCCTAGGACTACTACCAAGTTAACTTTATCCTAAATCTCTTTTAGTGTATTTTACTTTAAAAGTTGAGTTGTAACCAAACCTAGTTGATGAAGAGGCATGTAAGTTTAGCTTCTAGCTATGCTTTCCTCAGAATATGTTTAAAACGTGTCTGGGATGTAGATAATGTGCCTGTCCTGTGTGTTCTCAGGGGATCAAGGAAAATACTCAATTTCCTGAGCAAACTGATATTTTTAGCTCTTTGTTTTGGTGTGAAGAGTGGTGAAGGACTGATATATTCAAATGGTGTATGTTAGAGTCCTGTCTGTTACAAATTTTACTAGTGATATGTACTTGTAAATCCTACTCACTTCAGTGGAGCAATATCACACAGCATCACATAATTTAGATACCAAGAAATTTTTTCATTAATGGACAAGAGGTTCAGAAGAGCACAGTTGTGAACTTCAGGGTCATTAAACAATACTTCTGCATGAGATGCACTTGTGTGGTTATCATAGAACAATTAGATTCAGAGTCTGTATCTCAATTTCCTTCTTTTTCATAATTATAGTGTGACATTTAGTTACAAATCCTTATTCATATTGGTATGCTCAACCATCATTTACTGAAAGAACCAGGACAGTAATTAAATTAGGCAGATTGCCTTTCTTCATTCCTTTGATTTTATACATACATTGAGATGAAACATCATCTTTAATAATATCTGCAGGCAGAAAATAAATGCAATAATAAACATTATGAAAAATCAAAGCATAGTGTCCTATTTAAAGGAAATCTACATTTCTAGATGGTAAAGTTTAAGTAGGATTGCAAATGCTGCTTTTCTCTCCTGCTTTGTATATTTACAAAGATCTGGACTGGATGTCTTGCTAAAAGGAAAATGTGATGAAAACTTGGGAGGAGTATGGCCTCTATTCTTACTTTTGTGAGAGATTTAGGGAGTAAGAGAAACAATTATGAACTTATAATTGTTTTACAGAAGAGCCATAGCTCTTTTTTATATAAAAAGCCAGTTGTTCCTTCCATACAACTTCTACAGTAATCCTACTTCAAGGTCAGACTGAAACTGTATGTGAGTTACTGATAGCTTTTGACCTTTAGAAGTAGTTATCTCTGGGATCATTGTAGCTTCACACTTAGGTAAAGAAAGAAATAGTATTCTGATAGTTAAAACGTGAGTGTGGGTCTCCTGGGTTGAGCTGGATTCTCTGATGCCGATTTCCAGCGTTACCATGGGCTCGTCAATTAATTTACTTGTAGTACATAAGTGGTACTCCAGAAGTCATGGGAGTTTGGCAATAAAGTCTGGGAGAGGCTCATGATACCAATGGGATGGAGCTGCAGTAATAACTTGAGTTATTTTAGTCTTTAGAGGCCAATTATATTCTGGTTTGTGCCTCTTCATATGTCGTTCCAGAAGTGGAGCAGAGAGCAGACACTGCCATTGCTGTTGCTGGTGTATCTGCTACTGTTACTGGTCCTATGATTTTTTTTATTTCCTTCTGCAGAAAAAAATGCCAAAGCAAACCACAAGTTTCTTTATATAAACAAGAGGAAAAAATATTTCAAAAACCTATTGTTCTAATCAACTAAAGCCTGAGCTCAAATCTAAATTACTTCTAAAATCTTCCCAAAATCCTTCATTACTCAAAGATTGGGTCAAATCTGCTGTAATGTTTGAAAATATTAGATGACTTTATTTCTGTATGTCTTTTCCTGAATCTCTTGTGATGAGAGAGTCTGTTGTCCCTTCTTTTGTCCCTGTGAGTGTTCTATCAAATCCTTCCTATTGTTTGGATTCTGTTGAATTTTATTTATGTTTTAACCTCCAACTTCCCTTTAGGGAGTAGGAATTCAGATATAAATGCTGTGGAGGCAGTAAACGCTGAGATTTATTGCAGCCTGGGTTCAGCTTTAGGAGGGAGGATCAATAGGTAGCAGGTTGGTTGGGAGTACAGGGTCTTCCTGAGACACGAGGAGGTTTTGTCCTCTCAGGGACTCCTAGAAGAAGGCTGTGCTTTTGGTTTTTACAGCCTAGCTAGTTTTCTGCACTAAGAACGACATTGTACACCTTTCTTTGCCAAGGGAACAACTTGAGATAAACTCTGAAAGGTAACCTTGAAGAAATTTTCAGGTCGTACCTTGTGTAGTTTGGCTTATGTTAGGAATATTCCATCTGACCCAAAGTGAATAATGCCCGGCAATCTCCTTATCACATTCCAATTCTCAAAATTCTTCCATGCAACCCTTCCTGTAGGGAACAGCTTGACAATGAAAGCTTGTCAAAGGAAGGTTTGCCTGCCACTGCTCCAGTGGCTTCATCGAAGGACAATGCATTCCTTGTGCCTGCTGAGGGTAGCATCAGTGTTAATGGGGTTTAGGTGTTGTTTCTCCCCCAATTTTTCTAATGTTGTGATGTCTTTAGGAGATAAGGTCTGCTTCCAGTTAAGATTTAAAGGGAATTGTGTTTGCAGTAGGAAGTATTCCAAATGCACTTTTAAAAACAACAAACAAGTATTCTGTTGCAGGATGGATAACACGTATATGCACAGATCTGCAAATGGCAAATCATGCACAAAATGTTACTACACACTGCAGTGCTGAATCTATGGCTATCCCTATAATTTTTTTCTTTGTTTAATTTTGGTGGCTTGTGTTGTTTTGACAAAGAACTAAGCATTTATGAGTTTGCTATTTGAGGAGTTGCTGAACCATAGATTAAAAGGTGGCTGTGAAAAGTTGATAACTGGAGACAGTGGCCCCATGCAGCATCCCTCAGCCTACAGTACTCTGTGTGCATGTGCTTAAAATAGCTTTTGTAGGAATGTCTGTACCTAAGGACTAGCATGTACACAAATGTGAAGCACACCTGACAGACCAAAGGCATGCCTCTGAGCTGTTTCAGTGTTTAAAATGCTTTAATTCCTTACATCTAGCTTTTGGTAGCTATGCTTGTTTGTAACGCAGTAAGTGCTGAATCTGAGATATGAAACAGAAAATTAATGGTAAATAAGTGTAGTGCCTTTTGGTTGCAGGATGGATAATGTGCTCATTTTCTCTTGCTTTCTAAGTGTTTCCAGCCCTGGAAACACAGTTCACCTATGTTTTAGGAAAAAAGGACTATAGCAATGTCTTTGCAAAGGCTAAGGAAACCAGAGAGGCCCTAGGCCTGAGAAACTGTTATGAAGAAAAAAATGTTGGTAGTAAACTCTTTTTATTACAATACATTAATTTTGCTGACTCTCAAAAGCCCAGGCATCATGATTAACCTGTTGAAGAACTTCCCGACTTGACCAGTTTTTTTCTCTGAGGTTTTTTTTTAAAAAAAAGCTATCTACTATAAAAATATACATATTTGGAGATTGAAAAGCAGGAAGTAAATAAAATGAAAGCACAGCTGTGTTATAATATTATTTTTGTGCTTGTTCCCAAAGCTGTTAATTTCACTGAAAATAGTTTTGATAAGTCTCTGTATTTCTAATACATTTTCTACTCTAATAAAAAATGAAATAACTCTATTTCTAACGTTCAATTTAATTGTTTTCTTCTCTACTTAATCTTTAATTTGTTTGACTCGTTCGAAGATTTTTGCAGGATTGGGGGTTCAAGAAAAAATACTCTTCATGCTTCTTATATATAACATTACTGATGTGATGTAAATTATGAGGTTTAAGCCAGAATAACATAAATACATTGCTTAACCATCTTATTGTCAGCATGTGATGAATTAAATGCAAATAGCTCCTGGTTCTGAGCATATTCAATCAAAGCCTTCAGTTTGCAGATACAGCAGACTTGTATTCACAGATGGGCTGTGCAGAGCTGTGTGGAGTTACATGGAAAAACTGTTGGCTGTGTCATTGAGCATCTGGAAGGGCTGGGCTTGGCTGGTGAAGGAGGCAGACCAGGCAAAAGCCATCGCCTTGTACTGAATTTCTGTGGAAACCCACGCTGTCATTCTTTGGCACTGAGTTAACGCAGGCAGTGAAGAGTAGGGGTAGGCAGAAAGGGGAAAAGAAATGAATAGAGCTAAGAAGGAAACTGGTATGGAAAATCTCACCTTTAGCCTCTGGGAAAAATAATGTGTTTGGGAATGAAGTTTCTCTCAACTTCATTCAGAATGATATATGACAAGCAGCTTTAAAGAATTTTTCAAACTCTCCCAGAAGTAGTATTCTGTCCCTCTCTTCTGAAAACAAATCAAGAGGTTGAGAGGAGCCCAGGTGTTTTCCAGGCTGCAGGGGCTCTGCGGAACACGCGCGTCCCTCCTGTGCCTGCTGCTCCCCCTCATCCCCACGGCACACACAGAGGAAGGAGAGATGGAGACCTGTGTTAGTTGGTACATTTCACAGCAGCCTGCTCTCCTAGCTCACCTGCCAGAAACACTCTTGAGGCTCTTCCCCCTCAGATTACAGGAATAATGAGCTGTTGGATCAGCTCAGTGGTACGTGCTAGACGGGTCGCGAAGGATCCGCGGCAAGGCCAGAGGAGGTGATGGGAAAGACTGCACTTTGTTTCACTGGGAGAATTGGTATTTCCCACATTTTCAAACAAACTGTAGGTAAAGAAAGACACTTCCAGTTGTGTCACTCTCTTCTTAACTAGAAGTGAGGTTGTTTTGCTTCCCCTTCCACAGTCACATTTAATGTATCTTTTCCTTTCTTACGTACCAAGCTTTTTGTGCTTTCCTGAAATATGCAGGAGCCTATGTTACCTTAGATGGCACTTGGATTTATTACAATTACAGCTTTATAAAGTTAGTTACTGCTTTTGCAAATTCAGCTCATTTTGGAGTTGTCATGCAAAAAAAAACCAACCAGAAACCCATTACTTTTTCATGTTTAGTCCTTCTCTTGACCTAATTCTGTTTGCTTTCTGTTAAAGAATTGAGGTTTGATGGGCTTTTTTCTACTGTATAATCTTGGCTGAATCTCATATTGAGGAGTGGGGTGCCGACAACCACTATATTTTGTACGTTTTCAATCTTTGATTAGTGCTTTATTTCAGTGAAGTTTATTCAGGTAACAGTAAATTTGAAACTGTAGGTAAAAGATAGTGAGTCTTGCTTGCTTTCAGGCTTAGTAGTCCAGACAGCTAAGTTTGATGGAATATTATATCTATAATAATGAAGAATTCTGTCTCCCCAGTAGACTGTAGATGTAGAATAGAATTACCATGATTATTTAATAATACTAGCTGTATTTATAAATTACAGTTTAGACATTTTGGAGTCATCAGAAATCCTTGGAGATTAGAATACTTCCTAATTACGTGTGGGAATAAATTGTCCCTTTACTTGCTGTTGCAAAAACATATTTGAAATACTGATATTTCATCAGGGCTTAGGTCATCACATTTACTGTTCTATTCAACTTCCTATCTATATGAAGGATGATTCAGCATGTTTTACATTTACCGCTTTTCCCTTTGATCTATCTTTTTAGATTTCATTATAGATTCAAATTTATTCTATATCTTCAACCACTTGTATTAATGCACGTTCTCTATTTTGGGGGAAAAACATTACTAGTGTATCAATGATTTCTAGAGAAAACATGTTTTTCCTTTGGGAAACAGGAATTTTTTGGTGCTTCAAGAATTTGCTGTGAGAGCATCTCAGTAAAAAAATTAAGAGTATATTTAGCCTAAGGCACATAGCTAGCTCCACTGAAGTCAGGGGGATCACAGACTTGAGATTTAAGCTCATTCCTAAGTGACCTCAGGCTTTGGAGCCTGGACTTGACATATCCAGTGCCCCCTGTGAGACTGGTTTTTTTTAATAGCTACTCAGTTTCTGTTATTTGCCTTAAACATGATTAAGAGAAAAAGTGGCTGTGGCTACAAGTATATGTGAGTACAGTATTGCGAACACAGGGTAAAGGAATAAACTCCATAGGAAATTTGTCATTTTATGGGCTGATCTATTAGCAACAGCAGCATAGTTTAGAGGAACAAAAGGTCATATTGTGGATAGTGGTAATTTTTCCAGTAAATAAATCTGGGGATGCCATGTTAAATTTCAAGTGTTTTCTAGGAATGGATATGAAAGAAAGAGTTTTGAAGCTAGCACAGCCTTTTTAATTTATATTGCAGGGAAAATTAGAATTGGTAGCAAAGCACAGTGCACTTCCTTAAATTAAAATGTTAATATCTGTTTGAGAAAAAAAGCCTTCAGAAAGTACTCCTCCCTAGTGAGTCTTAGTCCATATAAACTCTGCTATTTTCCCAAAACAATGAGGACATAATTTCTGACTATTTCTTAATCATCCAAGCAGTGTAGAAATAGGTAGTAAAAGGCTTTATTCCTAAAGAAAATTTTTATTAAACAGATTTATTTTTTTTGTAAGACTTGGTACACTCACTAGCCTGATCGGACTGTGGAAGCAATTAGGAGGAGGAGAAAGAAAATCTACAGCAAAAATAACTTATTCAAGTTTAATTTAGATGAGGTTAATTTAAAATCTCAGCATGCCTTTTAACCCACTCCAGCTCTGTTTAGAAGTGATGTGAGACTGGTTCTTTAATAGAAAGTAGAAAGAGATAGGAAGCAGATATGGTCCTTTGCTATCTCTCATCTTAAAATAATTTTGTTCTCTTGCATGAATATGATGCCTTGATATTTTCCATCTATCAGAAGACATTATTTTGGGATATGTGTTGCTTATGTTGTAATTTCCACTGTCAGCCTAACAAGTTGAATGGTCTGGCTCTATCTTTGGCAGCCTTGATCACATATGTAGGTTTCTAAAAAACTAAATGAATTTTAAAAAATCTAATTTGATTTTCTTACCTAGCCTAAGACCATAATCTCACAGTTTCTTTTCTGATTTTTGCATCTTGACAATGTATTTTCTAATAGACTTTCCCAGTAGGTGACTAAAATTGCTCTCTTCCACACAAGATTTTTTGAGCACAGGATTTTTATAAGCTTTTCCATCTTTGACATGATCTCTAATACTAGCTTCTAGAATACTCCCACTGGGAAAAATTAGTACAAAACCAGGGAAAGACTCGGAGGTTACTTTGTAAGCATTTGTGTGTTGTGGGATCGAATCACAATTTTGGGAAAAGCAGTTTTGTCTCAATAAGCAGAGGCTAAATCTTATGTGTTTTAATGGCATCTTAGCTCTTAGCTGAGTATGTAGTCTCTGCCATTAAGTGATTTAACCTCTGCTCCTTACCCTGCTGTTCAGGTACAAGTAATCAAACAATTTATTGAGGTGGTGTGCACTGATTAAAGTGATTTTGTGGAGTTATGGAGCACTTACAGTTGCAGTATAAGGTGTTATGATTCGATAAAAATTATAATGCTGTCCATATTTTCTTTATCTGATACAGTACATGCATACATTTTGTATGATATGCATGGATGTAAAACTAAAGGAGGTTAGGTACAGATTGCTTACAGTAAGGAGCTGGTCTTTGAAGGCATTGTCCTTTAGGTTTTTAATAACGTGGTGAGCTGTGATTTTTCATGTGCTGGTGCAGTGGAACTTGGCCTTCTGCTATTTCATGATCTCAGTAGTTTTGGTCGGGTTGGGTTTTTTTTGGTTTTTTTTTCCTCCCTTCTTCTCTCTTGCTATTCATGTGGATTATTCTGTTTAGTATAGCTGCCCAGATTGCAAGAATAAGCTAAAACCTTTTCCTGCATTTAGTGTACCTAAGTATTTTAAAGTGATGGCCAGTGTGCCATGTGAGCAGAGGATAGGATTTAGAAACATTTATCTGTTTGTTTGGGGTTTTTTGTCAGTCTTTCACCCTAGGCTTTCATGTATTAGCTTAAAAAGTTGTAATTGTCTTTTCTATAGGAAGTGCCTTAATGAGCATTACAATGTGGTCATTGTACAGCTTTGGACTATTTTCTGAAATTTTTTTCAAACTCTTTTCCTAAACTGTTGCTCATTCTGAAAAATTTCCACGTACTTAAACTGATGAAGATTTAAGCATGTTTGTGTGAGGTAATATGTAGGGGGATACAGTATGGGTAAATGAAGGTGGTATAGAATGTAATATTATCCCCTAAAGAGTTGCAGCTGAGCTAATTACTGAAGATCAGGAGCAGGCCTAATGTTAACAGGCCACGCCTGTAGCCAGCAAGAACAGTGTTATAAAAGAGTGGATTGGTGGAAGCTGGAGTCAGTTGGTGACTGTGAGGACAAGGAAGAGTCAGTGCTAGAGGAGCTGCCTACGAGAAACATCAAGGTACAAAACTCGGGTGGTATGGAACCCTTGCAATGTAATGATAATAGAAGTCTTGCACTATAATGACAACAGTAATATTAGAGAAACAGGACTTCTTACATGCTCAAAATACTTAAAGCTACTTGGTTTTTTTCTTGATTCTTGAGGTGGTAGCCTTGCAATGCTGCTGAGTCATTACAGCTTATTAGTTTCGCCATTTGTCACTTGTAATGGAAAGAAGCTCTCAGCTGTTCTGGAGGTGACACAGCAGATGTTAGAAAAAGGGAATTCTCATGGGTTACACAGAGTTTCCAATGAAGTGTAACTGTGAATTTCAGTCATCTTCAAGGAGCAATTTTGGTCTTTCTGTTAATGCAGCAAATGAGATTTTGTGGTTGTGATCTTGGGACCTCTTTGTGCCCTGTAGCACTTTCTCAGTATTTAGGGAATGGTTTGGAAGGGGATGTAATATTCAATATGTCATTTAGGTTAGATTGGTTTTTTCAGCATTTTTGGTGAGATAGTTATAAACTTTTAGATGCATATTGGCTTTGAGAACAGCAACAAATGTTTTCTGTATTCCCTATAATTCTATAAACATATTTACTTCAAAGAAATATTTGTGTTAGGAGCTTGAGTTCAGTTTCCAAATTGATGCAGAACTTGGCTTTTGAAAGTAACCCTAGCAAATTGCTTGGTAAAGATGTAGTTTTTCTCCAGTTAAAAAATTAAAATCAGCTTGATTATGTTATTTTTTCAGACTGTCTTCCTTGGTGTTTTATGATGTTAGAGTTGGTTCAGCTCTAATGAAACTGGGAAGGATCAGGGATAACCTGAGTTTCAAAGACTCCTATCTTCTAGTGTGGACTTGTTAGCTTCCATAGAGACTTAGTGTGTTTTAAATGCTAAAACAAAGTAAAAGTTACTTGTGACAACTAATTGAAGCAAGAACTGTCATTTTAAATATGTGCCTGTTGAGTCAGATGAAAGAATTTACTTTGGTGACTTTGCAGGGAGTGACATTTGAGCAATGACGCTCTTCTCATTTGCACCCAGTAGGGAACACTCTGGTAGTGAGTGTGAGATCTTGTGTAATTTTCCCATAATTCAGAGGAATTCTAGCAGAGGGATCTAACACTCAAGGCTATTGTGCAGATTGGTGCATTCTCTGCAGCACCTCCAGAAGTCAGTAATTAGGCTGTCACAAAAATGTTGTGGTTTACTTTGATTTCTGGGTTTTTAGAAGGAAAAAAGAAAAGGCTCAGAGGGGAGTTAGATTTTTCTTGTTAATTTTGACTTTTTTTAAAAATAAATTGTGTACAGGTAAAGGCTGAGTAAAAATTAGGAAAGAATAAATATATTTTTGAACTAATTTAACTTTATAAATAACCTAAATTAAACCATCACTAACTTGCCACTTATGTTAATATTTTGTATCCTGAACAGCTTTTTTTAGGGTTTTGTGGCCTTCCCAGAAGCTTAAATGGAATTACAGATGTACTGGGGGCAAGCAAAAATGAGTCATATAGTTTACAGGAAAAGTGTGTAGTCTCACTTCAGGAAATTTGAGATCTGCTTCTGTCTGTGCCACAGGTGGTCACAGAGGTATAACCTTCTGCAAGATGCTCTGCTCATTAGTATTTATCTCTCACATAAGGATCTTTTTGGAATGCATTTTTTTTTTCATAGGTGTTTGTATACTGTGATTCCAAGTGCTATAATGTATCCTGCAATTTAATAACTTGCAGTGAGTGTTTTGCAAATAAGATTCTGATACCAACTGGATTGTTTGAGGAATCTCTTGTTACGCCTTCTTCTGCTGTAATCTTGCAAGTGATGTTTGCTCTTAACAAAAGAGAAAGTAAATAGCTTTCAAATTGACAGTGATGAAGCAAACTGCTCTGCAGGGAGCTTGGTGTCTTGACTGGCAGTGAATAGAAACAAGCAGGAAATTCTGATCTGGATTATCAGGAATGAGGAGCATCAAGTGCTGTACCCCCAGGCTGTGATAATGAGTCTGTACTGAGGAAGGGGCTGGTCCAAGGGCTCCAGTGACCTGTGCTGTCATTTTGTCTTTGATAGATCTATAGGTGTGCTCTCATCATACGTATCCTACATGTGAATGTGTTTTGTTCACAAATATATTTTCAGTACATGCATCTGTATTTTAACTGAAGCTCTACATCCTGAAGAATCTCGAAGTATTTTGTTTCAAAATAACATTTTGAATTGCATTGCAATCAATACTAATGGAATTATCTCACTAATTGTATTCTTGATTTAAAACCCAGTTTGGAAAAGAAGCTACAACAAGGCAAAAATACTGCAAACCACCTGAGTCTTTTTTTCAAACTATGCTTACCAGTGTGCTCCATACCAAATCATAGATGGGATTGTTTTGTGAATTTCTGGATCCTGTGGTTATAAGATCTTCTCTGTACTGTTTTGTGGTATCCACTAGTATTAAGAGTTGGGATGCCTCTAGTGTAAAACTTACTAATTATGGTATTGCAAACATCTGTTTATTTGCAGAAGTGGAGAAATGCTGTTTTTCAAAATTAGATGGCAAAATTATGAAAGAACACATAATTGACCATCCATTCTTGTGTGAAAATATTTTGACATGTTTTATCCAGCCAACAAACACTGGTTTTATGAGGCGATATGAATCACTTCAGTTCTGGAAAAAACCCAGTAGTTTGGCTTATGTTAATGAGCTAAGCATCTGTCTTTCTATGCTGTAGCTGTGAAAAGGCACAACATGATCTTGTTTGGTATTGGGACAGGGAAGTAGTGCTCTTGTTGGAGTGACAGCCCATCCCCAAGACACAGGTGTTTCCTGCTCTTCCAGGGCTTCCTCATCTAAATGCTGGTCAAGCCTGCCTGATGCACTGAATGCTCTGGTGGGGAGGTTGCTGCCTGGAATACCATGCCTGAAAAATGATCAGTGAAATGCAGCCATATCAATTTACAGGCAAATTGCCTGGTAATTGTTTTTATAAGTTTCAAATATCATTACTCAACATGAATAATTGACAGAAAGAATGGTATGGTTTTAGACATAATTCAGCATCATGGGCAGATCATTTTAATGCCTTATTCTCTTGGAGGAGGTCTTAGTTTCCTCACCGTGTCATGGACTTTAGTCAGGAAAGCTGAAGTTCAGAGTGCCTACGGAATGTTTTCTGAGCCTCAGGTTGAAGAACCAAATGTGTTTGTTTAAAATATAACCCAATTGTTCCTGAATTATGTTGATCACCATAGTAACCTACACTGATTGTGTTTTGTATGAAGTAATTTAAAGGCACTTAGCTGGAAGAAATAAGTGATGTCAGTTATTGACACATAAATGCAGCCTAATTATATTAATGTGAAACATTTTTGTAGGATGAATATTTCTTCATGCACTGGAGTTTCAAGTCATTGTTGTAATTAGTGTCAGTCATTTATGTGAACTGGAATTTTGAGAGGTTTCTGGTGTGGGTTTTTTTTTTTTTTTCCTTCCATGTCCTTCTTATACCATGTGTTATATTCAGCATTTTTAAATTATTTCAATTGCTTACTTCTGCTTGAAAATACAACTGGATTCTATTTGAGAAGTACCAGATGCCTGTTAGGTTCTGTGGTAAAGCTGTAGTCACATACAGTTGTGTATCTACAGAATATCACTTCTATTATTTGTCTTCTATTTTCCTGACAAAACATTATTGATGTGATCTTGTAATGAGTTTTGAAGTTGCTGGGAAAGTTTACTTGATCCTGATTTTTAATGGCTTTTTGGTTATATACTTGATTAATCAAACTGTTGCTTGTTTGTTTAATTAATTAAATGCAGTGATGTTTGAAGGTTCAAAAAGCAATGAAATAAACAGTCTATAATTGACTGAAATGGGAATTCCATTTGAAGAACTGCTGGAGAATCAAGTTCACTATGTAATCTTAAAATGCAGAACACTTTTGTTGTTTATGTATGCAGCTCCTGTTCATTATGCTGAAATTGAGCTGAAAATTGTTTTCTTTTGCTGCCATTAATTTTAGCTTTTAAATTCAAAGCAAATTAAGTTGCTAACTTCAGCTGCTATTGAGATGACTTCCTAAATATGAGATAAACTCAGTCTCCAGCTATGTCTAGCAATTCTCATTTTGCTGGGTTGTTTCCAAATACCTGCAGTGAAAGCCAATGTATTTGCAAAAGAATTTGTCATTATTGCTTCAACTGGTATAAACTGTCCATTGCCAACAGTAGGCAAACAACCCTCAAGCTTTACTGCTCAAATTTTACATGCCAGTTTTACCTCTTCTACTGCTAATCACATCACCAGCAGCATTCAGATGGCCTAGCAGAGCTGAATAGCACAGAAGTTACAGATGGGAAGAGCTATTTACCTCACCTGGCGCCTTTGTTTTTGTTGATTTTTGTTTGTTTTTCTTCTTTCTTTTTTTTTCCTGCCAGTACAGGATTTTTCCTGCAGTGTGTTTCCTATCAGCTTTCTGTTATCTAAGTTATGAAACTGCAGCCAGTTGCCTTGAGAGTTTTCAGTGTTTTGTCATTTTTTTAGATTTTATCTAGCATTCGTAGATCTAAGTGACGTGCTAATCAACTGATAGCTTAAACTTCATTGTAAAGGAGATTGAGTTCAGTCTCTTAATACACACAGAACTAAAAATACAGGCAATTATCACATTACGTTTGTTTTAATTCATAATTTTTGTGAAACAATATGATTTCTTCATTGTGGTAAGGAAAATGCCCAGGTAAATACCATCTTGTTCGTTGCATATTCTTATTCTAATCTGCTCACTTTGACAAAACTGAATATTTAGACTTGTTCATTGCATTTGATCTTTTAAGTCATTAGAGGAAGAAAGATTAAAAAAGAAGTCAACTATTTTTCTCTCCTTGATCCTAATCAACTGGTTTTTCAATCAACAGAGCTGTGAGTTGCTTTTGATTTATATTAGCAATGGTTCATTAGCCTAGAAAGAAACCCAGAGGCCGTGTTAAGTATTCTGATGTTGCCATGAGGGAAAAGAAAAGATTATGGTAGTAAATGGAACTTAGTTGCTCTGGAATCATTGTGAGAATAAATGCTAGGCATTATGAGACTCTGCCACGCAGAGTCATGCTGGGATGATATTTTCAGTGAATACCTACATCAGCCTCCAGAATAATATAAATATTCTTGTGTCTGAAACTCTCAGAGAAGGCCAATAATTTCACTTTGGTCAGTTGAATTTGCGCTTGAACTCTCAGATCTGCACTTCATGTTTGTCTGTGTTTAACCATCCATGAATGCTTATAAGGTGCCTAAATGTGAGCTTGAATAGTACCAATTTCAGCAGATTGATTTTGGTGCTCTTGTTGCTCTTGAAAGGTAGCTTGTTCTTCTCAGCCTGGGTGTCATTAAATGAAATGTATTTCCCAAAGTGTTTAATGTTTACACAGAAAACAAATAACAACAGAACTCAGATCAGTTCTCAGTTTCTCCATCTGAGGGTTGAAGAACAGCTTAAACTCCTCAATATGCTATGACTGAGGAGATCCTGGAACAGTATATTAAAGGTAGTGAGTATATTATAGTAGAAATAGTATATTAAAGCTAACTCTTCCAGGGTTAGAGATGAAGGAATAGGGATGTCAGGATCCCACATTATCACTAAGCACTTGGACAGTGCTCTCAGGCAGATGGTATGATTCTTAGTGTTCCCCTTTGCAGGGCCAGAAGTTTGACTTGGTAATCCTTGTGAGTCCTTTCCAACTCAGGACATTCTGTGAAATAATTTTTGTTTCTTTGCCATAATCCTCAGCATCTTATGTTAGGTGTCAGTTGCTCTGAATGAATACAACTGCTATGAAATAATAAAATGATGATATTTTGAAATAAGAAAGAACTCCTTCTATTTAACATGATTCTTTGTACGACGTTTGTTGTAAAAGAGAATCAGGATGCAGCTGAAGGATTTGCGTTGACAACCAGAGTGTGAACAGGCTAAATTTTAGCAAACAATGAAGTAAGATTGCTTTCAGATTATCCAGAGCAAGAAAGTGTTATCTTTTAATCACTTGTGCAAAGTTTTTAGTGACAGAAGACTTAAGTTTTATCTGAGGCTCTATCATACTGCTGTGTGCGATAAATTGTACCAGCCAGAATATTAGTTTAGAAATTGGAGGAGCATAACTGCTGTGGACATACAGTTACCTGAGCTACCTCACTTCTTTATTTTAAAGTAACTACTGCTTCTGTTGTTGAAGCTCTTTTTCATATAGAAGTGTCAGCACAGTTTTATCCTTTCCTCCTTACCAAAGGAAGTTTGCTCCAAAAAATAGGTTGTGACACCTTTTAATAAACTGCTTGAACAGCGCAGTGAGAGTTGATTCTTGTGGTGTTCAGGTCTCCAAAGTCAGTAAATTTGAACTGTAAAAGCGGCCTCAGCCATCTAAGACTCTCTAATAGTCTCTGAAAACTTCAGAGTAGCTGGAAAATGAGTGATGTATCTCCGCTATGTGCAGCATAAATGATGTTATGACAGTGTTCAGTTGTTTGAGTGAGTACTCAATAGAGCCTCAGAGGCATTGAGGGAAGAGCTCGGGGTGTGTGGTCAGCTGCAGGTAGCTGCTTGTCATGCCTGTCTCTGTGAGGTGCCTTCACAGGCTTTGTTACCGTGCCTGGAATTGGTAGGATGAGTGCGGAGGACGCCAGTCTAATTGGGAGGAGGAAGAAAGCCTCCAAACACTTTCATCTATGACAGTGTCTGTCAGAGAACATGAAACACTATTCCTGTGGTACTTAATTAAGCCTTGGGTCTTTGTAACGAAAACAGCAAACAATTAATGATTAACATTAGCGGTGTGTCCTTTGTGTAGTGATTTATGTACATAATTATTGCTGTAGCATTTTAAGGTGTTAGCTGTCCTTTACAGAGATGCAGAATAAATGGTGACTTCAGAGGGTGTTACTTAAAATTCAAATTAACATTTACTCCAGAAAACTCTCAGTGCCTAAGAGGATAACTAGAAGCAGAAGCCTCCCCTGCCAGTTATCTGTGTGTGTGAAGAGACATCAGTCTTGCACAGGGACTACATTATTCTCCATATCTGCTTGAACTAGCTAGGCAGGCTCTTGCTGGTTTTAGGAAGATGATTTAAACTGCTTTTGTTCTCAGGCTACCAGAGACTGATTAGACAACCCTGTTCAACTACAGATATGGGTGCTGATGGACTGTTGAAATCAGACTGAAGTTCAGCATCCAAAAAGAGTGAGGTGTTTTATTTTGTGCTTGTTAAAACTTTTTGACCTATTAAAGCGCGCTTCAGTGAAGCCGTACAGCTTCAGCCAAGCAACATGCACATCTGTGTGAAAAAGCTGTGCCTCACCTTTACTTTTGCACATGATGGACAAAGTGTGAGGCTGCAATTCAGGAAACGTGTGCACATTACTTGTATCTACTCACAGGGGTTTGCTGTATTGGTGATGAATTTAGGAATGATGGCCATTTTTTTGTTGTGTCCAGCCTCTTCATCTGCACTCCAGTTTTGTGTGAAGGTTATTTCAAGGATCACTCAAAATGCACGTCCAGTTTGACTGTGATACCTTGTACACTTAAATAATTTTAAAAATCCTTAAGCTTAAAATAGTGTTTCAAAACAGTTTATTACTATGCAGAGGAATATACTTTTATCCTCCTGCAAATACAGTTTCAACTATGAGCATTGATTGGAAAATAAAGGTCTAAAGGAAAGCTGTGATTCAGTGGCTGTAAAATGCTTAAATTGAACATGTGAATTAAGGAGGAAGCAATTCACTGGCTATAAAGCACTTGAAATACCAGAATTAAGGCCACAAGGGAAAGGTACTGTAGAAGCAAGCTTTGGTAGAAATAGGGTGAGAAATTTAATTATTTTATTTCTCACCCTACCTATGACTGTCTAGCTACATTTGGGATAATAAGGGGTTAGATATAAATAATTCAGTTCATTTCTTAAAAAATTGATTTGTAAGTACAGGGAGTTCCTATATATAGAAATTATAATAAAAGGGCTAGAATAACATGGTAACCTGGGAGTTTCTGTTCTGAATTAGAACTATGTCTGTTCTCATTCATTCTCCTGTCTTTACCTGAGAGACCTTAGCAACAGAGAAGAGAAACTCATCTTTTTGTAGAAAAGATCTTGCAAAACTAAATATATTCCTATAATAATATGGCATATGCTCAAAACTTTTTTTTTTTAACTCAAAACCTCAAAGAAAATAACAGCACAAAATGCCAAATTCATCTCTTTTATAACCTTATGTACCCTGATAGTATTCTTAAGCATTAGGGAAAATTTGTCCAGCTTGATTTTCTGATACATGGCAGAATGTGGAGGAATTGTATTTTATCCTTCTACATTCTCATTTCCACATCCTGTCTAGCCCTTCCACCAAAATTGTTTTTCCTGTGTATCTGATGGCAGTAAATTCCAAAACCTGTTGTTCAGGTACAGCTTGTGGTCCTGAGTTGTGACTTTGGACAGAAAGTGTGTTTTGCAGGAAGAATATTCTGATAGTGTTTATTTGTTTGCGTGACAGAAAATCTAATCTTTATCTGCATCTTATATAATTATTTTAAAATCTTATATGACACTGGTAATTTCAGCAGTAATTAGCAGCCTGGTAAGAAGGTAATTACATCTACAGAGACTGTGTTTTCACATGTTTAGCAGTCTGCCTAACAAGCCATACCAATGAAAACAAAAACCAAAAAGTTTTTCATCTACAGCAATTACAGGTTTACTCTTATCTCTGTAAAATCAACAAAAGGTACTGAGAATTTGAATAGTAATTCCTCTCTATCCAATACCTAATTAATGAAGGTTAATGAGATTCTTAAAAAGCAAATCCTACGAAGTGTACCTCTGCCATTGTTCCTATTAAATATCAGGGTCACAGCCTTGCTTATTCATTTACATAAAGCCTCCCTGTGGGGTATTTTTACAGTGTAAGGTCTTCATGGTACATGCACTCCCTTTATCAGGAAGGCAATGGTCCATATCTGAAGTCCATATGAAATTTAGGCATTGAGAAGATGTGAAAAGCAGCTGACATTTAAGGTGTGATTGTGTTTTTTCTCTTAGTGAGCCCAAGTGCTTTTTGACATTAGCAGCAACTTTGCTGATCGGATACTTTGTCAGCATGAAAATCTTAGGGGGAAGGGCTTTAACCCAGCACCTAGAACATTCTTCGCTCCCAGAGCATCACTGCAGTGTGAAAGGGCCCATGGTCCCTTTCAGTCCTCCTTGTCTTCTGGGATTTCTGCTGGGATAAGTCTGGAGCAGTACAGTGCTGTGCCAGGAATGTATCTGGTAGTGTTGAAATCCCTAAACTAGAGGGGTTTTTGTTTTGGTTTTGGTTTTTTGTCTGGGATTTTTCTTTTTTTTTTTCTGTAAGTAAACTAACACTCTTGAGTCTCTGTGTGGAACCTGCATGAATACGCTATCCTTAAAAAAGGAAAAAAATACTTTGTTTCTGAGTCAAAGTGATGCTTATTTGGTAATTAATCTCTTAAGTAACAAAACAGGATTCTTTTTTCAGGCCTTTTATTGCCCGGAAAATCAGGTGGGGAGTGTAGGTTTTTCTGACTTTCCTTTTCTGCAAATCAAAACTGTTCTGTTGAATTTCAAGGCAAGAAGCTGGAGGCTGGAAGGCAGTACTAATGCAGAAGCTTCTTGAGTCATGGTTAGTTTAGACATTTACTGTGGAGCCTGTCAAGAAAACCCTTTCTCTTTCATATCAGTTCATAATTTCTTCAGTTTTATTTGTCCTTGTTTAGAAGACATTTAGTAAGTATCAGTGTATGTTACCCAAAAATTCCAACAAGATGGCAGTGTTTTCCCATCTTTTAAGGACATGTCACTGGTGATGTCCCTGTCTGAGTGCCCTCCTGATGCTTGTGACCATATTGCTTTTAATAGTGGTAGTGTCTTGGCCCACAAACTTGTGGTGTTTCATTGTCCTGTGAGAAAATATAAAACCCCAAATGGTTGTTACTTCCCTTGCTTTCAGTGTGTCATCAAGGCAGAACCTGGAGATTGCCTAACTACTTTTCTCTGTGCTAAATTTCAATTTGCTTTTGATGCATTAGTTTAGAAATATTTCTTCGTTTTCTTTATATTCATGGCAAGTTGGATATTCCACAACCCAGGAAGAGATAGCAGAGCTCAGTGTCTGTGTTGTGATTGACTGTACAGTCTCCATACATCTGCAGGACCTCACGAATGCTGAAGTGCCACAGCAGGCTCCACATCTTTGTCTTAGTCTTTAACTGAGCTGTGGGAAACTCCTATTGAGAACAGCTACTGGGCACATCAGCTGTATCCTAGATTTTACAGAAGGTTTTACATTTGGTACACTCTGTATACATACTTTCACTGCAGTTCTGCAGTTGTTGTGGGGTTGTTTTTTTTTTCCCCCAGAGGCATAACTGGATGATTTTAACATGAGCCTGTTGCTGAACAAAGAAACTGGAGCAAAGATTATATCAACTCACGGTTTCTTTCTGTTTTGCTAACTCCTTCTTGTTTACTAACAGTTCTCTTGCTCTCATCTGGAATACAGGCTACTTCCTCTGTGTTCTTCAGAGCTATGCCAATTGGAAAACAGAAAGTGTGACATAAGTGTCACCCCCAGAACCAGTAGAAGCTTCCTGCCCCATGGGTTTTAGCTGCTAACTGTGACACCAAGCTGAGGGCTGTTAGTTCTGGCTGATAGAGCCAGAAATCCTGACCTCCACTATCCTGAAAAGACACCACTTGTTGGATAGTTTGGTTTACTAATAGTTTCCTTCTTAAATAACTAATTTAAACTTTCACATATCCCTCAGTAAATGTGTGTCTTTGACATCTCCATGGTGAGCCTTGATCCCACTGTTGTCCTGACTCCCCTCTAACTTAGTTTTCAGTCCTTAGCTACTTGTTACTTGAATTCCAAGGGATTGAGGAGGAGTGCTGATCCTTCTGTCATTCTTGACCTTTCTTGTGGGATGAGGGGGCTGCATTTATTGTATGTGAGGTGAGCCCATACCTTACTGTGCAACCTTTGCTTCCTGCTCTATCAGAAGGAGCCATGGCTATGTAAAGTAATCTTTCTTTCATATTTTATGTTCTGACATCATTATAACTGACAGTACAGGTCTGGAAATCATTTGCTAGTTAGATTGAACAGTCTTACTGCAGTCTCAGCCTTGACAGGTTGCAAAATGTTTAATGTATTACTTTATATTGCAAACACATATCCTTAACAAATCCATTAGCAGATGTAAAAATCAAAATAGATGCTCAGAATTCAGAAGTAGGATCAATCTAAATTTTTAATGTATCATTCTTTCTTAGCATTTTCATCTGTGGGTAATAGTTCTGTACCTAATCATTGCCATCTACATTGCTGAAACATTGGTTCAGAGGCTGACAGGGAAATGTCGTCAAATGAAACCTTGGTCATGTGTTTAATCCCAGGGGATTGCAGCACATAAAACAGTGTTTTATGCTTTATGTTCTTAGACTAGGCAGTACCTCTGACACCAAAGCCAGTAAAGAGATAGTGAATATATGAAGAAAAAGTGAAACCATATAGTGAGAAATCTTTGCTGAGTAGAAAATGTGTTGCCTGCTTTTTAGATCTAAATTGGTGCTTTACCACATTTTATGCATGACTTCTCACATCACAGTACAGGAATTACTCTTTCAAATGCAATAAAGGTAATTTGGATAGCTGATTTCCCGGCTTTTTTATGCTGTGCAGTACATAAAGCATCTAGCTAGTTCAAATGCCACTAGTGGATACAAATTGATGATATAGGACAATTATAAGAGCTGTTTTTAAGGAAGATGATGTGTTAAGTGTATTTCCTTCACCTTTTGGATCTTTATATTTTGATTATTTTTGTAGATTAACAGCAGTGGATAACATTTATATTTAAGATTTTATCAGAAGTGAAGTTTTATTTTGATTAATACATATGATATTTAAAATATTGGGTGACTTCCAAATAATTCTCATTTTTAAATTTGAGGGCTTCTAGTAAATGTCAAGTGTTAGGCCTGCTCTTAAATTCTAATCAGCTAAGAGCATAATTGTTCAGTAGAGTGTGAAATAAATTGCATCCTTAAATGCAGTGGCTTAGAGGACTGGTGGGAAGGAGGTTCCAGAATTGGTGGCCATGTGCTCCAAAATGCCAAGAGGTGCTCTGCATGCTGAAGATCCCATTAGTCCCCCTCTCTCTAGAGAGCCAAGGGTAACCTTTGCACCCTGGTGTCTGGAGTGTTCTTGAGGTTACTGGGACTCCTCCTAGCGTGTGCCACCATTTTAAATTACATCATGCAGGGGCTGGCTGTTGACATTTGGCTGGGAATGGAGCGGTGTCATTGAGTGCTCTACGTTTCAGAAACTTTGGAGCCAATTTGTTCTGATTCTCTCCTAGGTTACAGCTTTTCTGGAGCCTGGACTTCTTTATGTATGTATTGTTTCTGTGTGCCACCCTTTAGATGTCAGCTGCATAAATACACAGTAAAGGACAGTCTTGTCCCTTGAGAGCAAGTGGTGAAGGCTGATGGATATAGCTGGGTTTTTAAAAGGCCACATCCTCTGATATGCAGTTGTAGGTAAAAATACCACTCCAGAATCACTGTGGATTAGGAAAAAATGGTTTGTCATAATTTTTAGGTACCTCCAGAAATCTGGTCCACTTGCACTCGGCTAACTTTCAGCATGATCTGTTGTACTTGACTGATTCCTTGGATGCCTCTGGCATGACATCTGAAGTAAAGATGGAAGATTTCTCAAGGGAAAGCAGAGCATGGGGCTGTGAATGTGTTGTCACTATTTAAATAGTCATTAGGCCAGATTTTGCTGGATTCACAGATGCCCAACCAGTCTTCCATATTCATGAACACTCTTCATCTGCTTTGACAAATGGTGCTGTTTGAGAATTGAGCTTTCATCTTTTTGCCTCTATTTAACCAGTTCACCTTGGGTTCAGAAATTCTGAAGCTGGTTATTCCAGAGAAAGCTCCAGGTGAATCTGGCAATTTAATTTTTATCTTCAGCTGGAGTGTTATTCACTGGAAATCAGTAACGTAGATTTTACTCCTCTTTTCTATACATCTTTCACTGGTTTAGTACATAATGACTCTTTCTGTGGAACAGATTTTGAGTTAACTTTCCTGCCAGCTCCTACAGAAATTCCCAGTATCCTTTTCTGTAATCATAACATTTAGAGCCTAGTTTATCACCTGGTGGAGGGCAGGAGGAACAGCATGTAGTTCTTTACTGTTGAGGGGGACAAGGCTAAAATATTTAGTGCAGGTTGTAAATCATGCTTGAACATCACACTTCTCAAAAAAAACCATTTACAGTATTTCCTCAAGTAAAAAAAAAGAAAACAGTAATAGTGATTGTGTCACCTCTCAGCATTTGCAATTCCTGTGCTAATATTGTCAGTGTGAGCTACTGCTTTCAGTTTAAAAAGTGCAGCAAATCTACCTGACCACTAAATGGCACTATTTCCTTTTCAGAGCCAAAACCAGAGGAAAGGTGTTTAAATCAAAGAGGGATAATATGCAAATGTTTATTTTCTTATTATCTAGTCTCCAAGTTGCTGTTTGTCACTAAGAGAAAACTGACTTGTTTGTGCATTCTTTGCTTTGCATTTGGTATCACTGGTAGAATCCAAACAGAAGCTGATGAATTTGTAATGGCTTGACTTTAGCTGTTGCTTTGCTTCAAAGTTTTGTATGACTTCCTTCTATGGAGAACTTCACCCACAACACAGAGAGAAGCAACCAAATTTCCTAGCAAGTTCAAGTTTTATTTGATACATGTTAAGAATTTGAATTACTCTTCTGTGGTAATTTTTTTGATGTTTAATGATGTTAGAACAAATGTAATACGGGCCTGGGTAGACACAACTGAGTTGTAGTTATTCTGTTTGCAGCATCAGTCTGTATGAATGATGCATTATTGTCCTATGGTGGTCCTCTCTCAAGTTTTTCAGACATTTTCATATGGGTGCCAGTATTAACAGACATCTGCATGTAATTACCTATGCAGAGGAAAATATTTTTTGAAGAAATTAACCCCTTGTAGTTTTATATCTCATTTTTTGATATGTGGTTCTTCTTTCTCTCCATTGAGTTCTGTGGGGCTGCAGTGTAAATATCAATATCAAATTTGAAAATTAGGGCTAGGGGAAAATGGCTTAAGTAACTTTGTTAAAGAAAACAGCCTCCAAAATGCTTCTATATAGGCTAATGCTGTTTTGCTTGCCATGACTGCTTGTATAATTGAAAACACTGGCTTAAGGGTTGGTACAGCTGGAGCATCTGTGTCACACCCTTGAAGTGTGACTTGGAACAACCAGTATTTGTGACTCCAACAGATGGAAACTTCAGTTCATCAAGTCCAACCTCCCAAACAGCAAGATGATTATACTTTGCCAAGTTGTTTGTTTGTCAAGTATGTATTTTAAAGATGCATAGCACATCTTAGTGTTAATCCTAATTTAAATATGTCTGTAGACAGACAGTTACCAATTTTGTTTAGTGTGTGGGTTTTTTCCCCCAATAATTTAATTTATTTTAATGCTCTTGTTTGAATTCTGCTTGTTTGGGGAGGTCTGGAATTTTCACCCATACAGGATCACATAGAGTGTAGTTTATCTTTCAGTCATCTTTCTGAGAAGTTAGAATGGTAACCAAGTTGTGCTTGACTTCAGTGACTTCAAAGTCACCAATTCCATGTTTGTATATATTCCTATGCTTGTGTTGGACATTTTTGCAGTGCCAGCACACTGAGTTGATGGTTTTCTGTGAACCAAAACTGCACTTCAGAGGCATAGTGATAGTCTGCATTATTTCTTTCTGGGGCTATAATCCTGCATTGGGTTCCATTTAAGCAGTGTTTGTTAATCATCTGGTGTAATGGCTCTTCAAGATTGCTGAGCTTGTCTCACATTCCTGTCATTTTGATCTTGACCATTTTTGCCCAGTACAATCTATTCATATTTCAATTTATTTGTCTTTAAGGTAAAATATATTGCTTTCAAAATTTGGTTGAACTTCAAGCCCTATTGAATTTGGTTTGTTTTTTTTTTAGAATAGTTGAGACTTTTAGAGAAAGTGTGAACAGTCATCAACATAGTGATCAATTGTTTTATTGCTTTTCGGAAAGATGCATATATATTACTTGGCATATGCTTTATCTGCAGCATAGATGTATGGCTAGAAGTCTGTACTTCTGAAAATCAATTGGAAAAATTATGCTGTTATTTTGACCATTAATTGGAAGAATTCCTCAGATCACTTACAAACCTGGCATAGCAGTGACCTGAACTCTTCAAAGTTTTACATCAGGGCTATAATATTGAACTTTTTGAGGAACCACAGGATGTGCTTGTGCCACATGTCAGATGAGATGATCCCAGTAGTTTCGTTTGGCCTTGAAATGTAGTAAATCATATGCAGTGAGTACAAAGCACAGCAAAATCTGCAAGCTGTGCAAATGGGCAGACTTTTGAAACTGCAAGTATATCAAATAGTATTTTCTTTATCAGTTTTCTTTGTGGCATGGGAGGCTTTGTATCATTTCACAACTGCCTCTAAACCTGTCTTGTCACATAGCCAACTTGTGAACATGATTTCCCTGGTACTGTATGAAAGGCTGTGAGAAATTGCTCACATGGAAACCATGGAAATTGCTGGACTGATCTTCTGGAGCCCATCTTCTGCTTGCTGTCACAACACATCTGTGAAGAGCCTTCACTTGGCAGCCCTTTGACCACCCAAGTGTTTTTCCTTCACACCCAGGTTTAGTGGGTGCCTGCCATAGGTGCCCATAGGAGGAAAGGTGTTGTGTGTTCTGTCTTATCCCATAGTTTAACCTGCTCTTCCTTAAAGCATTTCCATTTCCCCTCTTGGTTCAGAGGTCTGTCACTAGGGGCTCCTGCTGGCCTGTCCCTTTGCTGTGGGAGTACTGAGTGGTAAGACTCTGGGTGATAGGTTTGTGGGATTATTTGGATTACCTACCCACTTTGCTCATTTCTCCCCTGCTTTGTGGTTACACTGGAGCAGTCAGCTGGAGCAGTAGCCAGCTGCTAGCTTGTGCATGCTGGTTTTCAGGATTGTTAAATGACTGCAGAGACACTTGGGCTGAATTCGCCTTCCTGTATGAGTGTATCATCTTAAAGAGAACAAAGGTATAAAATAAATGTCTTGCATTTTGTAATAAATGTGGAAAATATCTTCCCTGAGAAATGGGTGAGATCTCTGTTACAGAGCCTGTATTTATTTCAACGTGTGGTGTAAATTTCTAATATTCAGTATGCAAGTGACTTCTGTGAAAGCAGGAATGAGTCTGGAAGGGCTATGACCAATGTGCTGTAGCAGGGACTGATCACTGAGTTGCTTGTCACTGGGGCTGACAAAGGCTGTCATTCTGCAGAGTTGTACAGCTCTACTGGCAGCTGTACCTGGTGCTTCTGCTAGTGACTGCCAGCACAGCTATAACAGAAAACCAAATAGCCTCATTCTCCTGCAAAACAAAAATACCTCATGTAATTTTCCTGGTGAGCTTTTAGAATCTGCAAGGAAACCCGACGTGATTTTATTTAATAATTTCTCTTGGGAAGCTGTACATTTGAAGGTTTGTCTGTGTATTAATTGCTGAAGTAAATTTCTTGTGACTACAGCCATTCAATACAAAACACAATAAATTAATCTTGCTTGCCTGTCAGTCTTTATTTCAGCTAGGCTAAGAATAATAGTTGAAGCCAGGAGACTGTGCTCCTGAAAACACTTGCTATTGAGTTTTGACAGTTTTACTTGTAGTGAGTGACAGTTGAGGATATTGTTGTTAGAGTAGTCATTCCTTCAGGGGATTGTATTATGCCTACAGAAATGCCCTGCAGGCCTTTTTATATTCCTTCTTTTAAGATGCCAGTGTCACAGTCACTCCTTTTTCTCTCCTTTTCTTGAAGGCATCACATAACATAAATAGAAACCCGAATGTGATCAAAAGCAGAACTAAAACTATTATTCTTCTCTTGGCTGAAAAGAGAAATTTAAGGGAGACAGCTCTTGCAGCTGGTGGCATCCCTGTTGCTATTTCCTCCATGCCCTGTAGGAAGAGGGACGAAGGTTTCCCACCTCCTGGTACCTTACGGCTGTTACCAGGGCATGGCTTTATGCTTGCACCTGAAACTGGAACTTTCAGTGCTACCTTTTCCATTCTTACTGGAAAACTGGACTTTTGGGCTGTTGTGTTTCCTTCCATCGCCCAGGAGCTGAGGTGTTTTTTGTTCTTATTACTCAGTGAGGCAGCTTTGCCAAGAATGGCAGAGGCTACCAGAAGGGGAGGTCTGGGTGAGCCTTGTTTCCCCCATGAACCACCCTGCAGCTGTATTCTGTGGTAAATTAATCTAATGAGTTTAACCAGTTGTCTTTAAAGACTCTTTGGGAGTTAACAGATGTACTTGTTTGGCCCACGTGATGATCAGCACCAGCATCCTAGATCAAATGACTAATCCTCCACTTTTTATTCTAATAGATATTAATACTGTTTAATTATGAGGCTTCCTGGAATTTGGCAGAATTAGATATGATTGGTGGGATTCACATCATTAGTCCTTCATTATAACCTTTCCCTCACACAGTTGTGCATTTATGCACACAGTTCTTATTCATGCTTGTGTCACAAAGCAAGTCATAGACTAGAGGGCTAAAAATACAGGCATGTGACATCATCCTGACTGATAGTACTGCCAAAAGCTAATGAAAGTTACTAGTCATTTTAAAAGTTCTATTATTAACACTTAACCAATGCTTTTGACATTGAGAAGTGATATCTACCTACTGGATACAGAATATGCCTTTATTTTTAAAGGCTGATTTTTCAATTCCTGTGTAGGCTGCTTAGAACAATATTTGCTTTAAGTAGTTCACTGTGAATAAGAAAGTATCTCAGAAGCAGCCTCAAGCACAAATAGATGGACTTAGAATGTTTTAGGTGTACAGTAGTTACAGCTGAAAAACTAACCCACTTAATTTTCTGGAAATGCAGTTACAGTTTCTCCTGGTCTTGCTACAGTGATCCATCATTGCAGGAACTTCAACAAGGAATGGTTGGTTGTGGAGAGGTCAGCAGGGTAATCAGAGCTATGGAACAGGTTTTAAACAGGAGCACATGCAGATAATGCAGCCTGTAAAAGAAAGGGGTGTCTAAATATCCAAAAGAAGCCTGTGAAATACAGAGTGGAAGGTGAAGGGGGAATTTGTGCATTGTCTTCTCCATGACTAAAACTGGGGGAGTCAGGTGAAACAAGTGGTAGCAACTTTAAAGTGGACTGATAGGAATCACATAAGCTATATTCAGCTTTGGAAGTCTACAGGACATTGTGGATACAACAAGTTCACACAACAGCGTAAGTAACTGAACAAATCCATAAAATCCCTGAGGGAATGGTAAATACAGGCACAACCACTTGGTAGAAGAAAGTCTGCCAGTCACTGTAAGCTGTGGGAGGCTGCTTGAGAAGACTGTCAGGAGTTAAGGTGCTGCCCTGTGGCATCTTTCTGCCTCAGGAGAAGCCAAACTGCAGTTGTTCTCTCAATACAGTGGAGTTTACACACAATAGACAAGATGTGGGACATCAGTTTTGTCATTATCTATCTGATTATTTTAGGAGTTGGTGTTTCCATCACTTACCATGTCTGTAGGGTCGGTCCTTAGGTGATGAGGGCATACACTTTCATTCAGCATTCCATCATGCATGACCATTGAAAAATTACAGTTGAATTTCTTATGCATGATGTACAAATCACCAGACTCAAATTTTACTTGTGGCTCTTACTGTGTTATCACAATGTGGCTTGTGACAACGAACAAACTTAGGACCAAGGGTGCTGATAATCACTGCAGAACTGCTGGTGTGTAAGAGGAATTCCCTGACTCCTGCTTAGTGCTGCATTTTGTACCCTTCATGTTTGTGTGTAGCACAAAGCATATATGTGTGTGCAGCCTTTGTGTAAAAGAGCCATGAACCATAAGAACCTGATAGAAAGTAATTCATTTGCCTATAATGGGCCTGTAATTGTTGCTATTACAAAATTTCTGATTGTGACTGTGTTGTGTTTAAGAACCAGGCCTGTGGTTTTATTGCAAAATTATTACAGCAAACCCTTTGGGGACTGTGAGCATATACACGCATTCTCTTAAGTATTCACTTGGCCAATATTGTGAAATGTAGCTGTTTCTAGGGAACAAGGGGCTCTAGAAAAACTGTTGAACTAATAAAAACAGAGATTCATTTAGTTTCCTTTTTTCTCCAAAGACCATCGTAAAATCTAGGATCAAGCAGCAGGAAAATCAGGCTTTTTAATTATTATTTTTAATATTGAGCTTTTTCTAATATAAGTAGATGGGCAAAAATAGCTTTCACGTAAAGTACCTTGACCTTTTTTGTTCTTTCAAAGAGACTGAAAGTCTCCTTGGGCTTTAGGGTTTAATAACAAAGTAGTAAAAGACTTTATTGTGTTTCTGGGGCTGAGAAAGAGGGTATTGAACTGAATTCATACACTTAGTTTTGCTGAAGTGTTTCATGCAGGTATGTTTGGTGTTCATGGAGAGACAAATCAGAAGGCTGTTTTTTTTCTGAGCCCTCTGAGTGACCTAGGACTATCAGGGGCCATATCTGTGCAATGAGGAATGGATTAACATGGTGGTTAGTCACAGTTCTTCCTGGATGTACCAGAATTAATAGACTGGATTTCAAGATGTTCTCTTATATGCTATTTCTAATGTCAGCACCTTTCCTGGCAAAATAACTTCAGTTGCATGTTGTAAATGGCTTTTTTCTTTCCTCAGCTCTTCACTTGTTCTCATATACTGAAGGAATTTTCAGTGTATCCACTCTTCCTTTTTGGTTGGTTGATGTGTTTGTGGTTTGGGTTTAGTTAGCTTGTTTGTTTTAGCAAAAGCTCTGCTTTAAGTGTAACAGTTCTTTGTCTTGAATTTCCTTTGTCTGAGGAACCTGTATAGGGGTTTTTTACATATTTTACAGCTCTTGTTTTTTGTTCAGAGTACCTCAGAGGGTGACTCATCTCCTGAGCCTTTTCATGGCAGAGAGGTATTTAGGAAACCGTGTGCCAAAATCTTCTCAGTGCCTGCAATGAGAGTTGGTGTTCCAGAGTTATTAAAACATAATATCTGGCCTTCAGTAGTAAAAGGGATGTGGGATTGAATACTTGACATCCAGATGTTGCTCCCTCATGCTCTAGTCCCCTATCTCCTACAGTGGCAACTGACTGATCTTTCAGGATGAAGTATTTAGTACCTTCCATGCTCCTGGCTGCTTGCCTAGTGTTTTACCAAAGCAGAAGGATTTTTGGTATAAACCTGGATCTGTTTCCAGATTTGATCTGTCTCTTGAATGATGAGAGCTGATAATTTTAAATTTCATAGGCATAAATGTAAATACTTTGGATTGTCAGAATAAGTGCCCAGATTTCTGAAATCCAGAAATACTTCACTGTTTTTGCGTCCCTGTGTCATGATTCCCTTATGCTTCACTGCACACTGCGTATGAACATTTCCCTTCTGTTTTCTCTAAGCAGGTAGTACTTACTGCTAATTTCATCTTGCATCTTGTGTCAAGGGAGACTTTTTTTGATAGCAAGCAGTGATAACCAGATTTTCTTTCTCCTCAATTAAAAAAAACGGGGGGGGGGGGGGGAAGTGTGTACAAATAAGTGTTTGAAATAGATGATGTAAATGACATCCCTAGAGCTTAAAAATGTTTTTATTCTCTGGAGAAACACAGTCTATTCAGTAGCTGTTGAAGGCTTCCTACTGTGCTACTATTTAGGGAATTAAAAATTTTTCACTGGTTGGTTCAAATTAGAAGAAAAATGTTTAATTAGTCATTCTCATTGTTCTTGAAAGAAACAGCAAAGAAAAAAAAACCTAATGTTTTTCTTCTCCAGATGTAAAAATCTGTTTTGATAGTGAATGATGTTCTGGAACTGCCTAAACCAGCTAGGGTAAATCCAAGCCAGCACTCCTAGTGATAAATATATGGGGTACTTTTAAAACACTTGGCGATGGAAGAAAACAAGCTGCATGCATCATTAAACTGAAGGATCTGGGGAGAAACCGTGCGGCTTCAGAAGTAGTACAGATCTTTTATAATAGTAGTCTAGGAAGTTAAGAATGTTTGTTTTCCCTTTCTGTTGAGTATTCCTTTGCATGACTTGTAATTTGTAGGTAGTGTCTTTTGTTTCACTAAGAAAAATATGTTTCTATAATGATAACACATAGATATTCCTCTGGTTGTGTTATTTCACTACAATTATTAGCTTGTTCGTGTAATGGTTGAGTTGCGAATAAAGGACTGAAAAATACCATCTCACTTGCATGCAAATTACTGAAATTACTCAGTGTGTAAAACATTCTTAGAGACTAAATGTTAGTTTCTTTAAGAGACTGCTACAGGTAATCAAAATTGGCTGAGTTTTCCCCTTGTTGATAACTTGTACAGTTTTTTCTACCATTCTGCATCAGGAATAATATAGTAGGCTGAGACAGCTGATTACATTGGTGACTTTGCCAAACACTAACTCAGATGACTGAAAATTCTGCTTTCCTTACCAATTCATGTGGGAAGGCTAAACTTTTAAATTCTTGCAAGATGTTGAGGAACAAGTTTGACATGTGAGAGGATTTATGATTAAAAGGAGTGATCCCTTAGAGTAATTGTTTGTCTGATGTTTGTGATATTTTGGGGATTGAACAGATTTCAATTAATAAAGAGGACAATGCGTTGACATCATGAATGGTCTTTTTTGGGGTAACATAAGCCACTTGTAGATTAAAAAATGAAGTTGTAGAAATTAAGCTATGCTTAAGAGTTGAGTTTGAAATGTAAAATGCAAAAAGTCTTACTTTAAGTAAAAGTGTCTATCCCTGTCAGTGTCGAAGTTGAGAGTCCGCAATCAAACACGTTCTCATTATTTTAATGCAAGTTGTGAACAGATAGTAAGAGCATACACTCCAGTAGGTGAAAATTACTTGCTGCTGTGCCATCACTACTTCACGACATTTTAGTTAATTATACTGTCCCATAATGACTTATGATTGTGCACAGAGAGCTGAGATAAAAAGGAGGAATTGTAATGATTTTCAAAAGTGAGACCAAAGAGTGTTTCTGTCTAGAGTGGGGGGATAATGCAGTCACTGGATGACCACGGGATTTTTCTTCAGCAGTAAATTAGGGGATTATACAACTCATGTATAGCATTAATTATTAAACAAAAGCAATTTCACAGTTTTATTCATTCATGAAATTTCTGTGAAGAGTGGGAGACTTGCAGTGTCTTCTTTGTTACTCATGATTGCCTCTTTTCGTGTTTTTTTTTGTAACTGCTCTGATGGACAGTGCCTTATCTAAGCAAACCGTCTCCTGTGATGCTTGTCACCAGACCTTTTATGAGTTCTAAAGTAATAACTTGATACTCTGGTAATAATACAGGTCTTCTGAAGAAAAATGTGTATTTGCTTCATCCTTTATGTTCTGTTTTATCAATGTTTCTGGTTGAAACTCAGGTGCTGAATATCACTGGTGCACTATGACAAGCCTATTTTTGGCAATTCTTTGACTGTAAATAAAGATACAAAGTGATGTAAATGTTCTTGTTTGTACATAATCAGTTGCTGATTGTAATGAGAAAATACTGCTTTGTAAATTACTTGGTGCCTACCAAGCACAATTATGCTAGTAGATGATCTGCTGGTCACACATAATATAGTAGGATGTAAAATCACCAAAAATTCTATTTTTTCTTATGCTGTCTCTTTAGTTCAATGAATTTTGTATTAGTTTCATCTTAATCTGTTGTGCATCAAGCTATAAAAGAAATCTTACTTGCATGCCTGCAGTCAATGTAGCAAGTTCTCTTTGTGTATGACATTGTGTATGTCTTTTGAAGATGTGTGTCTGTGATAGTGACAAAGTATTGAGTAATGCTGGTTCCAAAGAAAAAAGGAAGGTAAAGTAAGATACTGGGCATCTTGGGTGGCTTAGCCGCTTAGCACAGTGTGCACATTAACACTGAAAACATAAACATAAACAATGCTGGACAGCATCAGATAAATTAAACACAATTACAAGCACTCCCCAAGAGGTTTTGTTCCTGACAGAGCTGCCTGTGCTCCAGCCAATTCTGCTGCTTGCTGAATGGCTCAGAACTGCTCAGAAAACAAAAAAGACCTTTGTAGAAATACCCAGCCCTGACCTGACCTGTTCCTCTTAGTGTTTCAGGGTGTTTGTGGAGCACCAGTGTGTCCTGTTGGGGTGTGCTGGGTTTGGGCTGAAGGTAGTTCATGCCCTCGGGGTAAAATGGCACAGTTAGCTGGTCTTGACGTAATCAGCTCAAGATGGGTGAAGTTTTACTCCAGTTTTGCTTCTTTTGTAAGAGGAGCATAGTCTATACCAAAGGTGTGTTGTCCGTGGGCAGTAAGGAGGCACGTGATTGTGGAGAACAGAATAATAATAAATCAATGTCACAGTTCAGTCTTCCCAGCTGTACCAATCTTGCATAAATGTATGTACTTGTGAAAAGTGTTTTTTCTGCTTTTGAATAGCTCAGAATTTGCCACAGTCATTCTGGATTTGCAGGCTGTGTTATTGGTTCTGTGGGCATTTGTTCACTCTTCATGAAAGAGTTCAGTATGTTATGAAATACTGTGTGTCTTTCTGTTTAAACATAGGCCTCCACCTTTCTTCTTGCTTGTATATAATACATTAAAGTAACAAATGTAAGATAAGAAGCTGTCATCTTTTGTACAATGAAACCAGCTCTTAATTCCAGCTTTCATTTATTTCATGCCTTGGCTGTAAGGGAAATCTATAGCTTCCAAATTAGTAGGAGTGGTCTCTGCTAAAAGGTGAATTACTAGTATAATGTATGTGTATGTATAATATATGTAATATGTATAATTGTTCAGAGATCAGAAGCTTTTTAATATTAATTTATTGGTTCTAATTGAGCCAAATGCTCAGCTCAAGTGTGTCATCATTCTTCTAGCTCTAAATACTAAGTTGTAACATTCAGCACAGTAATACAAATATAATTTTTATTAAAAGAAAGTATGAGCCAATATATCAGATATCCCTTCTAGACTGTTTAGATTTTGCCTTTTTGGAGTAAAGTGAGTCATAACAGTTAAAGGTGAAAAATAAATCACTAATTAGGTTTTCTTAAATCTATTTTCTTACAAAGTCTAAAAATTTTGAAGGTGGGAGGTTTGCCTGGAAACCACCCATTATTTTCAGCCTTATTTTCAGTCTGTGTTGAAAAAAAAACTAAGAAGTGAATCAAACTCTGATGTAATTTATGAAATGTGTTTTTAGGATTCAGACACACCAATGAGCTAGAGCAGATCTTGTGCTAGGTAAAACTTAGTGAACGATCAGTCAATGGCAAAAAATGTGCAAAGCAAGCACATTAGGAAACATGAAAAATAATGGCATTTTCATTGCATGTGATCACAGGGAAACCTGATTAAAACCTGATTAATTATTTGCATTTGTGTTTATCACAGTACGAATAGATTTCTTTTTTCTTTGCCTTTCAAGTGCAAACTGAGTTTACTGTTTAACACTGATACTTTTTATCTTTGCAGTGTGCCGGGAAGACTCATACCAGTCAATAGTGTCATGTGCTGCTGTAGTTCTCACCCCTGTGGAGACCACAGCGGAAACAAGAAAAAAAGAACAGATGATAATGCCTGATGTGTCCACACAGTGAGTTATTCAAATAACATGGTCTTTTACAAGTGCAATTTTAACACCAGGCCAGGTTCTTTCTCATGGATGTACACCCTCCTTTCTCTTTCATCTGAGCTTTCATAGGTGTTTCCAAAAGTAGAAATTGGCCTGAGGCTAAGCTGCTGCTCTTGTTCATTAGCCTACATTTTTTTTCCCAAGACTTTTGGCAATGACATATATAGAGGGAATGGGCCTTTATATGCCAAGAAACTGACTTTTAAAGAGGTTTAATAAGGTGATTCTTGTTGTTTAGATAGCCCTTTCATTCTTCCAAGTAGTTGATTTTTATAAAGAAGGTGATTTGTATATGCTCAGCTCATTTGCTATATTTCAACGTTTTCCAGTGACCCATTTTACCTCTGTGTGGCACAGGAGGCATCTTCAAAAGCATAGTAATGTGTTCTTCTAGGGAAATTTTGTTTACTTAATTACATTGTATTTTGGGATCTTGCATTAGATGAAAATCAGAGTGTGCAGTAACATTTGCCTTGCAATACCAGGCAGGATGGTTATTTCTTAATGACTGAGTCCTTGGAGAATAAAAATAATTTTGTTTTTATGAAAAGAAAGAAAACACAATTGTAAGGCTTTATCACAACACAAACTTGAGGTCTGTGCCTTTTCAAGTGTGGAAGGTATTAAAAATATGACAATGGATAACATCATTCCTGTTCATTTATGTTGAGTTTTCTGCTTCTCTTGATATGCACAATTTTAGTTTTAAAATTGTCTGTGGAGTCCTGGCTTGCATGCCTATTAGTGTAAGAAAATTAAAACATCCCCTCACATCCCCAAAATCCCTGAAACATCCTGGTGGATTAGAGTAGATTAGATGGGTTGTGATCTTGCTACAGATCTATGACTTACATCTATATCTGGCTGTGGTATCTTTTTCAATGTGGAAATAAACCTGTTTCATCTAGACTACCTGTATTTAAAATTTAACACGGTATGTTACCTACTGTCTGGGTATTACTGCAAGGGCCTTATGTTGGAAATGCTGTGGGCATGTAATTGTTGTAATGCTTCTGTTGTGTGGTTCTCTGAACACCAAGAGATTGGAAAGGCAATGGACTTTAAAACACTGTGCTGAAATTCAGAATAATCTTTCTGACTAGCTCAAAGCAGCATAGAACATTTTTTCTTGTCTTCACTAAAAGGGAAGCTCACACTGTTCTTTGCTTGGCTTTTTCATTTACTGTGATGAGGTTCTCTTATGAATTCAAAGTAAGAAACTCTGCTATCTGTTTAGCATGTGCTGAATGAAGTTACCTCCCAGATTTTTGGCATATTTTGGTTTTTATTTATTTTTTTAAAAAAACTTGATTAGTGTTCTCTTCTGAGAACACAGACATAACTTTTCCTCAGCACTCAGACGTCTCAGAAGCATGCTCTAACCCCTTCCACTCTTCCAATACTAATGTTTAAAAATACAACCTGGAATTCTATCAATGAGGAACAAGATTGTGCTTAAACAGATTAAATGTATTTGAATTTCTCCATATGAAACTGTATCAGTGCATAAGTGTCTTTAAGTCAACATTTCTGACAAGTAGATTTGAAATTAAACAGAACTATCTTGCTGGAAAAAGTTTGCAACTGGAATTTGGTAAATTTTGTAGAAACCTTCAAAGTAATTATAGGGAGATGAAAGCAGCCTCAGGAAAAGTCCCAGCATTATGAATGAAATATCAACATACTGGTCTTGCATTTCACCATGTGCTTTCTACATGCAGATAGCTTTCTTCATATCCAGTTAATGGAAGCAAAACAGGTCCTAATTCCTGTGTCTAAGTGTCATCTGTCTCCAGTGCAAATGTGCCCTTGGCATTTGTTGAGTTCCATTGACTGGATTGCAGACTCCATGTATGAACTGGTCTGCATGTGTGGATTATACTCAGTTCTTGTGGAAAACAACATTGATGCTTTGATTTTTATACTTATCTTTGTGTACCTATGTAGTTTGGACTTGTATGTCCAAAAGTTGTGCCTATCACAGAGGGCTGAGCAGTAGCCCGCCATTGAGGTCCTGCAGGGAGAAGTTTCTGCCTTCAGGCCCTTCAGAGACAGAGTATGTTCAGAATAACTAATGATTTCTAAAGCTACATAAGAAAGTCTGTAATTCAAACCAGACAAAATGCATATTAATGATAATAAAATGTTAAAGAGTTACAAATAGCTAAAAATAATTCTCTTGTGTGGCACAGTAAAATTACGTCCAAGACATTCAGGACACAAGAAGCTGTGAAAACTGGGCAGGGAAAAAAAAGAAAAAGCTTTTACTGCTACTCGTATAATATTTGATTAATGATGTTATTTTGTTTTAGAAAGAAACTGTTTAGTGGTTTTAAATAATGTATTTGCCTAATGTGGTTTTTTTTCTAAGTGGCAAATGGTGCCAGAAGTGGTAGCAGCAAATCTTAATGAGATTTTAAGTGTCTGTGATAAGTTCTTATCAGGATTGCAGGAGTGAAGGGCCAATTTCCCCCCCACTGTATTTTTTCTTGGAAGCTCAAACCATTTCATTGGGGAGTAATTTCATAGTGATACCCCGGTAATTGCTGACTTGTTGCTTGTGCACTGGGCAAAATTCCTACCTCAGTTATTACCAGGAATGGATTTGGCAAGAGGAAGAGCGTGCCTTTGTGGTTTTTGTCTTTCCTCTCCACAACAGGCATTGAGGCAGAAAAATCAATGGTCAGTGTGAGGTTAGGGTGACAAACAGGGAGTGTGAGCTCTTCCTTATTTTATTTTCTCAGCCCTCCACTTTGTCTAGGGTGTTGCATTACCTTTGCAATATTTTGTAGGAATACGAGCCTTAAAAAACTCTTGCTGTCATAATAGTTCAAGTTACTGAGGCCTCTTTGTGTTGCCGTAGTGATACACCAGTCAGTTGTTCTCAAAGGTGCCCAGATGCTAAAACAATTGGAACATTTTGAACAGTGAATTCTGCTTACAGAGTCCTAATTTTAGTCCTTCCTATCTGAATTGTAATATAAATAAATCAGCTGCTGGCATAGAGCAATGGCATGAGGAATCCTCACTTCAGTTTCAAGTTCTTACAAGGCAGCATGGGAGGGAATGCATGGCCCAGCAAACTGTGTGTTATGCTTTAAATTAACTTAGCTTTTGCTTCACTGAGCAAACTCTAGGGCTGAAAGGTCAGCTTACAAGGGGCAGTGTGGAAAAAGAAATGTCTAAAGACGCACGAGTCTTGGAGCAGACAAGGTTCTGCTGCTGTGTGCTATTCATAGGTAATCATGGAAAACCATTCATGTGCTACTAGAGCATGAAAGAAGTATAGTGAAGTTTAGGTGCCCCATTTTTTAATAAATTTGAAGTTTAGCTTATAGTTGTATACTTCATTTGATGTGTTTCTTTGGATATGACTGCCCTGCAGTTCAGAGTAGTGATGGCAACATGCAGCCCTCTGAGCTGGCTAATTTAAAGGTGGTTTGTGCATTAGTGCTTCAGCTGCTGTCATATTTCTGATTTTGATTTTCAGTTGAAGATACTATTTGCTGTTGAAGTGTTCTTAGAGCTACAGATCTTGTTATGTCATGAAGCAGACACAGTAATTTGACAGTTCTTTTTCATGCCATAAATATTTTCCTGAGTTTTAGGAGAGATTTACAGATGAAGAGCCTACAAAAATGATAGGATGAGTTCAATGTTTTTAAACTGAAAGAAGATAAATTCAGACTGGATCTAAGGAAGGAGGCTTTTACAGTGAGGATGGTGAAACACTGGAGCATGTTGCCCAGAGAAGTTGTGGATTCCCCATCCCTGGAAACATTTAAGGGGTGTTGGATGGGTCTCTGAGCAACCTGTTCTACCTGAAGGTGTCCCTGCTTGTTGCAGAAGGGTTGGATAAGATGGCCTTTAAAAGTTGCTTCCAACTCAAACACAGTCAGTGATTTTATTCTATGATTCTAAATGTCACTGATCATTTGACAGTTCTTCAGACTCTTAAGATCAAATTGGATTTTTTCTGGTAAATGCCTGAACGAGCCCATGTAGTGAATCTTTTCAATATTCTGTCTGTCCCAAAGCTGTTTCACTTGTATCTTGCAACTGTACTTACCTGAGCAAGGATCTTAAGTGTGAGATCAAATGCAGGAGAAAGCTTCTTGAAATCACAGTGACTACCTGGGTGCTTGCTGGTGGGAACAGGCTGCTAAGGGGGGAGTTAGAGCCCTAATGCCATTCTGTACTGCACTCTTCAGTGCAGATGCTAACCCAGGACTTTGGTACTGATACTGATTGGAATCTAACAAGATTTTGGTGCATGTATAGTCTGAATTTATTAGCTGCAGTAAGCATATTCCAAAATTTAGGAGGTTTTTTCCCTTTCTCAGAGTTTTAAGTTGTAGGTATATAATTGGCGCATCAGAAGACTGGTAATCTTTTTTGACTCTTGAAACCTTGCCTAATTCCTTTCAAAAGAAGTTCAAACCAAGCTGATTATTATTCTTCACTTAATCAGTTGTGGATTTCCTTTTCATTTTTTGTCAGTATTTTTTTTTTTTTTTGCATTTTGCTAAATCTGAAGGGAAGATCTTCTTTCCCCTCAAAGCAGTAGTGATCTTACATTACCTCTGTAATTTTTGATGCTTCTGTTATGATCCTGTTATTGAAAGATGGCTCTGCCTCAATGAAGGTGTAAACAAGGGGTTGAGGTGATACCAGCAATACATGTACATGCTTCTCCACAGTTTGCCAAAATGGGATCCCTTGTTTGGATGCATTACATAGGATGTGCCAGGCCTGGAGCCAGGCCACCCTGCCACTCTATCCTCCATGGCAAAGTCCTTCTGTGGCCTTAAAATCACATTTGCCGGTCTCAAACACCATTTACAGCCCTGCAGTGGTGATGTGAAGGGTGGTCTCTAAAGCAGCCAGGCTGTCAGGCAGTTGTGTCCACATCATGATTCTTGTCAGCTCTGGCAGTCCTTTCAAAAGGGCATCTTTCACTGGTGAGAAACAGGAATGCTTTTCACACTTGTTTGGAAAAGCAGATAAAAGATGGTTGTACTGTTTCAGTTTCTGGATGATGGGGACAATGGGCTATGGAAGCATGTGTCACCCTTTGGGTGAGAGAATGCAGAGGAGAATAGGGATGCCCAGTGTTGCTCTGGAATGACCATACTTTGAAAGCTGTGGTTCCAGCCCAGCTGAAAAACCTGAGACATCAGCTGGATTGCAGTATACTATCCAGAACTACATTTTAGTGATAACAGGTAGGAGAGGTAGCATTTATATCCATTTCTTTAAAGCAGATACTTTGAAATGGAGTAAACATGAACAGTGTGTTTATGCTGTCAGTGGTCTACTTTTACATTCTTTTATCTATTTTGCTAGTTAGTCTTTAAGCTCTATTTAGCGACCTGAAGGGGAACTGAAAATTTCTATTTTCTGTGTTGCCTGTCATAGTGTCCTTGTGCATCCTCTATTGCTTTTTGCACATAATGGGAAAAGAAATTATTCTGCTGTACTCATGTCTCCTTTGATATAGGAAACTTTTCAGAAAATATTAAAAATACAGTATTTACAGGTTTTTTTTTATTGTCTGCTAACTAGTTGAAAACTACTACCTGACAGCTCTTGTCTTGGCTGCTCAAATTGGTAACTTATTTCTTGTTTCTTTGAGGAACAACAGAGCAATAAACCAAACTCAATTGTTTGTATTTTTTCCCTGTGTCCAGCCACTGCAAAAATGCAAATGATTTTGTAAAATCAATTATAGGTAACAGTTGTGCAAAGGAAATATAATTGCACTGCAAAGTGAATATGGAAGAACCCTTTTATCTGGTTATAGAACAGGAGTATCATCAGTTCTAATGCTCCTTCTCAGTCATTGCAACCATGAGTTTATAGGTGAGATTGATGGGAAAGCAATCTACATATGTAATTTAAATATCTTAGGCAATTGTTTGCAGCCAAGGGATTTAGCAGTTCTGTACAGCTTAATTTGAGCATGGGTTGCAAATGTTGAATAAGCTGGGTTTTGAGAGCCACTAGCTAATTGCAGTTACTGTACTTGCTATTTTCAGTATTTTGTAGTTCAGCTCCTGTCTTTTCCTCCTGTGTGGTGGTGAATAATGCAGGAGGGAGGGGAATGATGGCAGTTTTCCTATGGAGGAAGAGTGCAACATAAATTTTATCTATAGCCCTGCCAAGGACTTTGCAAGTGATCCTTCCCAAGTGTAGTCATTGTTTGGAAAGCTTACATAACTGAGAATTACAAGTCAGACCACAAATACCAACTTAATTCCAAAGTGGCAGTCTCACACTTGGCAACCAAGAACTCTTCTAAACTGATGGCCTTGAGTAATCATTGCTAAATATTTTTGGTGAGTACATTTTAATTAGAACAATGAACCATAAGACGTAGTTTTGAATTTTAATTTTGGGCTGGGATTTTTGCTATATGATGAAATAGAAATTATATTTTATATATATCAAAACTCCTTAATATCTGGAACAGTTCTAAAAGGAGATGTAGTTCAAGTAAATAAAATCTTACCTGGTTCAATCAACCTTGAAGAGGATGGTTACTATAGGTAACGCAGGCAGAGATGTTTGAGACAGGTTTAGGCAATTGAAAATCAGTTATTTTTTCTGGACACCTCCACCTGAAGAGCTGCTGTTGTAAGTTGTAGTGTTAGTCACTCACAGCGTTTGTTATTCTAATAAAATTCCAGAGTTTTCCATTATCATACATGGCAGCTGCCTAAGCCCTGAAGAGCACACCCATCACCTGCTGGGATGACTGCAGAGCCACTCAGGACTGCAGTGGGGCATGCAGAAAATGACTCACTCATTGACTTTGGATTTAAGAGAGAAAATAGACTTCATTTTCGTCCAGCCTAAATTCATGTCCAATACAGAGACTCAGAACAAGCATTGTTATGCCCACAGTTTCAGCTGTTAAAGGATATCTACAGCTTTCATTTACCAGATAGTTATTCATAGGTGTGAAAGCACTTGATTTTGGGGCAGCACAGAGTCCCCAAAATAATGGCTTTACTGGATTTATGCTTCATTTCAAAAAGCCAATTTTTTTAGACAGTTGGAGTGACAAGTTAAATCATATACCAGTTTTTAAATTTGTATTTCAATAACAAATTCTTGTAATATCCTACATCAGTTGGGAAGGCAGTGTTAGCTCCTGTTGTTCAGGAGCCTGGTGTTGATGCCTGGTGTTGCCTAAAGAGAATTTGTTTGGAAGCTTTACTGAAGGAAGATGTTTTCAAGGTACAGAACTGAAGATTTGGGAGCAAGCCCACTTCACTCAAATGGGGAGAGTGACAGAAGTGCTAGCTGTGCCCATTTCATTCCTTTTTCTTGTTCATCCAAAGTCTTGAAAGTATACAAAAACTATTTTGCTGTAAAATTGGGGCAAATATTAAACTTCTTTTAGTCAAGCTTTCACTAACTTAAGTGCAAGTGCTCAGTCTTAGGAGCCACTCCAGAAACAGAATTATACTTTCTAGTCTGTAAAACCATAGGCTGTTGCTAAACTCTAACTGAAGATCTGTTTGACACCAGTGGCTGTATTTTGTCCTCTTGCAAGGAAATTAAGGCAGGTTTGGGTCTGTACCTTTGTGCACCAGAAACATCTGTCTGGGGTAGCATTATCTAAATGCTGAAAAGATGAGGGTGGGGTGGTGGGGAGGAGGGACCAGGAGAACATTTGTTTTTTAATTTAGAAGCCTGTGGTTTTTGTATTAAGGTACAGCCTCAATTCTTACAAATTAGATTTCAAAACATAATTGCCACATCAAATATGAAAATTAATTAACTATGTTATTACTTGTGAACAATTAAAACATCATAAAATGAAAATTATGAGGGAAATACACTTGTATGTGTAATGCTAGGATTGCAAAGTACTTTATTTGGTTAGACAAATGTATTGTAGATTAAAACTAGAAAAAACTGTTCAAGTGCGTAGCAGAAATGTATTTGTTTCACTTTCACAGTAATTCAATAATTTCTCTGAAGCATAACAAAGAATAGCATTTATTATTTCTTACTGTCATTGGAAGGTGGGGAAAGGAGGGATGTCATAGAAAAACTAGCTAGATTTGCATTTATAATTGCATGGTGTAACTCTTGGACTATTGTGCTATGCTGTTTCACAGCTCACTGTAGGATTCCACTGAAAGCATTATCAGGTAGTCTTTTGAATCTAATGGGTGAAAAATACTGGTATTGTTGTGGTGTTATTACTGCCTTATTGAGGGATTTCTAAACCAGGTGTTTTGCAGAACATTCCTGAAAACCCATCATCCTCTGCAGTAGCTATATTAGGGTTAGCTTTGTTAGGAAATACACTACTCTTGAGTCATATTATCATGACTCAAATAGGAATACCACTGCAGCAAATGTAAGTTAAATCAGCATACTGCTTAAAAGTATATAGACTGCTTCATGGTGCTTAAGGTTGAGAGATTACCTGCATCCTAGAGCAAGGGAATTATGTGAAGAAATAGCCATACCTGAATGCTATGTTTCACACACTATCAGGAGGAGTCAGCTTTTTATTCAACACAACTAAATGCAGAGGGATACTCCAGAAGTGTGCATAATCTAAATATTAGTATTTTTAAGAGCAGGGTTTGATCTGTTTTGCAGAGTAATTTAGAGATACTAGGGAAGGACAGAAATAATTTTAAGAAGGATCTCCTTATCCCCACCTCTAGCTCCAGATTTTGTTCTTATGTATTTTTTCCTGGAGGTAGCAGAGAAATAGAGCCAATATTCTTCTTTCTCTACTATATACGATTTTCAGTGTATCTGTGATATCTGTGAATAGCCCTGGGAGCAGTAATTTTAATAACCTATCAAAATCTATGTTTGCAGGGAGTATTGAATATGTTATTTTTACTTGCATGGATTTACTGATAGCAGAGGTGGAAGACCATAGCTTAAAAAGGACAAGTGGTGCTATTGTTCTTTCTTTAACTCCTCTTCACCCTCCTGTTTTTTACCAGTCAATACACTGGCGACCCTGGCCACCATATGGGATGTATAAAATGCCTACAGCGTTAAAAAAACAGTGAAAAGCAAGATGGGAAATGGGGTGGTAAGAAGCAGAGGAAATAAAAGTGAAAAGACTGTGCATCATCACTCTAGGACACACACAGCTTTGGTGCAGTTGGATTAAGACATAAATATGCAATTATATTGCAGTAGTGTTAAGCCATGAAGACAAAATATTGTACCAAATACTAGTGAATTTAAAAGAGCCAAATGCTGCAAAAACTATTTGTACAGTTATAAAGTGAGTACAAATGTAAGTTCTTCCTCCTGGGCTCCAGGAGCAGGATTAAGCTCTGTTATACTGAGGACATCAACGGGCCCAGCTGCTTTTTATCAGCAATAGCTGCAGTAGCCACCATCTAAAAAGATGTTTGTGAGGAAAGAATATTTTTTCGTTTTCTTTTCCTGTGCTGAAGCTCAAAGTATTTAATGTTCCTCCAGGTCCATTTACTAGTTCTTTGTGGATGTGGTAGGATTTCACTTCAATTGTTTTGTTTTGGTATTTTAATCCTCTCTTAATCATTACGTAAGGGAGTAGTATGTCGCTTTTGTTGCACATGAAAAAAATATTTGCTGCTGCTACATTGATTAAATGTGTAACAGCAGGTATTGCAGATATATCCACCTAATATTAATAATAATCCTGATTTAGAGCTTTCATCACAGCAGCCCACAGCATCAGCTTGTGTAAAGCTTTTATGAATGTCTTCAAAAAATAGAAGCGGGAAAAGAAAAAGAGGCCAATGCTTTCATTGTAAGTGTGAGGTGGCATTTTCAAAAGCAAGTAGATAATACATCAAAAGATGATAGGTTCCAACCCCTTTTTCCTCCCAGATCAGCTGTTTTATATGTTCAGTGCATCCCTCTAATCCCAAGAGAGTTTCTGTGATGAGCAATACAAGTAGGAGACAGATAGGAGTGAGCTACTGGGAAAAATCAAAGGAAGCACAGGCAGGGGGAAGAGGGAGGTAACTTTGAGGTAAACTCCCCCATGTTTTAATTAGTCAAGCTTACAAACTATACTCTTGATAAAACTCTTTATCTGTCTGTTTGTTCATTTGTTTCTGCAGAAAGCCTATAGAGTATTCATCCAAAAATATGGTAATGTTCCTCCAATTCTTGTAGCCATTTTCTACTCCATCCCCAACCCTTTATTCAGACTTTTTAATACTGATTTTTCAGGAGCATTCCATCCTCACTTCCAGTTACTATGTCCTTTTGTAAAATTGACATATTTATAATTTTAATATGTGCCCAGATTGCTGCTTTAGAACATAGAAAGTTAACAGGGCTCATCTCTCCTGGCAGCCATAGGTGCAAAGGGACAGATACCTCAAGTCAGAGCCATGAAGAAAGCTGGAATATACATTATGAGAACCAAGAATGAAAAGCATTGTTTTATTTTAGAGCACATTTCTTGATGTTTTGATTGCAACAATCTAAAAGGTCACACACACACAGTTTAAAGGCAGAGCAGAAGAAACAGGATTCCTTTTTAGCAGATGAACTAAAAGGTGAGGTGATGTCAAGTTTTGTCCTACGAGAGCCCCCTATTGATAGGGCTGTGTTTTGGGCCTTTCTTGGTCATCCCTTTTAAAACTCAATCTAATGTTGTAATCTTATTTTTGTATTCTTTATCTGGACCTGTGTAAATGGAAGTGATTGGTACTTTTGGCTGGAAAAATTTAGATGTTCTACATAAATATTTTCAGAGATACAGTTGAGATAAACATTGTTATATTGATTATTTGTTGCCAATTCTAACAAATTGTGCTTCAGCGCTCTAAAATCTGTAAATAAAAGCCTCCTCATTTTCTTGTCCAAGGAACAGTGAACACTGTTTAGGATAATTTTTGGATGAGATGGAAAAGAATATTTATTGATCAGTGAGAAAGGACACTCTGAAAGGTGTTCAGAAGTAGGATTACCTATTACTTTCTGAAGTCTGTGCTAGTGTTTTGTTGGAACAAATACACATAAAACTAGTGTTTGATATCAGATGGATTTGCAATGGAACTATGCAAGTAAGGTGTGTAACAACAATAACAAATAGTATCTGTGAGTTCTCTACTTGCAGTTTTCTTAATTGTGGTATAGATTCAAGTCAGAGAATTAATACAGTGCTAATACAAACCAGATTATTTAAGAAAACTTAAGCAGCCAAATCGTTATTCTGTGATTTATTCTCTCAGAAGTTACTTCTGTTTTTTGAAGATGTCACCTAAAGCCAGGAATACGTTCACAGGGCTTGGAATTCAGTCCAGATATGTAACAGAAATGAATCACAAAGCTGAGTCATAGTTCACAAAGGGAGTAATTCAGAGAGGGAATTCTGATATGAGCTCTAGCAAGACTTGTTTTTCCTCATATTTGAAGTTACTAAAATTCACCTGTTCAAAAAACTGTTTGATGCATCTAGCTTTGTGCTATATCTACATTCATCTTCCTGAATTATTTTATTATTGCAATACTACATACTTAAATGTAGTAAATGCCTTAAATTACAAATTAATGAAAGCAAACCTGAATTTATAATGAATGCTTGATAGACTTCAGGGAATCCATAATTTAGATGGCAAAAGAACGCACTGATTCAAGCTACAAAAACAGATAATATTTGAAAAGGCAACAATTAAATACAAAGAATGGCTTTGGTTACTATGGGAACAGTTAAAGAAAGGTTTTCCAGCATTACAAGCTACTGTGTGTGTACAAGATAAATGATGTTCTCTAGAGTCAAAGAGGCTATGAAAGCTTTTCAAGGAAAAGGCTAAATAAAAAGAAATATTTAAAGCAAAAGCTTTAAAATATCTCTGTATTGTTGGTGGTTTTATATTCTCTCTTCCTGCTTTCCCCCCATTTTTCTGCCACTAATTTTTGGAGTTAGAGGTTTTTTGAGTTGTGTAGCAGAAAGCGCTTTGCAAAGAGGATTAGTGAAAGAAAAGGCAATGTGGATGAGTTATTTTATTTCTGGGTCTGTTTATAAGAGACCTAATCCTATCTCATAAATTTGCTTAGGTGAAGGCATTTGTACTATAGATTAACACTTTTCTCACATACTTTTCTATATATTCTCATCACCTGGAAATAATGAAGAGACAAGTTAGAGTAGGAAGAAGTGGGGAAAATTATCAGCTCTGTATTTCACTAAAGCTGAAGCGCTTTATAATGGAGTTGCACAGTCATGTTATGTATGCTGTAGCTGATATTATTGCTAAGACAGGAGTTAATATTTTCTTGTTTTGCCTTTTTTTAACTTTAATAATTGTTTCATCATTTCTTTCTATTTGCAAAAAATAAAAGAATTTCAGTCAGGTACTTATTACAGCATCAACTTTGCAGTAGACCAAATGTTAAAATATGCAGTATGTGTGTGTATATATATATATATATATTTTTTTTTTTTTTTTAAGATTTTTTGATCTAAATCAGAGGGTTTGTTTAACTATTGAGGAAACTAAAAGTTGAATCATCAGGAGTGCTGAGTCCTGCATGGACTGTCTGCAGGACTTGGGACCATCTGAAATGTGGTCCCTTGGAATAAAAAAATAGTAGCTCAAGTGAGCATATTTTTTTTCATGATATGGCAATGAATTTAACATGGAGAAGGTTCTTTGATTCCTTTTAAAAAAAATAAACTGTCTGAAAAGTGTGTTGTCAGCTATTATTTAAATATGTATAAAACAATACTGTGCTATTTCTGTGTATCTTTCAAACTTCAGATGTGGGAATGTGCTGACACTGAACTACAATCCAGCAGTTATGTAAATTATATTAAATTTGTTGTCTAATTTTCTGTGCTTACTTGTGAGGTGAGCACCTAGCTTGTGATCCTAAGTACCATAAAGCTCTTTTATTTTAAATACTGAAGCAAGAGTATATATTTTGAGAAAAACATGTTTACGAGAACAAAGGAGATATACTTAAAAGTCACAACTCTTTTTGGATGCCATATTTATTATGAGGTTGAAGTGCAGCATTTTTTTCAGCTGGATATGAAAAAAAGAAAGACTGTTGCAGGAAGTCCTTCTGTATCCTTATTGAGAGACCTGGGAGTAAAGTGTGTACAGTCATAGGTGAGGGGAAATGTTGCTCTTAGGTCGGATGTCACATACGCACGTGATCAGGGTCCAAGAAGAACAAAGTTTTTTATTCTGCTTGTTCTCTAGCATATATACTCTTTACAAAGTGTGATTTTAAGTCATTAACTACAGCACAATAACTTATTATATTCATTGGTGCAAAGCAATTAATGTCAATATAATTGGCAAAAGTTTTACAGAAATTTAATAAGGCACGTACATACATCTACTTATGCATGTAGTCTAGCTTACAAAAATGTTCATATATCTTTTCTAATCTGTTTCCATGCTGATGACCCTGTCTTCTTCCTTGCCATGGATACACTCAAAAATCATAAATTGTTATTTCTTCTTTTAACTTAGCTTTGCTTGCAGGCCAGCTGTCAAGCTCCCCCACAGGGAAAGTCTCTAGATTTAGACCCATTTTTGCTTGTTTGGGACCCTTATGGTGCTTGTGTATGCAGGCCTTGTTTTCTTACAAGTCATCAGTAAAACGGAAGGACATGTTCTATATCTTGCACCACATTTCATTTATAAAATCAACCTTTCTGGAGTCTGCATTTTGGGGAAAACATATTTCTTTATGACTGATTTTCACTTTCACCCACATTGATTTGTTCAGATCATTTAATAACTTGTAACTTCAAGTTGTTGTCAGGAACAAGTGAATACAGAACTGCTAAGGTGAGAGAATGCTGGATATCTCAGTGGCCTTCTAAATTTCCCGGGTGTTCATTGCCCTTGACATCCTCCTCCATGAAGAAGGAGGCCAATAAGTTGTGCTGGTGATGGTTTTGTGCTGACCTGTGTCAGTCCCCTGTGGAATCTCCACTGAGCACCTCTGCAGGGGGCATAGGCTCCAAATGTGTAGCTGCCACGACTTCTTGTGCTGTTCCACTGCCATCCTGAGCCTTTTCAATGCCATATTGGAAAGGTGATGAAATTGCTTTCAATGGGGACTAAGACAAATCTGTTGTGCTGTCCGCAGACAAATTGTTGCCAGGACTGAAATGAGTTTAGAGCTCAGCGTTACCTGTTTGAAATCCTTGTCTGAGCTGTGTTTCCCATCATCTGGGCTGGTGGTCATTCTGCTACCCAGGGAAAAGAGCAGTGAGAGCAGGCACAGCCTGTCCATGGCCAGGAGGAACGGGCAGGGATGGCTCCTCTGGCCAGGCAATAACTTCAGCAGCACTGACACAAGGCAGGGGCTGTTTCTCTTTGCTTCTTGACGGCTGCTCCAAAGATGACCTCAGAACATGTCAGGAAAAGTAATAAAAGGCAGACAAGAAGCCTGGCTTTAGACAAGAAGAGGTAATGAGTACATTTTTATAGATTGCTTCCCTCACCTGGGCTGGAGAAAGCTGACTCAAGGCTAACCATTGCTGAGGCTTCATAAACAGTGTTACAGGTACTCAGGGGATTTGGGGCAGTCAATATTTCATAAAATGTTAAGTTTCTTTTCAATGAGGTAAGAGCAATCTTGCATCCCTTACTCTTACAGGTGGCATTGGCATGATTGGCCACATTTACCTATTTTCTTAAATAACTTTGCAAAGTTAGCAAAGACCAAAATGGATTATTCAGAATGCTTACTTTTATACCCTGCTTTTGCTTGCACTGACTATGGAGAAAGCATAATTCTGTGGAAAGTCTGATAGATTCATTTTTATTGGACCACGTAATTAATTCTGTAAAAATCTTGTCTTAAAAATAGTTCTTTATGATCTTCATACATGTTCTTGAGGGATAGAGTTACTTTTCTATGCTGTAATTTGCCTAAAGGTAGGTGAAGTAAGCAGTGTTACTTAATTTGAAACTAATTTTCCCTAGGCCCTGAATATTTTCTAGAATATTTTCCAAATATAGCTTCCTTAATATATATATAATGAAATGAAGGCAGTAGTAAATAGTCAAATGTAAGAGCAGAGATTATAACTCAGTTTACTTAATAATACATCACACTACCCTGTGATCATCCTCAGCGCACCAGCTTTTGGAGGCAGTGAGAATTTCAAATCTATAGGGAAGATACAAAGGTAATGCATCTTTGGGGGTTTTTAATTGACCATACATGAGATTCATAAAGGTCGGTGTTGTTGCCTACTTTTTCTTTATATCAGGGCAAAACCAGAATAATGGTACAGACTTAGGGAAGCCCTGGTTATGCCAAAAGAATTTTATTTACTTCTTAGTTGCAATTTTGTTGGGGTGAATGGGGAGAAATACTTTACATGCAGTGGGGTGCCTGTTCCATCTGCACTGGATTTATGTGTATCTTGCCAAAAAAATCAGGCTGTCCAAGGTACCTTTGCTGCTTATCCTCAGAGGTGTCTTGTCTCGTAACTAAGAAGCTGCACAGATATTTCTTGAATAAATATATGCAATTATGCCTGTAGGTGTCAGTGGTTCAATACAGTGCCATGACAAGAAACCCTAAAATAGGTGAGCAATCTTCCTTGGATTCCAGAAACAACAGTTAACTTAATTTTTTCACTTGTTAGCCTTACTAAAACATGGAGCATTTTACCTTGAATGAAATGCTACCTAAAGTGATTGGAGTGTGTCCAGTAGTGGTATACTGTCAACTAGCTACCTGGAAATAATCACAGATTAATTATTTTTAGCAATTTCTTTTTTTTGGTTGATAGAGTTAATCAGTGTAGGAAATGGTTTTGTCAAGTATGGTTTAGATTTTTTCCTTTTTTTATTGTAACTTTGTGGATTCTGTAGGAAAGAACTTGATTTCTCTATTATACTGAGTGATGCATCATGTAAGGGCTCTTCATTGGTGGTGGTGAACAGAGGAACAAATGTTAATCTTTGTTTAATCATCATGCTTTTTTACAAGAGGAATTAGCCTTTGATCATTTTGATAGAGCTGTTGTTTTTTGTGAGGCATCTAATCTTGAATCTGTACTTGCTTACATTAGGACATTGTTTCCCAACAATGCTGTGTATAATGTGGTTAGGACTGAAAACATAGACTTCAGCCCTGTGTATCCTATGGATGCTGATGAGCAGGCAGCAGGTTTGCTGTATTGCTGTCTAATCCTCAGGTTTCTTGGGACTGTGAATCCCATTGTATATTGATGACACAGGCATAAACTTGTTCATTCAAGCACACCTATGAAAAATTCATGTCTGTTTTAAAGATCTGTCACTTTGGATGTGTATTGGTGGCTATGTGAGCACATTACATCGTGTATTGGTCAAAGGCTGTGGTTTTAAAAATTTTTTCAGGATGGCTTTATCCATCTGCCGAAGCAGAAATGAAGGAAAACCTTTGGTCAGCCAAAATTTATTAGGAAAGTTAGATTGAAGAACATCATGCCTGCCATGAGGTTGCTACTTCCTCCAGATAGTGATGAATTAAGGTATTTAAAAGTAGGAACTTTAATCCATGAGTTAAATAGCTGGATAAATATAAATGTGGCAGCTGCTTTACTGTCTTCAAAAGACTAATTAAAATCTCCTTTTTCATATATTAATACACATACAGTGATAAAGCAGTTCAACAGTTGAGATTTGCTGTGTAAAATTTAATTTCCTGACATTAAAAGTTTTATGTATTTAATGATAAAATGCCAGATAGTGCATTATGCTGGATGTTTTTGCCCACTAATTTGTACTGGCTAGGAGTAGTGCCGCTGCTCTGCAAAAAACTAGTAGAGAACCTACCCTTGTATGCATGTGTGCTTGTTAAATGGGGGCCTTCAGCATGTGTGAATAATACCTTTAGAAATCAAGTAGCTATTCATTTTTAGTCTCTTTCTGGAAATAGTGGAGGTTGTGGTTTTTTGTTTTGGGTTTTGTTTTTTTTTTTTTTTTGTTTTTTTTTTTTTGTTTTGTTTTTTTTTTTTTTTTTTTTTTTTTTTTTTTTTTTTTTGTTGTTTTGGCTGAAACAGTGACTATGTGTATTAGAACATTGTGAAGTCAAAAAAGTTCATGAAAGCCACTTGGATTCATATGCATGATTCAATGCTCAAACCCCCCACTGACAAGAGAGAAGTATAGGAGAAAATTTGAAAATTCTTTTTTTATTACTTCTGTCTGAAAGTCATAGGTTCTGATGTATTGAGTTTTGCAGAACTCAAGTAACTTGCCATAAATGCTCTTTTATCTGAAGTCTGAAAATGTCATAATGAAGTTAATATATGTTAAAAATTCAGCTACAGTGCTATGAAGATCTGCAAAGTTATTCAAATTTAGGCAAATGACTGGTCCATTGAAATTTAAGCCTGTGCATAAGTCTTTGTGGCAAGCTTGTGCTGTTTTATCCAGTGTTCTTTCATTCAGCAAAGTAGCTGGGATGATACATGTCTGTGAAATGTAAATATAAGTACATTTGCATGGCAATATTTAAAAAACTTTAGGAAAATAAGTACTGAAACAGAGAAATTAAAGATAAAAGCATTCTTGTTTCCAACAGAACTAGTCAGAAATTTTCAGCCATGGGAAAATAAAAAGGACAAAGCTGTAATTCAAACAGATGAAGGTTGTGTCCTTGTAAAGAGTGGACTCTTTTAGGTTTGAATAATTTAAACTATTTCTTTCTTTTTGAGGTGAACGTAGTGGAGCGATAAAATCTCTTGTACCATTTTGACCATTAAAAAGAAATTTGGTGATATCTTACCTTTTCTGTCCTTCATTACACGTACATTTAAAATTCACTTTTGGTATTAATCATACTTAGAATTCAATTTGCTACCCATAATGATTTCACTAGGGAAGACTCATATTTTTCAGGGTAATGGAGTTCTAACTAAGTATTAGTTATTAGGTACTTAAGATCTTACTTTTTCCAGATGGCGATGCTTAATCTGGATCTTACACACATCTGATGGATAAAGACTCCAGATCACGTTCTGAAAAAGTAAAGAAGTTATTCTCATAGTCCAGTTGAATCAGGTGGATTCAGCTTCTGTGCAGCTCTACACCTTGCACAGAAGCTTTCCCAGGCAAGTGTCACCTTCTGTGGGCTCCAAACGTTGTCCATGGTGATTGGCGCTGCGCTGAAACCTTCCAGCAGTGAGGGAGGTTTAACCTGCAGTCTTGCAGCATCGTTCCTCAGCATTTAGGGAGAGGTTTCTACACAGCTTGCTTGAACTGGAAATTGAAAACTGTCAGCAGTGTCCTGAGTCCCTGCAGCATTGGCTTAGGCCATAGTTGTTCTCAGCTATGGATCATAAAAAGTAAAGTTCATGCCTGCCTTATTGCAGCATTGTCCCTCATCCCAGACCCACTTTGAAATTAGATGGGGCTAGGATGGGCACCTGTCTGCTTGCTTCAGCGTCACTTGGGAGCAGAAAACTAAACAGACAACTGAGGGAGAGAAGTGAATGTCTGGAGAACATCTAGTATGCTGCAGTAGATATTAGCAGAAGTGGGACTTTTGTAAAAGCCCATTTCAGTCCAAGTCAGTGCCCTTGAATAACAAAATAGAGTATCCAGTAGAGTGTACTGCTCTTCACATATTTTCTTTATACTTCCTGTGTAAAACTAATTCTTCTGTGACAATCATGAAAACAAATACCAACTCATTAGGAGCAACCATTAAAATAAATCTTAACTATGAGCAAATCTCAAACTCATTAAAATAGGTCTCAGCTCATTAGGATTTTTAGTATACAGGTTGAAAACAGAAAATGAGATCATTTTTTAAAAGAAAAATCAGGCATCGAGTCCTTTTCTGTTTCTCTTTCCTCCTCAGAACTGAGGGGACTGGGCATGCACAAGGAGCTGGAAGAGGACACAGCCAGGGCAGGTGACCCCAAGTGACCAAGGGGGTATCCCAGACCATGTGGCATCTGCTCAGTCTATGCAGATGCCATATGGTCTGGGATACCCCCTTGGGGGAACAACAAGGGATGTTTGGATTGTGATGCCATTTGTCTTCCCAAGCAACTGTTGCACATGATGGAGCCCTGCTCTCCTGGGATTGGCTGAACACCTTCCTTCCCATAGGAAGCAGTGGATGAATTCCTTGCCTTGCTTTGCTTGCATGTGCAGCTTTTGCTTTACTCATTCACGTGGCTTTATGTGAACCCACAAGTTTTGCAGTTCTTGCTGTTCTGTTGCTTGTCCTGCTGGCAGGGCAGTGAGCAGCTGTGTGCTGCTTACTTGGGGTTAAACCACAACAGCCCTGCAGGAACTGCTGGTAGTTACACACAGTGTAGGTACACACAGCTTGTGGTGATTGGGGTGGGGCTGTGCCCGGCCTCATCCCCATGGGCACAGCTGTGAGCAGCAGGTGAGCAGCACTGACAGCAGTGAGCCATGGAGTGCCCAGGGGCACTGACCCATACCAAAGGGAACAGAGGGCACACAGGGGCATGGCATGGACAATGAGGGTATAAAGGGTTGGGCTGAAGAACAAGAGGGGCAGATACTTGCAGCCTTCTGCAGTGGCATGGTGTTACTGTGTGTGGGCAGATGCCTGAAGCCTTCTGATGTGGTATGGTGTTACTCCATACGGGTGGATGCCTAAACCCTTCTGAAATTGTATGGGGGTGCTCTGTGTGTTGTGGCTGTCTCAACTGCAACATGTGCTGGGAAGCCACAGCTGTTCATGACAGCGTGCCTTAGCTGGTTTTCCATGCTGCTGTTTGAAAGAGAACAGAGAAGCATGAAGTCATACCAAAATCTTGGTGTATGGCTCCTGGACTGTACAGTGGAAAGTTAAACAGCTGCATGTGTGTTTTGCTATTATAGTGGAGATGTTTGTCTTTTCTATTAAAAAAAGATACTAATGCTTTAAAATTTAGAGGTGCCTCTTTTATGAAAGAACATTGTTCATTTAGAAAAAATTCTATTACATCAGAATCTTAAAGTATCTTTTAGTCACTCTGGATCAAAATCTTTCTTGAAACAGTGTTTGTGTTCACTGCATGTTGTATTTCTTCATCCCTGCCTCCTATGGAGTTGGACTTTGGTCATTGTTTTGTTCTTCAAATTAAAGGAAATTGATCAATGGGAGTTGAAATCAGTGGCTCACCTGAACAGGAGTTACCCGTGCATGAGGTCTGAGTATGAACCATTTATGTTTAATTAAATGTAGTGGTCTGAGTGCAAACCAGATCTAATCTCTGTTTGTTGCAATGCAAGAATGAGCAAATGTAGTTAAGCAAAAGAATGGCATCACTCTGTTGGATCTCAGGGGCTGGAGGCATTGTTAGAGGTCTAACACTGGCTCTTCATCTACACCTGAAATAGATTGTATAGAAGACTTTAATTAGTGCTGACTTGTAGTTTCTGGTACTAATGAATTTCTAAAATTAACACTATTGTAGGAATGAACAGGCCTGTTCAAAAAGTGTCAGCCAAAGACAGCATGCCTTTGTATTAACTCAGCTTTCAGATAAGCATTTAAAGCTATTGCAACTATTTCTAAGGTTTTAAAAGCCTGATCTCTTCCTTTTAATATTTATCAGACTTGGTTGTGAGATTTTCTTGGAAATTCACTGGTTGTGAGCACACTAAATAAAAACATGATATTTGGACTCTTTCTGAGGGGTGCGAGAGGGAATGTAATGCCGTCATTTCCTCATCTTTTCCCCTTCTCTTTGGGTTAAAAAGTGGTACTTTTAAACCCAAATAATGCAGTCTTTTTCAGATGGTTCAAGGCTGATTTATTTTGCTCCAGAATAAAATTCAGATTTTGTTCTGAAATCTCATGGTCTGTATTTGGCATAGTCTAAGAACAGAACCTGAGGGAGTGTTTATTCCTACTGAGCTCAGAGGATATGGAATCTGTACCCTTAATGTTAGGGACAATCCTTCTGCATTTCCTCCCAAGGCTCTTCTATAGAATCCTATTAGGCAGATAATAAAAGATCAACTTTTGTCAGTCAGAACTATTTTGGCATTATTGAATATGCTTTAAAAAAAAAAGTTGCTGAAAAGCCACATTCTGTAGTTTCAAAACTGATAAATCTTCATCTGTCTATGGTATATTTGAGAAGACACAGATAAAAGCAGAGGGCAATCCCAGAAGAGATGGTTTGTTACTAGGGCGGAGACATCCCCCTGCCCCCTTAGTTGTTAGACCATTGGTTACTTCCATTTACTGAACTCCTTAGTATATTTGATTTATACAAATAACTGCTCTGATTTATAAAAATAACTCTTACACTGAAAAAATCAGCATAATAGAATCTTGGGATTTTGTAAGGGTGAGATATGGCTGCCTTTTTTCTCAGCCTCCTGTGGAACATATTTCACACTAGTCTGCATTTCCACTTCTAAAATATCACTGGTTACAGGAGCCATAGCTGTTACATTGTCTTTGCTTGGTGAAGGGTAAACCTAGCACTCTATTAATATTTCTTCTGTATAGGTTCATTTGTGACAACCTGGTCATACAAAGCTCCTGGTGATGTCCAGTGTTCCTGGCAGTTGGCAGTAATTGAACAAGGAGAATTTCCCAAAATATCACTGCACAAGGATGGAGAAATGTATAGTTCTATTTATAGAGTTGAAATGCGGTTGGGAAAAAGAAAAATACAAGAACATTGATTGTACAGGTCTTCTAATTTTTTAAAATATACTCATTGTGATTGCCAGCTAAAAATGAATGTGGGGTTTGGAGTTTGATTGGTTTTGTTTGTTTTTTAATCTAGAATTCATGAGGTGCTTGCTGAAGCAAAGTGATTAGGTTAAGATATTTTTTTTCTCCTTGTTCCAGCAAACTCATGCTGTTTGAAGCCCAACAATATTGCTTTAAATCTCAATTTTCTCGCTGTTGCAAGCATTTTATTATAAGCATATTGAAGAAAAAGAATCTTACTTAAATTATATCAGCATGCAAGAAAATATGTTAAAATGTTTGAAAGATTTTAGTGTTAGTACTGTGCAAGATCTGAGGAGCAGAGAAGTAATTTGCCAAATGTAGCAAAATATAAAAATTTCATTAGTTTGGAGCAAGACTTTTAGATGGTGTATGACAGATTAAAAAAGATGATGTGTTGGAAAAAACTGCTTTCAGATACTTTTTATGCCCCCTATCCCTCCACTGGAAGTTGGTTTTCACAGTGCAGTGCCTTTAGTTTGCTTACCGGCTTGCATGAAGATTTTGTGCATTTGATGTAGGGTTTGGTGATCTAAAACGCTCCAGCTGTATAATCCAAACTAGCTCCAGAGAAAAATAATTTCCTTTATCAAGAATTCTTTGTTTTCATTCTGAGCGGAACAGAGTTTATTTGGGGTGTTAAAACCCATGTGGCAATGAACAGTTTAAGCAGATGGAATCTCTGGAAAACTAAAAATCTTCTGAGTTGCAGCTAACATCTAATGCAAGATTAAAATCTTCAAGTTTGTATATCATGCGTTTAGAAGTGGTGGGTGTATGATGAGAAGTGTGAGGGTGTATTGAATTTAAAAGTGATGTGTGTATGATGAAAAGGCAGAGGCCATTGTTCATCATGTGAAGAATGGCCTCTGCCTTTTGTCAGGCATGCACAGATACCTACACAGATAACACTCCTTATTGTAAATTCTGCCTTTGTTTGGATATATACAGTGCCTTGTAAACTGTTGAAGATTCACTGTGTGATTGAGAGTTTGAAATGGGACTCTTTTTTTCCTCCTGATGAGTATAATGTAAAAGATCATCTCCTGTGCAATATTATAGTTTCATATAAAAATGTAAGCTTGCATGGATATGTTTGACCTTAGGGAATATCAACAGAGATTAACATCAGACAAGATAAATAAATCATTACTGTTTTTGCTGTCGAATCTGTGCTTGGGCAAGAAGTTTTATTTTGTTACTGAAACATTTTATTGCTCTTAAATTTGTATTTGTATCATATATTACGCTGTGTTCTTATCTTGCCTCAGTATTTTAATAGTACTGCAAAGTTCTGTAAATAAAAAAAATAACAGATTGCCTGGCAATTTCATATTACTTTAATGGAATGTAGTTCAGATTGCCATGTGCAATTGATAATACTTGTTATAGTCAAGCTAAAATGAATGAAAAATCCCAAGCTTTATCATAAAAGATATCACTGAGACCTCGATATCCACCTCTGATGTGGCTAATTAAAAGCTAATTTCCTCTCATTCCAAACACATAGTTGGATCTTTACCTCCAGATGGTAAAACCTTAATGAAGATGAGAATCAGCTTGATTTCCCATTGACTAGTTTTTCCTGTTTCTCATGACTGCTTTGGCTCCAGTTCCTGTCCACAACCCTCTTCTTGAAGGTTCAGCCACCTGTAGATGCAAGCGCTCTGTTTGTCCCTTTATGGCCGTGCTAAACCAGAGTTTTGCCACCAGCTCACATTACCCATGACAGATGTAGTTTGTGTGAACTCCTTGCTCACACCTTTGCCTACTCATTCATAGTAACCAAAACCACTGCTGCCACCACCAACTCTACATTTAAATCCCAGGTTCGGAAGCCTGGTGGTCTCAGGTGCCAAGTAACCTTACACATTTGAGTACTTGCACAAGTGAGTACTGCCTTAGCCCAGCTTCCCTGACCCAGCCCTGCCTCTCAGCTCCTCCCCGTCTGGCCTGGTCAGATTGCTGAAATTTAATTTTCCGAGAAGTCCCTCCGAGAAGGGAATGTGGAAAAGAGCTCGTACAGGTCATCTTCATTTCACTGGGCATAAAGGTGTTATGGTGTGTGTTGGAGTGTGAAGGGTGGAAGTGAAACCCACACATAGAACCTGTGCTTTTGTTCTGGTAGCATTCCCCTTGGGACAGCAGCACCTTAGCAGAGCTTCTGCCCTGGTGAGTGGCTGAAGGAGGCTGATGCTGTGCAATTGCACCAGCTGTTGTTATGTTTGCACTGAGGATCCTGGTTTCTAAAAGGATTATGTAGAATTTTTACCATTGATATTTATTTGATATTTCTTTTGCACTGATATTTATGATTTGTAATGACAATTCAATTTATCCTTATTTATAGATATATTTTCCCTGGCTTTGAAAAAAACACCACCAATGGTGTTTTGCTTGAGGATCAACATACTGGCTTTCATATTTCAAATGATTCTGCATGAAAGCATGAACTCTATTCCCTGTACTGTAATCTTGAGTCATGCTAGGAGTCAGATGGAGAGCTGTGTTCCTTGCCAAGTGCCAGGATGGTTTCCCAGAGAAGCCTAGGAAATTAATTATCCTGGGCAGCAGCCATCCGTATGGTGCATGGAAGCTAAATGGGTAGCAAATGCTGAAGGGTGGCTCCTGTGGACAAGTGGATGAGAGCAGTTGCAGTAGCTGATTGTGGGGACACAGCTGGGTGTGGTGGCACAGTAGGCACACAGGCAGGCCTGGGGGTGTGGTCTCTATACCCTGGAAATCCTAAATCTGTTGGCTTGAACATACTGGGTTGTTTTTCTCAATTATCATTTCTGTTATAATTATTTTGAAATATAAAAAACCCCACACTGTACAGGTGGGGTAGCATTTCAGGAGACAGCAGGTACTTTTGAAGTCAAACATTGATGCTATCCCTTTCCCCTGTATAAAATGACGTATTTTGTCTATACCTTTATGGAATATGTTTTTGTAGGCTTTGCCTGAAGGAATTAATTCTCTGCATCTGCAGTAATGTCAGATCTCCATGGTTTATTAATCTCACAGTAGGCTGGAATTTAAACAGTTTTCTTATGGTTCTCTTCTTCGTGTTGCCATGTAGTTCTTAATAGTAGGGAAGAAAGAGACAATCTTTTATGCTGGAAAAGAAAAGAATATTGAAGACCTCTGTCATGTTTTTTTAAGCACACTCTTCAGTTACATGAGCCTGACAAAAGGCAGGAGTAACAAAAATTACCTCAAAAGCTGGGAAGGCCCCACAGTTCAGCACTGCTTTCATCATTATTGTTCACTTGAACAGATAAGCTTTGAATTTTTGTAAATTACGCGCAGTCAGTCAACAACTGGAGGGGCAAATCTGGACTGAAATCTGCTTAGTGTAGTTTTTTTAATCCCTGTGTCCTACCTCTTCACATGGTGCTGTGTTTTGTATGTGTTTCATTCAGCACTTTGTATGGTGAAGCACCAGTTTTGTGTCTGAGTTGCTGGCTGTGGTTATTCTACTTCCTCTCCCCATTTTATTCATGGCACTAGCTTTATATCAGCAATATAGTTATATGTTTCTTGCCCTGCATCTAAAATGCACTCATGAAATACAATGAAGAATGCAAAAAACCAACCAAGCAAACCAGGACATGGGCAAAGAAAGGGAAAACTTTGGTTAATACAGAGTTGTTTAAAGCTAACATTGTTTTCTGCACCAATTAATGAGCAGTGACTAGACCAACTGAGGTTCCACAGAAAGTATTGACACTTTTAAATTTATTCTCAAGGGTATCTGTATATATTGCTTTAAACTATTTGGTGTTCACATTCAAATTCCTGTCTCAAGTACGGCACAGAAGTTTTGTGCTGAATAGGGATGGAGTTTGGAATGCCAGTTTATCATTGAATGTGCCTTCAGCTGTCGTGTCAGGATGAATGTGATACTGAAGTTTTGCAAAAAGGGGGTTCTTATCTACTCCAGTGCTGCTTTTGAAAGCCCTGCTTCTGGAGCATAGAGTATGCACAAAGTATTTTGTCTTTAATAATGATGAGACAGCAAATTAAGATGTAGAAATCGTTTTCTCCTGGGAAATTGCCTGATACCATCCTTTCAGAGCAGGCACTGGAGCTTTATGACATGCATCCAAGATTGACTCTCCAGTGATGGCCTGTCAAAGAATCTTGCTATATTTCAGAGAGGGAGGAGGAAAAAACTCCCACACAATTACAGTGGAGAGGATCTGGTTTTCATCCTTATTTTTTAGTCAAATGACTAATTTTTTAGACCAATATGCTGCATTCACTTAATTGCATAGAGAAGAGTCAAAGTTAGTAGTCGGGTTGAAGGTTGAGAGGTAAAAAACTAAAAGTCAGTTTCTGGCTTTTAGTTGCCTGAATGACATAAATTTCCACCATACTTTGGGGAAATAATGGAAGCTTCAGGCCTGTCTTGTCTGTGATGGCTTTTTTTATTGTATCGTTTGATAGGAGAGGTTAGGAAAGCTTTCGGGGTTTTCTGAGAATTCATACAGAATGAAAATAAAACACTGATATTATCTCTTTTCTTGCATTTTCTCCACAGAAATAAGTGTGCTGGGTATTTTTTTAATGGTCCTTAGTTATTGCTCAGTGCAAAGGCTAATGCATTCTTGAATACGTCTTGGTGGTGTAAGTGAGACACTCATTAAACCTATCTATTTGCAGTTGCACACAAAAACCAGTCCTTAATTGCCTCCCTGGATATGGACAAGAGCTTAAAAAGAAGGAAAATATAAAAGATTAAAAGAGCATAATGACATCTTCTAAAGATGAAAGATATGATCTAAATGTTGGGAAAAAAAAGGAGAAAAGCTTGAAATCTGTTTCCCCAAGTTAAGGAGGAAAACTTTGAAGAAGACAGTAATTTTCCATTGTGTTTCATCTTTTTCATAATAGTGTATTTTGAAATCTGGAATGAGTGTATCACCTAATAATGTTTTTTATGACTACATAAGTTGTAGTATAAAGCACAATATAAGCAGGATTTTCTTCTACTTTTTGCCACAATAACTAAAGATATTGTGCTGTGTGGTTTTTAGTAATTCTAATTGGATGCATACTTGGGTGAGGCATTCGTAGAGAAAAAGGAGATTGATGCTGGTGATTCCTCAGGTGTTGTTCTACAACTTGGTTGCAAACTGAGATCTTAAGGGCTCAAAGTCATGTGGTCTTGGTTTTTGAATGAAGTGTAAAAACATGGTTCTGACCATTTGTGGTCATGAAAGATCCCATGGTAACCTCATGTCCTGACCAAATTCAGTTTTTGTTAGTTTTTATGGCAATTGCTTCATTCTCTCTGCAGTTTTGGTTAGATGTGGCATCCCTTGCTTCCCATTCAGAATACCTGGGATGAGTTGCTTTGTTGCTTAGCCTGTGGGTTTCAGCCTGAAGGAGATTGCTGTTTAGCACAGAGCTGTTTGCTAGTTGGGTAAGAAGTTTCTGGATTCATTTTGGAAAAAAATGCTTTTGCTAGATAGAGATTACAATTTCAACACCAGCCCAGGCTGTGTGAGTTTACGCATGTCAAATGTGTACACACTACAAATGTCTGGCCTGTTGTAATAAACACTGATGATGTATGCAATAAGATGATGATGATGTTCTCTGGTGTTGAATGTAATAATCACTGTCTAGGAGATGAAAAGGGATTGTATTTTCCAAATGCCACAAGTTGCTAAAAAATTCTTGACTAATGGTTCAAACCCAATGTTCAGTTTTTTAATCTGAACATGGAAGTGCAACAAATGTAACAAATGTGTAACAAATGCCAGTGTTTATGCATGTGCCCACCTGCTATAAAGGGATTGGTGTGCTGTGACTATAGTAAATGCTTCTGTTAAAATTATAACAAGAGGTCCCCTGATTTTAGAACATCGAGGAATCTGAAGTTTTCCACTGATTTTGACACTGTCTCTTTGTAACAATGTAGTTTGTTCAATTTTCCTGTATGTTATTTGAAAGGGGTGGATGTGACTAGCATACCAATTATCAAGATTCTCAATTCGTTTGCATCAAATTTCTTTCTGGGTGAAGAGATGCCAGGTTATTCAACAGTGAAGTGAAACATTTCCCTTATAGCTTCAGAGTCACAGATCATGTCAGATGGACTTTGATGACACGTAGCAGAAAGAGTTTTTGTTCCACTGCTTTGTATTTACAAGAATGTTTTTGCTGTACCTCTTACAGGACAATATTTCATCTTTGCAGGAAAATTGTCTGTCTTTAGGGTGAATGGGTTTTGGTATGGAGTGGAAACCCTGTTTCTTGATACATCATCAATATGAAGAGCTTCAATCAACAGCCTTTTATTTACAGGTTGCTTAGAAGGTCCTTAGAAACCATCGGTCAATAACCTTTCCTAGTTATTAGGTGTGCTTTCTGTAATGCATCCTGATGTGAGTTTGTGTGCATGTAGGAATACCTGCATTAATATTGCATGCTGAATTTCTTGTGGAGTGATTTATATGTAATTTTGTGTCTGGCCTTGTAAACATGCAGGCAATGATGGATTTGCTTGTTTTCAAGGAGTTTGGTGACAGAGCCAATTTGGTCTTGGCAGGAAGAGCCTGAGCTCCATCTCACAACCTGTGTCTGTCTAGGCAGTGGGGTGGAATTAAGTACAGTGCCTTGGGCATCATGGCTGAAGGCTGGAGTCTGTCCTAGCATGTTCCAGCCATTGCATTGCTTTGCTTTTCACGGAGAGGGCAGCTATAAACTATCATGCAACACTCACACCAAATGTGGTTTTAATAAATATGTATCATTCATGTCTCAGACGACAAAATGTTCTTTACCCTTCTGTTCTTGCACAGGTGGGTTTAAAAATGGGGAGAAGTAATTTGCTAAATTGGGATCACTGCCTTCATCTTACTTAGGATGAAGTCAAATGGTTGATCCAGCACTGGGAGGAAAAGAGTTTGTCTTACTGTGAACTAGTGATTTTTGAGAATTTAAGGGTTGTCCCTAAGTTATGACACCTTAAGGCTTCAAACATGATGTTCAGACTCCCCTCCTTGTAAATGGCATCTCTTTGTTTATGGCAAGGTAGGGAACACAGGCACCTGTCTTGGACCATCTGAGCTGTGCCAGTGTGAGATCCCTCCAAACAGATGAGATGCCCAGCCCTGAGTCTCTGGCTTGCAGGGGGAGGCTGTAAGGGTGCAGCCTGAGCTGAGGGAATATGCCCTGAGAGAGATTTTCATTTTAAGGAGGCACTTTAAACATGAGGTTTTTGAGGCTAGCATTTAAATTGCCTGCCGTGGATAAGGTGTGGTGTGCTTTGTTCTCTTCATATCCTGTGATCTGCCTCAGGCTCCAGGTGAGCTTCCTGCAGGTCAGGTGTATGACATTTCACTGGCCAGCCCAGTCCTTTCTGTCTTCCTTATGGTCTCCAGCTGGTCCCCAATAAGATGAGGGCCATCTTTCTGGCTAGGAGGAATTTTGTGCATTTAAAAAATCAGGTTTTAAATGAGGAGTGAGCTTAAATCTTATCTTTGTCCAATGCACTTTGACCATCATGCTATAGAAGAGGAGCAAAGCCTTTGTGTCTCTAACAGCATTTCTGGCATGAGTTTCTTTTATTGGTTTCATTAGCATCTCAATACAGCTCTGCTTTTAAAGACACTCTGCTTTACTTAAAAAGATTTTAACAAAACAGCAGATGAAAAATCTCCCATTTAATTGTATTGCTTTGTGAAGCTGTTCAGCTCCTTTTTATCACATGGACATTTCACCTCTATCTTAAGCAGAAATAATTGCAGGTCTTCTGAAATGAGTTACATGAAGAAGTCATTATTATTTCATTCAGATGTTTAGAAGCCAGATTTTAGATGCTGTTTGAGGTGCTGACATGAGCACTTTCAGTGAGCTACAGCAGCTGTTGTGCAGTTACTGCTCCTTAGCTAATGCTCTGCGACCAGCAGATTATTTATATTTCATTAACATTTAATTAGCTCTCTGTACCTATGCCTGAATAATGACAGATGGATACAGTGAACTTGAGGACTATCTGGCTTTTTAAAGTTTATAATTTTAAACCTGTTTTTCTCTTTCTTCTTGTCTTCCTTTTACCAATCTGGCACTATGGTAGATTTTATTTTATTTCAATCAACTTTTGCGTACTTAAACTTGGAGAGGGGTAAGCCTCATGGCACTAGCAATCACAGACTGCTGTAAGAGTGTGGCAATTTCATGTTCCTTAAGAGAATATCTCAAAGTGACCTTTTCCAACAGATTATGGCATGGTTACACACAGAATCATTTGAAGGGCAGGAAATGCAAAAAGAGTGTCATCCATTTCAAAGAGATGGCTGCAACTATCAGATTATCCTTGAACTACTGAAAGAAAATCTTACCAATGTAGTTGTTTAAAGGATAAATGTTATTATTTCTATAGTCCTTTAATGGTGTGAGATGGCTGCATGCTTTTGTGAAAATGTTTTTTTTTCCTAAATAACATTGAATTGAAGATACAGAAAATTATATAGACTCTGCTTCTTTATATGGACCATGTCCTGGAATATTAAAATGCAGGAAATGGCTACAGCATTAAATTCAGAAATATTGAAATACTTTCTAGGATTAGGAGAGAAGTAGTGGAAAGAAAACACTGCAAAATGAGGAAAAACTGGTATTGTTCTGAAATGCAACTGGTTTGATGTGAGACTCTTCACTGATTTTAGTATGGAAAAGTAGCAGGGTACATTTCTTTCTTGTAATTTTCAGCAGTCTAGGAAATATCCAGAAAACTAAAAGAATAAGAGCAACAAACAGTATTGTTGACATCTGTGTACCTTTGACTCTTTTTCTTGCATCCTTTCTTCTCTTGGGGAATTCAAATCTGCTTAGAAAAATATTTGTTGTAACTCCTAGGTAGAAGTAACTAGAAATAGTAGAATTTGCTTTCAGAGTCTAGAACAGCATTGAAAGTACCGTTCCTCAGAATGCCAGGAAATTCTTTGGTAAGTGTGCCTTATATCTGCACGTACCCTGTTGTTCACTTACTGTTCAGGTCTGTGAAGTCAGATAAGCCCAGTGGGAATCATACTCGTTACCACAAATGCCTAAATACTAAATCTGAGAAGATTTACAAGGACAATGAAAAAGAAGAGCTGTCGTAACATTTGATTTTTATTTTCATGGCCTAGTTCAAGTTTATATTGGTACCATCAATAAATTCAACAATAAAAGATTACCTCTTCAGATACAGTCAGTGATATCTGCTTGGTTAAAGTTATGACTGGTGACTCCTTTGTGATGAAAACCTAAACAGAAGTCAGATCAGTGTATATTTCTCAGCCTCATATGGCCAACAGGAACACTGAGCCTATCTCAGGAAGGAAGAAAATTTGTCAAAGGAAGGAGTTTGCTAAGAGCTTTCTAGCCTGTAAAGCTGAGGGATGCTGGAAGGACAAAAAGCAGTCTGAGCAAGTAAAGGTTGGAAAGACATATGTTGCCCTTAGCTTTGCCTGTTGGGATCTGTCAGTCAGTTCATTTAATGTTCTTCTTTCATGACTGAAATGGTTCACCTGGGACGTTAGTAGTGGAAATGTCCTCATAAACCCAGAGTCTGCCTGGCTGCCCTCTGCCATACCTCACCTCCAGGCTGTAAGAAGGGAGAGTTTGTCTGAAGGGAAGGAAGACATTGCAAGAAAAGCTGGTTTATAAACCTGCATCAGGTATCACGTATTACTGACAGTGAAGGGTTATGACAAAACCAGTTGTCTGTCATTTCAAAATGCAGTTGTAAAACCCAGGTGGTGACAGTGTTTCATATGTCATGTGTGGGATTTGGGAAATGATATTTGAACAGAAGCTAATATAAAATAGCCATTTTAACCACCCCAGAATTCCCACCTGGAGCAGCACAGGGTGTTTGTGTCTGCCGTAGTAGCATTGAACTTTTTTAATTTCTAAGAATGAAGCCAGACACAAAAACTTGTGTTTTGGAAAGATGAATGTTTTCATTCTCCACAGCAGGCCATTTTATTTGTTGAAAAATTGAAAGTAACATTTGTGGTTGAAAATTTCTATTTTCAGCCCTCAGAAAAGAGAGGAAATTAAGATTAATACATTCTAGATGAATTTTTTTGTTTTCTTATGTGTGCATTTTTAAAAGGATGAGCTCTATTGCTTTGTAAGACTCTTACAGCTATTCCTCTATTTTCTAAAATATCATTATGAAAAATGATGACTGCATACCCCTGGGGCTATTGCAATATAAAAAGTCTGGTTTTGTGAAACTAATCTCTGTAAAATTGGATAGAAAACATAAGCAGCAAAGCTCTTGAAGAAAATGTGTTGATTTTAGCAATTACATATACCATTTCAATGCTGCCAAAGGGTGATCACAACTCAAAGGTATTGTTTACCTGTAGAAATATATCATTCCCTCTGTTTAAAACTCTTGATCAACACAGTATTTTTTGTAAATTTGTGTTTGGTAACCACACTTTGAAGGATTTCCTCTTCCCGTTCATGATTTTCAGTAAATACCATAATTAGTTTTTCAGAGTTTTACTTCAAAAAATATTTTTAAATTTAAAAATCATAATATTTAGGGAGATGAAAAAAATGCCAGGTTCTTCACTTCCAGTTCCTGCTGTCCTTCATGTTGTCATGGGAGAATGTAGAAGTGTAACTGTAGATGAATGAGACAGACTTGATTTCTTACATTCAAGTCTTAGGTCGTCTGTGCAATTTTTATCCCTAAAATTTGCCAGTCACACAATAGTCTTTACAGTTAATACTATTGTGATATTAGATGTGAATTCAGGAATTCTTGTGGCACTGACAAAATTTTTGTTTTCATATACTCAGAGTAAATGCATTAGGTTCATCTTCGTGATATTTCAAATGATGAGGAAGGATATTCAGCTTTGAATGATAATTCAAATAAAATTATAAGAGACTGATTTTGTGATTCTACTTTAAAAAAAATTAGAACACCCTGATAATAGACATTATTTCCAAACTAATTTTTTGTGCTAAGTAGAAGTGGGGAGAAGAAACTTTATGAAGTTATTTGTATCAAAGTTTGCAAAGAGATTATCATGCATATATTACAATACATTGGTGTCATTGTTTGCACACGAACTAAAAAATGAGAACACAATGCTTTTGAAACAGCTACACAAAATTATATAACTGCTCTAAAAAGTAAATCATACTTGTTTTCATGTATTCCTTTTTCACCATATTAAATTTCCTTTCTGACAGCTAAAAAGAAATTACTGTGATTTAGGCAGTGAATCTTTATCAGTAGCTGACAGGTAGGAAAAAAATGTGAAGTCCATATAAACAGTTATTTATAATAGCATTTAGCTGGAAAATGGCTATTGCTGAGCATTTGATTTATGTAATCTTCCAGGACAGTAGAAATACTTTCTGCAGTCCACCAGGTACTTTTTGTGAGCCTGGAGCATGGAGTCTGCCTGATCCCTCCAGAAGGAACAAGATAAATGTAAACTGGATGTCATTGTGTAGCAGATAATGTGTATGCAGATTCTTGTCCTGCTTGGAAATAATAATTCCTTTATAAATTCAAGTTGGTGTTTAAACATTTTGGCTATTTTTTGGAAGTGCACGCAGAGGCCAAACTGCACCTGCATTAGTCTGCTGCAGTAAATGGGAGCCTGGCACAACCACTGAGGATTTGCCTGGTACAGGCAGACTAGGGATAGTAACTTCACTCTCTTTTCCATCTTTTTTGTGTTTCTTCGGTTCCAGAGGAGAAATTCTTTGTCATGTCACTAGATGCTTAGCTGGTGTTTAGGGTGGAGGGATGAGTACCCTATCTGTGTCATGTGTTACTGAGAAACCTTGGTAAAACGGTTGATTTGAAAACTCTAAAACTGCTGTATTATGTTGCTTTCTAGGACAGGATGGCAATTGCAAAAGCCAAAATGTGGTGAGGCTGTATTTTCTTTTTGTTGATGTTCCTGCCAAATACTGAGGCAGAAAACACCCATGTGAGTCTTGACTAGAAATTCATCTTATGACAGAGCTTTACAGTTTTGGAAGGAGAGGAATAATCAGCTACATGCTTTGAGACTCAGCTGAGGGAGCTGTGATACTTTGGGATCACCTCAGCTCTCTTTAGTTCCTCTCATTTTGAAGGTGACTGTACAAAGGGAATGTTTTGCTCATCCCATACTTTTCCAGCTGTTGAAGAAAACTGCTTAATTTTGCAGATATCCAGCCAAAGTGGGTGGACCAGGAGAATCTCTGGGATCCTGGAGAGCTGGACAGATTTAGCACAGGATTACAGCAAACACATCCCTAGGGAATTCTTTAAGGGGGAAATATTTCAGTATTGATGCAATACAGTTTCAGATCTCATGATGGTGTGAATACACACAAGTCAGAGGGGTGGTATCAAGCTAATTTGTGGAGGAGCTGTCCTGACCAGCATTAAATCCCTAGGAAAGAACTGATGAAAGTTGAAAACAAAAATTAATCATTCAGTAATCATAGCCAAAGATGACTCATTAGGAATTAGTTTTTCTGTCAACAAACCTGTTTTCCATTTTTCCCTATGAGTTTGCACCCTCCACCAGCTGCTTTTGTCCATGAGCAGTGCCTTCTGAAGTAGTGCTGGATTGATGTTGCCCAGAAAGGCTCATTGAAGAAGACAGCATTTGCCTGGGGCCTTAGGTCAGCCTTATTGTGCCCTACAAGGAAAAAACAGAATCCTAAAAACCAATTGTTATTGATGCTTTAAGACTACAGGAGAAAATTGTATTTGACATTTGCATGCAGATTTTTACAAAAAGGGGTTGCTCTCATTGCAGGTTTTTTATCTGTTTGCTAAAGCCTTCCTCTGCCGTGCTGTTGCAGTTGATGATTTTACAGTGCTTTCCCTAGCAAGCACCAGTTAATCATAAGGTGCTTAGATTTTTTTTCCTTAAGTCTCAGTACAGAAATTTAATAGGGGTTTCAGTGCTTCAAGGAAGAAAGTTAAGTAGTCTGCTAGCTGAGCTTCCTCATTATATTACCTTATGCTTAGCTGCTCAGATGAAATGAATAATAATTTTCTTCCTTGGCAGGATTAGCTCTACAGAAACACCATAAGCATCCAGTTAGGCAATTCTGCATGTTGAACTGTTTTTAATTCATCCATTTGAATACCAGTTTAATGTGGTTTACTGTGATTCTGCCATCACACATAAAATGGCATATCTTTTATCAATTTTTTAAAAATTAATTTTGAGATCACTATGTGTTAGGGTGTATATATGTAACTAATGATTCGTGGAGGTGTACATCTTGCATCACTTGTTTGAATAATTAGATGGAGGCACTGAATGTGGACTATGAAACAGAAATATTCAAGCAGAAATCCTAATCTGCCACAAAGATTTAAAGAAAAGGTTTGTCATTGCCTCTTGTAAGTCTTGAAAAGACTGTTATCTTGCAAAACCACAACAGCAGAAAATTTAACTTAGCGGAAAAGAGGTGCTTTTTTAATATCCTGGAGTTTATCAGCTGTGGAAATAAGCATTTTGGAAATAATATATTAAAAAAGCATGGAAATATTGGTGCTTTCTGGTCCACCAACAAGGGAGGTGAATTTCTTCTGAAATGTGTGGTGTTTAAAGTAGAGAGTTTAAGAGACCTAGCAACTAGGTAGTAAGGTGACAAAGTTCTAAATACTTTGTCACTGGCAGTGCAGAAGATGTTAATATATTTTGAAATAATGAGGGGAAAAAAAGTAATAGCTCCTCTTATTCTGCATACCTGTCACAATATGTTTCCTCCCTCTGAGTTGCATGGCTTTTCTGAGAATGAATTTTTCAAGATTTTTCTAGATATTTTTTTCTCTAATGGTTCAGTCTCACATTTTGGCTTTAGCAGCCATAGCTCAGAAAACAGAACAATCTGGAGTGGTGGAACAAGCTCATCCCATTAGATCAAAACTGTAGAACTTCATATAAGTTTTTTTCAATCCCATTGCAGAGTTGTACTTCCATGTGATGCACAGCCCTGTGCTGTAGGCAGTGCCCCTGTTGTTGCTATCAATATGAGCTGACCCCATAACTGTATTCTGTTTTCCATATCAATAGATTACCTCTTGTGCAAGATCATGATGGAGTTCCTTTGGACTTGAGACAGAGGACAGTGTTTGTCATTTCTTAACTTCTTAGCGTATTATTGCATGCTCAACTTGTCCCATGGCATCCTGTGATGGGATGGTGATCAAACATTGCTTGTCAGAGCCATGTGACAAAACAGTGCTAAATTAGTGAGTCTCAATTGACAGCAGTTAGTGGTGGAGAAGGTCTTTGAGTCATCAGTTTGAAAACATAAAGGTGTCAAAAGAAGGCATTCCTTGCTGGGCAAAACTGAAATAAATCACTTTGTAGACTCAGCTGGCTTTTGTGACATGTTGATTTGCTTTTCTTCCTCCTGCCCTTCCCCTCCCCCCAGTCATGATTTACTTTGTCAGTATTTTACCATTCTCAGATGAGCATAAATAAATTACCATGAAAATAATAGCATGATTGCTTTCCAAGATTCTAATGGCTGCTATCTCTGGTTTCCATTTCAGTGATCAAAAGTCATACTAAGTTAATAAATTCCAGGATTTTTGGATGTGAGGAAGAGTCTAGCTTTGTGTCTCTTGAATGTTTTTGTGAGCTAGATAGGCTTTTCAGTACCTTTCGGAGAATGGGAAGGGATGTTCATTTTTTGATTTGTGGGGTTTACATGGTGTGTTCCAGAGTTGTTCTTCTGCTGTATTTGGCTGTGTTAACAGGGTGTAATTTGCTTTCTGCGAACTTCACTAAAGATTTACTGGTTTATCTGAGTTTTCTTATTAAACTCACTTGGAAGGAGATTTGGGAGAAACGACTGCATGAAGTATGCAGAGAAAAGCCAAGGGAGTTACAGTTTCATTTTCTGTTTGTTTCTTTCTATTTTTGTGTATGTTTGTGAAAGAACTTAAGGTATTCCTCTGGGCTGGGAAAGTATTTTGCTTCTCTGAAGGAGAGCAGTTGCTTGGAATCAGTGAGAGCTCTGTCATTGATACCAGCTGGAGCATTAGTCAGCTTGTTGCAAGGTTTGCCAACACAACCTGGCCCTGTTAAAATAATTTATATATCCAAATATTTCAGGTCTAAGACTTGTTTGATATATTTTTGAGTTTATACTATTCTGTTTTTTGCTACTGTTTGAGAACTACAGATTCACTTGCAATTTTTTTCCAAAATGCTGTAGCTTGATTGTTTATCTCTTCTTTGGGATGCTATATTAAACAAATTTCTCCAAAAGCCTAAGAATTTTTTTTAAATTTAGTGTTTTATTGAGGTTATGAAACAAGCAACACTGTAGAGAAATAGTTCAGTTTTTCACATTCAAGATAACACTACTACACTGTATCTCTCTTAAACACATCCAGTATTTATCTGGCAGTTAGTTTTTTCTTAAGATAAGAATGAAATTGTATTGGCACTTAGAATTTTAAACCTTGAAAACAAATTAGGTATTACCTTGTATACTTTATTGCATATTTTAGTTTGGAAAGGTTTCAGGTAATTGCAGATTTAAAAACAACAAGCCAGGAGTTTTTATTCAGGTTTATTCAGGAAGGTTTTTATGTCTTTGCTTTATTATAGTTCTGTTATTATTTTAAGAGAGGAATATTTTTGCAACTTAGCAGTATTTTAGTGGTGTGTAAATTAATCTTTATTTTTGACAATTTGAACTTGGAGTGTGATGTTTTAGGAGTTGTTGGGATTCTTATCGTGTTTATATATGGTATATATGTTCCTCTTAACCAGTAGGCCAATCAAAGTACTTCAGAGAATATTCTCTGTTAGCAACTCAGTACCACATGCAAACTATTGAGTGGTCAGCCCTCAATTTTTATCTGCTTTTATGTACTCACACAGTAGAAATCATTGGCAGCACAAGGAAACGAGGAAGACATGCTCTGGCCACCCTTCACTTCTCCATCAGGAAGCAGTTTTTATCGTGTCCGTGCCTGCGCTGTGTTGGTACCTGGTGTAATCCTGGGGAAGGGAAAACAGCTCCATTCTTGCTTCCTCCCTCTGGCTTGCATTCATTTGTTAAAGTAAGGGTGGAGCATGTTCTCATGGCTAAGATGCCTAAACACAATGAACAAAATCTGAGTGTCAGTCTGACAATTGTAATCTGTAACAGAGCAGGTGCTGGACAAGGCAGGTTATAATTTTCCACTTTGGGGTGTCTCTGACATCCAATTTAGTCATTGTAAATGGAAAAGATTTAAGAAGGTCTTCTCCTGTAAGTGTTTCTTGTGGATTGTTTCTGTTCTGAGCCTGTTCTCCTTTTAGGCAACTTCTCTACCTACTTTACAGTAACTTTAGGTGCCCAAGTTAGGGCTGTGCTTTCTGCTCCAAGGAGCTGGGTTCTCAGCATCTGTTGCCTTGTTCAGTGTCACAACCTTTAAGTGTCTTTTGTATCTTACCACAAGTGACTGGATCACTGTGCATAATTTACTTGACATATTTAGCTTGTTTTTTTTCTGGTTTAATGCTTGTGAAGAGAGTACATGTTAAATGAGTTATCTGAATAGCCCTAAAGAATGGCTTTGTCAAGTATTTTTAAAATCACAGTCTTAATTGCATGAAATTTATACCCCACATTCAAAATGTGTGCTATATAATCAAGTTGATCTCCTTTTGTCATGGCTTTTGTTTCTTTTCCTGCACAGAAGTATTTCCCATGATAGGAAACTGAAGATCACAGTCTAGCATCACATATTTCCTGTGAGATTTGACTCGCTCTTCATGAGAGTAAATGATTCTTCCTTTCTAGCAGGACAAGTTAGTCCCCATTATTCCTCACAAAAATATGTCACCTATTTGTTTGCCTATATTGCATGATTTTTGTTCTTTCAAATTATGTCAATGTGCAGATGCATATGTAGAGCTATCAAAAGAAAATAAATATATTTAAAATCCACTTGTTGCCATTGATACTGGAAAATAAGACAAAACTGACTGGCAGACTAATAAACTGATGTGACAAGAATTATTGTGCTTTTTAGATACTGACAGGTTATATTGGATCACTATTTATGTGAATAAACTTCGACTACCTTAGATCAGATTTGTTGGTGTGTTTGGGTTTTTTGTTTGCCTCTTTATTTCCTCTTTAGTGTTGTGGTCTCTCATAATCTGAGCAAGTGCCAAGGTTATAGTTATAAAGTGATAATAGAAAACAGATTTTGTAGGCACCTTGTTAGAACCTTCTATAACTGGGCATACTGAAATGTTGTGCTTTGCATTTTAATATCTTGATTTTCAGATGTTGTTTTGTTGGGACTCTTCACTTTTTTTTTTTTAATATAACCAAGGTGTAAGCATAGATGCAAACCAGGAGCCATTTATTGCCCTCATTTTCTAATCCTAGAGTGGGCTGAAGTATAAGAGGATTTCCAAGATTCATTTGGATAGGGAGTAGAGGGATAAGCAGAAACAGTCTTTTGTATAAAGAGAAAGGGAAGCTTGTGAAGAGTGTGGTGTTAAGATTGAGTTTCTTAAAGAAGAAATAATGAGAAAAAATACATGAACAATTACTGCTTCCCTTGTCCTCTAGAGCACAACCTAGACCAGATACAGCCCTGAGGGAATGAAGAGCCTTTTAGCAACAATTGCCAAGAGGAGAGGTGTTACCTAACCTGTTTTGAGTGTAATAGACAGCCCAGGCTTTTCAAAATGTCAGAATCCACACCCAAGGGAGAGTCAAAGGTGAACTGCGGGGTTAGCTTGTGGAGGGAAGAAGGTTGTGCTTAAAAGAAGGTGCCTTCCTGGGAAGGCTGCTCCCCAGCTGGGTCCCATCTCTTCGTGGAGATGGCAGCTGTGCACACATCATTCCTGTCCTCCTGAACGTGCCATGGTTTTTGTGAAAATCAAACCTAAGCACGAGTGGTCCAGGACTGACTGCACATGGCCTCTGGGCTGCTGTTTACTTGTAACCTCTGCATCTCAGAGCAAACCTGAATGGTAACCAGTTAGGTATAGTTCATGAGTCCACTCCAAAATGCGTTTGGTCTATTTCTATGATTTATTTCCATGTTTGGTTGCAGATTAAACGTATCACTGTGAAAAATATGAAAAGAAAGTGTTTTAAAGAAGGTAGTGTAGCAGATCTGAAGGTCTACTGCAGGCAAACTATTCGGCTGGCAACAGGCAAAACAGGCACCTTATAGTGGAGACTGAACCACACTCAGAAGAGTTGGCTTGATGCAAAAGCCACCCTGTATTTTGTGCCATAGCTTTCCTAAAAAAACCAGAGTAATGCTGTTTCATAATACTGTCTATCAGGTATTTTAGGAGCAACAGAATTCATGAAGTTAGTATTTTTTTGTGGTGACAGATCCTAGTGGGATTGGAATTGATTGAAACACCTCTTTGGAACAGGAGTGTTCAAAACTGGTAACCACAGGAAATGATTTTGATGAACAAGAAACCTAGGTAAGAAAGACTGATTATGGTAGTAAAGTTAGTTGTTATATGATATTAGTGAAAATGGTGTTTAATTTGTAGATCTCTTCATAGTCTGGCCTTAGATACACGTTGCATGCAAGTGTTATGTGCAGACTCCTTGTTCTTTGTATCAGCCAGCTTTGCATCTTCTTTATTACTAGCATTTTCTTGAAAAGAGAGTTGTGATTGCAAAATCAGTTACAGCAAGGTTTGATGTAAAAATCTCTTCCAAAAAGTTGATGTAAAAATCCTTATAACTTTCTAAAATACTATTAAAAACAGATGTTGAAATAAAAGGATAAAATGTACATTACATTTTTTAGAGGAGGTGTTTTCCACCTGGAAGTACAAAGCTCAACAAATGTTTCTGCTTCAAATACTTGAGCTCTTAGGTTTCTCTGCACCCAGTGAAGTGTACAATTAGATGACAGCTGCTGTAATTCTTCAAGTAAGAAATTTTTGAGTATGTATTATTAGGGTGCATGCTAAGCTGAATGTGTGTTTTGGCTGAATGGGAAGTTGCAAAGAACCCAAGCTTCTAGGTGTGTGGAGATTCTCTTTACTACCCTACTTGAGTACTTTTGGAAACAGAAGATCCATTTTTGAAGTTTTTAAAGTTTGTTTGTCTAGTCAGTCTTACTGAAACTTTGTGGAATTTTGATTGATAAAAGGGCAAACTTCGAAGGAAAATATAGGATTTTTAAAATGCTGTCTTTTGCTGTTTTGATTGTGGGCAAGGAGTTAGAATAATTGTTAGATTTTTACCTGGAATCTCTCTTTTTGTAAGCACCAAAATACATATAAGGTTGTCCTAGGCCAGAGAAGACTTTGTGTCTCTACCACCTGACCATTGCTCTTGAACTGTTCATGTTTCTGGCTACAGTGTTCAAATGGAGCAATGTCTGACACCTCACTCCACACTCTTTGAAGGGCCTTTGTGTTGATTCTGAAAACAAAAGCCTGTGCAATTGAAGGCAGGACACATTCAGTAGAAATTTTTGGTTTATGAGTTCATTTGTGCCCCACATGGTTCAGAGGAAGTGACTTTAGCATGACATGGGGCACGGTGCTTAGAGGCATTTGTGTGGCATCTTCCTCGATGATCTCTTCATGTGACAGTGGAACTGATGCCTTAAGAAAGCTGACCTAGAACAGAGGCTAGACAGAGTTAAAGAATAAAGTAGGTATTTGTTTGAAGGCTTTGATGGATACACCCCGGGGACAGTATGAGAGCCCAGCCAGGGCTACACCCAAACTGAACCCAAAATGGACAACCAGTCACGAGATCTCTCACTTCTATAAGTTCTGGTCCATTTGCATATTGGAGTTAATTGTCTAATTTTAGCTTTAGGTTATGAAGTCCCATCCTTTTTCTCTCTTCGATCCACCATTGTTTATGCTCTTGGGTGTGGAATCTGGATCATTTGTCCTTGGTCCCCAGCTAGAGAAGGAATTGTTTTGTCTACCTACCCTGTCAAGAGACCTTACCATTCTCTAATATGAAGCTCAGAACTACACACTAAAGCAGTACAGAAAACATAAAAACTAAAATCTGAGGCACCAAAACTCCTGTCTGTAAATGTACTCTGAGCATGAGAAAGGGGCCTGATGGTTCTCCATTGCACCAGATATACCAATTCATTAGGGAAGGATGGATCTCAAGAAAGACTTCAGAATAAACCAAGCAGTGCTTTCAGTGACTGCTTACATTACGTATTAGGTTAGAAAACAATGGTTTGGGTTGGAAGGGACCTTAAAGGTTGATATATGGTCTCCTCGAGCCAGGTCTCATAAGCTCTTGGACATCTACATCACACGTGAGATAGCTCAGCTACCTTAGAAGGCATAAAATGAGCAGGATGGCTTCTGTGGTAGTGTTGCAAACAGAAAAGTTTTAATAAAAGGTAAAATAAAAAAACTCCTTACAGAGAAAAACCGAGCCAGGTGCAAGAGATTCTTGCTCCTGGTAAAACACCTCACAAAAGCAATTAGTTTCTTTCTTCTCTTCTTTTTGTAGTAAATTCCTTAGGCGGGACTTTAGAGCTTCTGTACAATTGGCTGTCCTTAAGTTTGAGGTGAAGTTCCCCAGGTCCTATGAGGTGTTTTTTTACCTAATCAAGGAGAGACACTTTTGGGCTTTTTTCCTTTTTAAGGAGACAAAGGAAAGTTTTGCACTCTGTCAACAGGGAACACATTTCAATAAAAGGTCATCTAGTTCCAGTCCTCCTGCTGTGGGCAGGAACACCTTCCACTAGACCAGGGCCCCATCCAACTTGGCCTTGAACTTCCAGAGATGGGACAGCCGCAGCTTCTCTGGGCTTTCTGCTCCAGTGTCCCACCAGCCTCAGTGATAATTTATTTCTAGCATCTAACCTAAACCTACTCTTTGAGTTTGAAGCCATTGCCCCTTGTCCTGTCACTCCTTGGCATTCTTGAAAATCCCTCTCTGGCTTTCTTTCAGGCTCCCTTTAACTACTGGAAGGCTGCAATTGGATCTTCCTGTGCCTTTCTCTTCTCCACTCTGAATAACCCCAGCTCTCTCAGCCTGTCCTTGTGGGAGAGTTGCTCCAGCCCTATACAGCTTTCTCAAAGTATGACAGATAATACAGTGTGTGTGGGTGGTTTTTGTTCCCCTTTTTAATATAGTGACACAATAATTTAAGATTAGCTGTCAGATCACATTCAGTTCTCTGAAATATTCTGTAGTTTAGATGAAAACAAGTCTTCACACAGAACAAAGTGAGAAGAGCATTTGTGCCAGTCAAGTTTATAGACGTTGTTCTTTCACAAATTTTCTTCCCCTTTTCTCTCCCTATTGCTGGTAACAATTGCATAAATCATAGGAGACCTATCAAGTTAAGCTTCATGAACCTCAGTGAAGTTGTTTTTATGCAAATATGGTTCAGTTGCTTTAGTTTCTCATTTGAGAGAATTTGTAGTAGGAAACCTGATAAATCAACACTGGAGAACAAGTGGGTAAAGCAAGATAAAAAAAAACAGAGCTCCTTCTTGAATAATGGCATTGGGGATTTTTTTTCCAATATAAAGGGCATTGATTAAGTTTAGAATAACATAATTTTGTAACTGTAGTTTAGATGAAATGGTTTAGGCTCACCAGCTATGCTGGCATGCTTTGACTGAAGCACAGGCGACTGGACAGACTCCCCCCACAGCTGCTCCTGTGCATTTTCTTTGAAGCCAAGCACTGCTCCCAGGGTTTACCCTTGATGAATTTGGAACATTGCATTTGTTCAGCCGGGGAGTGTGTTCATTTGCATCCTTCTGCTTACTAGAGAGATTTGCGTGTTCCCTAAAAGCATTTGTCTTAACAGCACAGTTTCTGTCACTTCAGAGAGAAAACAGATAGCAAATTATGGTTTCAGCAAACAGAGTAGTGGGGACACAGGGGCAGACTCTGAGAAAGTGGGGAAAAGACCTGCTTGCTGGCACCAGCAGATGTTTTACAAATTAAGTCTGACTTTTTACAGTAACTTTTTCGTGCCTGTGGGATTACATTTTGGACAAAGATGACTTTAACAACATGCAGAAAGACAGCAAATTTCAACGTATTATGGAAAATAACCACCAATGCTTGGCACAATGCTAACAAGGGGCTTCCAGTGGTTTCTTCTGTAGCTTCACACCCATTTAGAGCTAAGCTTTCATTGTTCATAGTTCTGTTTGTGAAATGTTTCATTTCTGCCCAGGAGACTGTAATGGGCAGAAATGGACTCAGGCATGTCATTCTGCACTTGGGAAGAATACAAATGTTTACACTTAAGTATGCTGGTCAGCAGTACTTAATGCTGAGTTGATGGCTGACTTCTTACTATTGTAAGTTTTAGCTAGAGAACAGGGGTAGAAAATCCAGTTATCTGTGAAAATAAACTTTTCAAGTTCTTAGTGGGTGGTGTTTCTTAATTAGGTTGAAGAAGGAGTCTGAAAATCACAGAGTAAATAGGCTCTGGCATTTTGTATTGCCAGTGACACAGTGTTAAAGTCTGTGTCAGCAACATGGACCTTCCCATCACTAAATGCATTTGTCTGTTGAGTGTGTAAGAAGTTGTTTCTCTGTATGTGAGTGGTGTTCATATTTGGGCTTTGCATCTGGAGAAGTTTCAGTGAAGATGATATTGAAAAGGGCACTGGCTGGCTTAACACAGACCTGTTTTCTAGTCAAAGCCATTGTCAGGTTCTGAATATGGAGAAACCCCATTTTCTTGTATCTTTGTCCCTAGTTAGATCCAGAATCTTAGTATTTTGCATTCTTCCTGACTAAAATGGCATCACTCACTCTTGCTTTGTGCCTGCCAGTTTTAAGGCAGAACAGCGGTGTGAACAGCACTCTGGTGAAGACAGATGAGAAGAGGCTAACATTTTATTAATAGTGAGCCCTCTTTTGTTTTAACCAGTCACCTGGCAAGTCGTTTTTGTAGTTCTGTTCTGCATGAAAAGTTAGCATGAATTTAAATTTGCTTTTATTTGCTTTCATTGGATATACTTAGACTGAGAGCTCATAAGAAATGTTTTCCTGTAACTAATACAATTTTGTAACTCCCATATGATGAGCTGATATGTATCTTGGTTTGTATAGCAATCTCAAATTTATTTTGCCTTTAAGAGCTCCAGTTTAAATACTCAAGTTACCAAAATCTCATTGATTTCTACAACATTCAGTGTTCTTCGTAGTTCAACTTGTAGCATTTGAATAAACATTTCAGAAGGCCTGAGTATAATGCAATTGCATTATTACGCTTTGGTTACTTGGCAGTTTAAAACTATTTTCTTCCAATTTGGAATGAAAGCCTTTATTGGCAGATGTTGAACTAAGTATAAGCTGTATATCCTCAAATGTTTTGCTTCTGTTTCAAACTTAATGGTTTCTCTTGTCCTTGATAAAACCAAAATGCTATTTTAGTAACATGATTTCCTTCCAACTGAAAATTGCATATTTTTTTAAATTAACAGGGCTAGCTATATCTATTTTTTCAAAGAATTTCCAATAAAATTTGCTTGGAGCTATAATTCTTTTTCCATTTGATAGACTCCATTCTGCATTCATGTAAAACTAGAGAGAGCAGTTTCTTTGCCCTTTAATTTTTTCTTTTTAATGAAGGCTGAGGAGGTAAATTGAGTAGGCAAAGAACGTTTTCCTTGCAGTCACTTTAAGTCTGCAGCAGAGAGCCAAAATTTAGGCTCCTCAGTATATTTAGAATGCCTAGATGTCATGCTCCTCCTTGGAATGCATATGTGTCTAGGCTTCTCTGTTTCTGTAACTGACTTGGTTCCACTGTGCCTTTCTGGCCAATGTACTGGCTGCAGGAGTTTGTCCTTGAGCCTCTGCCCCCAGAGCAATCCCCCCTCTCTTCTTGCATCAGCCTGCTCAGTGATTCCTGGTTACCTGCAGTAGCAATGGAAGCAATCATTGCATGCTCGTGTGGTGCTGTTGCAGCTGCAGCAGATCCCCTGCTTATTGCATCTTTTTTCATTTGAGGAACTTGGGGACAGGTCTTGAAGAAATGGGGAAGTTTTTAATTTTACATGCTTCATTTACTGGACATTGATTTGTGAATTTGGGAAGTGATTACACAGTAACCTGGGAGGGATCTTCTAGGATGAATCTCATTTCATATTTCTAGGTAATTTTGAGTTTCTAAAGGCGGAATGGGCATGGCTCACTGGAAACACAAATACCAGGGATTTTTTTATGATCAGGTGTCATCTCTTGAAGTTGCCATGTCTGTTAATAACTCCTTGACTCAACACAGTAGAAACTTCCTCCATTCCCTCTTTTTTGATGACTCAATAAAGTCCACTGCTCAAACATTTTATCCTATATTATGCTATAAAGAGAACAACTCTACATAACACAAACATCTATATCAGATTAACTTGTGAAGCCCATTAATAGCTCTGGACTGAGACCAGACCCAGTGGTAATCAATGGCTTTGGGTTAGTATTAAGTTTGAGACTGACTCTAAATCACATCATGTGGTGTTTCAACTGCTGGAGAAAGTAAAATATTGAATGTAACATTCTTTACAGCAGTGAAAGTGTGAGACTTTTTTTGATGAATTCAGTGTTCTGTGAGAACATATTAGCTATAGTCAAGAGACATTTTTTCTTCTTAAGATTTTTGATTTTTAGTTTTTTTTATATTTTAAATACATTACTATTCAGCACTCTCACTTTTTTACTGCTGTCTTGTCTACCAGTATAATTTTTCTCAGACAGAGTAGTTTTTAAGATCTTGTAGAGTTTATGAGCAGTGGAGCCGCTGATGAACGGACGTCACCTGAACATGGATTTGACACATTGAATACATCTAAAATTTTACATTTTCTTTGCAGAAGAAAAATATTGAATGTTTTGGGTTTTTTTTATTTCTACTTAGTACTTAAAGTTAAGAATGATAAATAAACTTACAGGATTTCATGCTATAAGGAGATAACTGTTAAAATTAGTTTATAGAATGAAAAACCTAGTTGTACTGAATAGTTTTGCATGCTAGAGTTTCACTTGCTCTTACTTCACTTTTGCATTTGAAATGGAAGTTTTCGCAGCTCTGCTCAAAGACTGCAGCTTTCCAAAAGTGCACCTTGACTGCCCCTAAATTCTGTGTACTGGCATTGGAGGGCATTGTCTGTCCTGCTTAAGTACTGTGGGTTTTCTGTGCTCTGAATGTGTTGGAAATCCATGTCAACTGATTTATTTTGGTGAAAAGTCCAGAAATCCTGGCCATGTTACTTTCTTCACCCAAACACCTCTGCCACTCAGAAATGGAGTTTTCAGTAGGAAGAAAAGGGGTTGTGTGCATTTGGTCAAGGTGGATTGATGTGTAAGGCAAGCAACAAAATCCCTGCTTGATGAGGGGTTTTCCCACTCTCCTATTACTCATTCCCATAGAAGCCAGCACAAGTTGCACAGAATTCTTTGTAAAGAGAAAGAAAATCCTTGAAAGTTCTGATTCAAGTCTTAAATAGAGGGAAGCATTATGAAATTTATAAAGCAGTATCATGAAATTTATAAAGCAGTAAATCTTTAATTCAGTAGAAATAATGCCAAAATCTTATTGTATTCAGTAGAGACAGACTTGTAAACACTTTATAAAAACTTTTTAATGCAATTTTTGGCTTGAATTCAAAGAAATTGATTTAATGTGTATACACTTGAGTTCACGTACATATTTATAACAGATTTTAAAACTGAATTACAAATGCCAAGTACATATGAATTTCCTTGATAGTATACTGTTAGTGATACCACAGAAATGCATTTTTATCCTTTTTATGAATGTGTTTTCTGGATTTCCTCCCTGTTCCTGGAACCAAGTCATAGGCCATCAGTCAGCCAGCACAAATGTCTTAGGAGAATTATTTTCACAGAAGAGCTGCTGCTGCTTAATCCACCAGACACAGCCCACTGCCAGAAAATACCTTAATCTGTTTTTGATTTTGTTAAGGTATAAAGAAAGCAAAGGTACAAAAAAAAATTAAGCTAGCAACCTTTTTTTTCCCTCTAAGGCTTCAGTAATTATTATTGTTAATTCATTATTACAGAAGATTTTGTAATTTCTTGAAGCAAGGCTTGTCCTTTTCTGCTGAGATCAGCCAGAGCAGTCTTTTAGTTTACACACCACCAGCAGTAATTATTACCTAATTAATTATTTATTCATATGTTCAATGCAGTGGGTTTTTTTTTCATTGTTATTACACACATGCACCTTACTGTCCACATTTGTTAAGAAGTAAATTTGAGGGGGGAAAAAGGAAACACATTAATATTCTATGAAGTTTAAATCTAGAAGAAATTTAAACAACATCTCTGAGACAATATTTCACTAAAAATTTAGATGTAATATCTCTTGGGAAGGATTCGCTGGTAAATCTGATTTTATCTCCTTCTGACCTTTGCCCTGAGTCTTCAGTTAGCTGTTGTTAAATTTAGATTTAAAGACTTTGCAGTTTGCTTAAAAATGGCAGTATTTGTCTTTGTCAACTGGTCGACATAGACTAACTTATTTCATAAGTGAATTATTTATTACATTTATGCAAAGGGCAAAAGTTCAATTAAATTAGTTGCAAGGTCGTTTCACTGTTCATTCATCTGAACTAGATCCTATGAGAGAAATAAGAATTGTGATATGTGAGATGCATTAGGCTACAGCAACATAAAGCAGAATAATGCCTTACTTTTTATTTTACTTAGAGGCTTTTTTTGGGCATGGTGGCTCACAGGTTAATGTTGAACAAAAAGATGATATCTGGATGATAAAGCACAAGAGAACGAGTATGACTTCAGTGCCACTATAAAGGTGGGAGGATTTAATTCTCTTCGAATATTGAAGTTACCCACACAGAAAAAAAAAGTTAAAATTAATAAAGTCAGACACAAGCAAGAAAACCCATTATGACTGACTATTAAAAGAGATGGGGAACATATTTGAAAGTAATGGCATGCAGAATAGAACTTACTCTGACATACCATATTAAACGTGATGATTTGCCTAAACTAGAGATGATACATCACCCACTCTTTATGAAATAACAGTAGGCATGCTTGAAATAGTCAGGAATGGTAGGATGTTTATATAGGCAGTATGCTGCTTGAAATGAGGAAAAGTCAATGCTGTAATGGGTTATGTAAATAAAGAAATATAGATAGTATTTGAATATAGAGGGGGACTAAATCAGCCAAACAATCATAAAAGGGCATTGATTTTCTTTGCAAAAAGACAGGTTTGCAAAGTAATTCTTCTTTGTTGGCTAAATATGGTGACTCTTGAGGTGAGATAGTTCTGTGGATTGTTCTTATATCAATTGAGGTGCAATGAAACTGTAAAATTCATATCCCCATATCTATTTTAGCTATGTACTTAGCGACATTGGTACTTTAGTCCTTATATAACAAGTTCTTCTGCGAATGCAAGGATGGAGGAAGTAACTGCTGTGTATTAATAAAGTGAGACTGATTACCTCATCAAAGTAACTTCTGACAAACTAGTTTTCACTTAAAAGCTATCAAGAGAAGAATTGATGTTATCCATTTCTGCTTTCTTACCAGTCAGCTTCCCTTCACATTTACTCTCCTCTAATGCTGAACTTCCTGAATATTTTGGAATCCACTATTGGTACTGACAGTATCTTCTCAAAAATTTGATCGTGACCTTGTTTTTTTGCGGTCAGGTTACTGGTCACTGTTAAATTTGTGATTAATGGGATATGCTGGAGTGGAACTGTGCGCATGTGTATCCATACTGCAGCGCTGAACACCTGAATCTTCTTGCCATGGCTTTGTAGGTGTCTGAGAGCTATACCTGTGAGTGGAACTCCTGGCAGGCGCACACACAATATTGTACTCCAGCAGTCCTATGAGATCTAGGTTCATATTTGGTTCATATTTGGTTGTCACAGTTTACAAAAGGCTGTTTATAACCTACACTGCTGAGAGCTTAATGATCCCCTACTACTTGTAATATTAGGAACTTTCAGCCAGATTAATTTGCATCTTCCAGTTCTCTTTGCTGAGGACTAAACCCTCAGGGCTTTAGTTGCACTGCAAGAAATTAAAGCTATACTTATGTTGTTGTGCTGTCGGTTTGCTTTCTTTTATCTAAATAGTGAAAGACAGGCCATGAGTACAGATGAGATTGTAAAATTCCCAATGCACTAGAGTGAGGCCAAGTATGAATGTGAGTCATTGGCTTGAGGGGAATTTGCCAAAATTGCAAGTAAGATCTGCTGGAAATGAAGTATTTGCTGTTGAAAAGATCTGTAGCTTTTTGCAGATGTCAGTGACGGCTGCAAGCACTGCATGTACTGGGATTCAATCAAAATATCTTAATAAATATGTCTTACAGCAAAGGAAATTGTGAGAAGAATGAACTTCCCTTACTATTTTAGTTCTCATAAAACTGTTTTTCTAACTAAATATTAATAGGAGGGCACACTTACTGTTTATATTTCTGCATCTTTTCTAGAACTAAGAAGTTAGATTTATGAAACATCATAGGGATTTAATTGTATAAACAAGTCAAATCACATAATTTTCAGTCAAAAGTCTTGGTTAGATTTCGTAGGTCAAGAGGAAGCTATTCTATTTTTTTTTTTAATGCTATCCTGTCTCTCCTTTTTCAGAAAAACACAAATAGGAAAATCTTGACTAAATGAAGCCTCTTTGGATATTTCTCACATATGCCCCACACCCTCCATGTGTATACACAAGATGAATGAATATTGATGAGATTTTAAGTTATAGGTTTATGACATCAAATTACAGCAGCATTTAATTCCTGTTTAAAAACATGGCATCTGAACTGTTTGTCTTCCAGTGTACAGTTTTTTGTTTTATTCTGTTACTGCTCGTGCCAGTGTAAACCCCTGACACCTTGGGCTCCATTCTTACGTATTTGGCATAAATAAGCCAAGGCCAAGAGTAGAACTTGTGAAAAATATGAATTCTGATCATGCAGTAAAGATAGCAAATAATTCATAGGTTCTCCAAGCTAGCTGGGATCAGCAGGTTTTCATGTCTGACCTCTTCCTTAAAATAAACATGAGAATTTCATTCAAGTACTCTTCTACTAAGAATATTATAGCAAATTTAATGTATTTGCTACTCCAGTCAAAGTGGATCAAATTCACTTTTCCTTATGCAAAGATATTGTATGTGAGACAGGTAGGAGTTTATTTCAACAATCTCAAAACTTTGAACTGAAAGTAGGGTAAAATATATGATTTAGAGGACCTGAGGAAGGCAAGAAAATTATCAGTATCCTAGCTGGGTGAGAAAGGTTTGGTGGAGGTCACAGATAGGTAGTAACAGCATCAAGGATCATAATTTCTAAAACTTGGAATTAAAAATCCTGATTTCAGATGTGGCTTGTGTATTTCATATTTTAGAAGCAATGATTAATGTTTTAAAACAGTCATTAATGAAGTTTAGGATAAGCATCTAATTGTCTTAAATTACAGAACATAGAAAAATTGCTTACACCAAATAGCTTCTGAATTTTTCCCATGATGTCTTAGAGCCTCTGCTCTGGGAATCTTGAACATCATGAGTGATCAGCTGCTCTATTTAGTGAAATGAGGGTAGAGAGTAAAAGTGTTCTTGAGTTTTATTGCAGTGGTTCTGACACAGGGGATTCCCCTTCCCAGCCTTCCAACACTTTTTCACCATTTCATGGGCAAAGTGCTTTTCTATACTTCTGGCCTTCATTTGTATAAACTACAAGAGAAAACAGAAAATCCAAAGTGGTGTTTTTTAAATACTGTGAACAGCTCAGCCTCAGTTATTAATTATTTTCTTGCTTGTACCCTCTGAGTGTAGCAAATGTGCCCTAATGCAGTATTTTCATCCTGTTTCACTGAAGCCTCTGTTCATCCTGTTTCCTGCCTATCCCAAAGAAAGGCTGGAGAACACAGCTCTTGGAGTCTGATGGCAAAATGGCGTGATGGCTTGGTCCTCTGTTAACATCAATGAAAGAGCTGTGGGGTTTTCAAACTTTTTTGAAAAGAAAGAATGTTTGGAGGTTAAGAATTTTAAAAGCCAACAAGGTTACCTTTTCATAGGCGATTAACTCTGAAGATAACTTGAGTCTTGTTGAAAATAAAGAGTAAACAAAGGGGATAATATGGAGAAACCATCATACAAAAAGTGCTTCTGCAACTTCTCTGTTTCTGTATTTACTTCCCAGAATTCCATGAATTACTCTGACTTTAGGCGACCTGGTTTGAGTTGCCTTTTGTGTGTTAGTGCTATTTAGAATATCCTTGACTGCTCTCAGGAGCTCTCTTTTCTGTATACATCCAAGGTATAATTCACAGCATAAATTCAGTCCCTCATATGTCAGTGATTTAATTAAGAACAAATCTTTCATCACTGTATTCTTCAAAATTCTCTTAATAGCTAGAACCTATTTACAGTGCTCACAGGTGATCTGGAGATAAGGGAAGTTGCAAGAACTATTTAGATCCTTAGTTCTAGTATGCTTCCATTCAAATTTGGAATTTTTTTTCCCTCAATATGATCGGTGATTCATATTTTTGGAGGCAAGAAGGGGACCAGGCATCTGCCTCCAATTTATAATGCCACAAATTGGATGAAGAATCCTAGAAAATTAGGGCCTGTATGAATTATACTTTGTTACTCAATTTTGAGTTGATCCTGTCAATAAGTCTTTTAACTTGATCCTATCCTTCCTCTTACAAATTTTTCAATTATTTATGAAGTTATTATTTTAATGTCTCACTGCTATTCTTCAATATACTGTATTTCCTCTTTTTTTTTTTTTCTTTTAAAGCTAAATTTAATTCTACATCTTCTGGCCCATATTTCCAACAAAGACATTTGATTTTTATTATTGTGAGCTTAGGGTTTAAGATGGTGTACTTACTGATCTCATAGAACAGGGACTAAGTCTTTTTGTACCAGAAGTAATGTCTGAAGTAGTCATCCCTTTTATTGATGGATATTAGATTTCATCCTGGGCTATCATTATCTGAACAAGTGTAGATAGCCAATTTTTTTAATGTATAAGCAAATATTCCTGTGTATACAAAACCTATTTTTTGTGAGTTTTTCCTGTGGAAAGCTACATAAGGTAGCAGTGATGTGTCCATATATTTTAGTCTTTATTCTCTCTCCCCTCAACCTTATTTTCCTTGTTGTTACTCCTCTGTGGTGTATGCTTTGAGTCCCTAATCCCATTGATTCAACAGCTATTTTTTATTTACTTGTATGGTTCCAGCCACATTTATATGTATTAAGAGCCATGTATGCCTAAAAATACAGCAATAATGGCATCTGCACTGCCACACAGATTAGGAAGGATAACATTGCACTGCCTGTAGCCTGTCACCTTTGTGAAATATTGCTCTGCCAGTAGCCATTGATTTTTGTGAATCATTCAGGGTTTATGGAGAGTAGTGATTTGGGAAATGTCAAGACACCAATCACAAGGTGTTATGGAGTAGTTTTGTTCACAACTAGTAATCATTTTTACCAGTAAAACATTTTTATTGTGTGGTCCTATACTCCTGTCAGCTGTTGAAAAGTGTGACTGTGGAGCATGGGTCTGAACGTAGCCCAAGTGCTCGGTGTCAGCGCGTCTGCACCTGCCTTCAGCTGGCACCTGCCACCACATGGATTGCTGGCATTCCCCTTTGAAAGGACTTACACTGTACAGTGTGCATTTAAAAAGGCTCCCATTTGAAAATCTGGGAGCAAGTGAAGGAAGAATATAAAGGGATAATGCTGACATTTCAGTGTGTAATGCACATTTGAATTGTGGTGATACTGCTGTTGTCTGCATCCCAGCAACGTGAGCTATAAGGACAGAGTACTAAAGCATCATTAGTCCAGGAAAAAAATAAACCATAATCATCACAGCAGTGTGATGCTACTTTTAAAGGAGAAAAAATGAAATGTAGTTAGGGAGTTTATGATTCTTGCCATATATTTTTCCTTTCCATTTTATTTCTTTTTTTTAATGTGGTATTTCCATAAAGTGAGTGATAATAAAGTAGAATTCTAGGTGTTTGAGGCCACTCTGCAGCATCTCTTTGCTCTGCAACTGCTGTTGGCAGTATAAAGTTAATTGTTTGAGCCCTGAAAGGAGACAGTTCTTCAATGGAAAAATCCCTGTAGCAAAAGTGGATCACACTCAACCCTACTACTCACCTGGCATAGAGCTGTCAAGGAATTAGCTCAATTTGTGGTTCTCTTAGACAGTATTAATTAGCTGATTGTTATTTTTAAGTGAATATTGTTATACAGAGAAGCTCAGTTTGTGATTTTTCTAAAACCATTTAGAATTTAAGTTCTTCAAGAAGAACCAGACTTTTTGAGTCCTAATATTGTATGTAGGGTTGTACTGTATGTATAAGAGGAAATGCTACTGAAGGTTTAATTTCTCTGTTACTGTTTCCAGGAAACAAAGAACATAGAACCAGAAGAGTAGACAGGGAATAAAGATAATATTAACTTCATAGTTTATATGGGTCCAGGAAAACACAGAAATCAATGGTGGGAGTTAAAACCAGGATATTACTTGTTATTTTTGACAGTTAATATTGTAGAAGTATTTTTAATGCCCTGTGTTATTAGTAGGTGGCTGGGGAAGACACAGTTTCATCTTTGAGAAAACAAACTTGGTGTCTAAAGGTACCAAAAGCCTCAATAAGATAAGAGGGAGACGTACTTGGCAATTAAAGCAAAAGTGAAATGGAATACATTTGCAATGGAATGAATTAGTTGTTGCTAAGGGTTTTCAGAATGCTGGAAACAGCTCTTTTACAAGCACAGTATTTTCTGAATGTCTTTGAAAATCTCTTTTGAAACTTGACAACTCATTTGGTAGATGTCAGCTTCGAGGTTCAAAAAGCTTGGCAAATAAAATTCAGCTTGGAATGGAAAATCTAGAGCAGCTTTCCTGGCAGATGCTCCCAGCAGCATCACAGAAAACTTCCACAGTATAGGTGATGGGGTTTTAACACAGTTGTCTTAGTGCTAGATTAATTTGTAGACACTGTTCCATAGTTACTTGGCATTAGGGCAAGATAATAAAGGAGGCATCCAGTTCACGTGGAGAGGTGTGTAAATCTTGACAAAAGTAGCTAAGTTAGAGCAGGCACAGCACAAATCCACTCGTGCAGTAGCAATCTGGGCTGTTTTCTTGAGAAGGATATAGAGCTCTATTGATTTTTAGTAGATAACCTCTTTTTTTTTTCCTTTTTGTGAAGTGAAAGCTGTTGGAAATGAAATGTGTGTGTGTCATGAAATCAGTGGTAATTTTCAGACAGAGATAAAAATGTTCAATTTGTCTGGTTATTTTCATGGAGAATTCTGCCCATTAGTGGGAGTAGAAGGCAAAGATCACGTGCTTTGTTCTTAATGCAATCTCTCTGAGGTAGTTAATTATTCTATATATATCATCTTCTTAAATGTTACAGAAAATGAAAATACCTGATGATTGTTTAAATGGAAATGTGTATGGCTTTTCTTAACTTTTCCCACTGATTTCCAGTGTTGCTTATATGCTGACAGACCATTTGTCTCAGTGCTGCTATCTATAATATAACATAACATAATATTATGAAAGGGAAGCCCTATTTTTTGTGTAGGACATAAGTTATTGAATTTAAGGTTTGACTTTTTGACTCTTTCTATGCTCCTGGAAGGAAGATAAAAGATCTCTGCTGCTGCTCTCACTTCTAAATCATGATTTACAATTCTTTTGGTCTGTCTGAGGACCATTTTTGATGTCTTTGTACTGTAAGAGGCCACACGGAGAACTCCTTATCAGAGAGTAGGACCCAGCTGTGCTGGCATGACACAAGCATCCAACATAAAGATGGGGCACATCACCTAAAGATTTTGCAGGGTGTGTGTCTGTGTTCTGTGCCTGGGATAGCTGCAGACTGCTCATTTTAGTGGCTGTCTGTGTAGCCACCACACCTGGATTCTTATGGTTAGAGAAGGGGCAACCCTGTCCTGGGGGCATCAGGCACAGCATGACCAGCCGGGCAAGGGAGGGGATTGTCCTGCTCTGCTCTGGGATGGCCTCACCTCCAGCGCTGGGGACAGTTCTGGGGGCCACAAAGTAAGATGTTAGGCTATTAGAGAGCATCCAAAGGAGAGATAGGAAGGTGGTGCAGGTTCTTGAAGTGGAATCCTTACAAGAAGAGGCTGAGGTCACTTGGTTTGTTCAGCCTGGAGATGAGCAGACTGAGGAGAGATCTCACTGCTGTTACAACTTCCTCATGAGGGGAAGAGAAGGGGCAGGCACTGATCTCTGCTCTGTGGTAACAGTGACAGGACCCAAGGGAAAGGCCTCAAGTTGTGTTGTGGGGGGGTTTGGCTGGATATCAGGGAAAGGTTCTTCACCCAGAAGGTGGCTGAGCACAGGATCAGGCTCCCCAGGGAAGTGGTCAGGCACCAAGCCTGACAGAGCTCAAGAGGGTTTCGGACAACACGCATTGTTTGACTCTGTGTGCACAGCCAGGATTTGGACTTCAGTGATCCTTACTGGTTCCTTCCAACTCTGGATGTTCTGTGATTCTATGATTCTGCACAGCTATTTCATTATGCATTTATGTAATTTCCCATTGAAAGGGTTATGTTAGTTGAACAGGTATATGTGATATATTAATGCCATGCTGCTTCTAAGACAAGTGGTTTTTTGAACATAGTGCCCAAGGGTTGAAACTCTACTAAATCGGCCCACATGACAATGGAGGCAGCATGCAGTGCAGTCTTTTCAGGCTTTTAACTGAGAAGCCTCTAGGTATTTGTGCAATATTAGATAAAAAATTTAGTAAAAATATTGCAAAGTCTATTACTGATAATATTTTTCAAGTTTTAAAGGATATTTAACATCTCGTACGTTTGGGTGCGTAATTCCGCGGAATTCAGACAAGAACTATGACTTTTCTACAGAATTAAAAAACCACCCATAGAACTAAATAATGTTATTTGCAATATCAGAGTAAGAAAAAAAAGTATAGAAAGAAACCCACTTGAAACAGAGACTAGGGAAATGTAGGTAACTGAATAGCTTTAGAAATGTAAATAAGAACTTCCAGACACTTCTACTATTCACAGAATCGTTATGTAATTTGTGGTTCCCAAGTTTATGCCTCTAGGTATGCTCAAAGTCAGTTTATTTTGACATCTGGCTCCTTTTTTCAGCTCCTTTGGGATTCACAGAATAGGCATTGCCCTGACTTCTTCACCTGTGGAACCAGATGTTAAAAGGATGCCAACAGTGTTCTTTCAGAAAGCCACTGAAAACACATGAAGGAGCACTTTCAGATTTTATCAGCTCTCTCACATGAAACCTCTTCCAACTTGACAGAAGTATTTCTACCAGTTTCTCAGTGATTTGATTCTCATTGTATTTCTCCACTTGAACACTGTTTTTCTGCTGGAAAAGAAGGACCTAACTGGTGTGACAGAAAATTTTGGAACAAGTTTGGAACACAATCTCAGACTTCGGCTTTATCCATTAGCAGAATTTATCCATTATCCATATCTATTTAGTAGGTGAGTGTCTTGAAAACTGGAATATATTTAGGAAGTCTCCATTTCAGTCTTTCTGAAGGGCTTCAACATGAAGCCCTAGAACCGAGTAGAGCTCCTGAATTAAGTTAATATTCTGAGGGTATTTCCATCAGTTTTGCTGGAGCTCTTCTGTATAAATTGGTCAGAAAATCAGTGATGCATTCAACACTTTCTGAAAGACTCTCTGTAGTTTTGTGATTGAATCATAAGGAGGAGTAGAAACAAAAGTCCCTGAGGTAGACGAGGGATTTGAGTCCAGGACATCTGAATGTTCTCCCAGATTCTTATTATCAAGATGTGGAATAGAGAGGCTTAGCAGCTCATAGATTTCTTTTTCTGCTAATGTGTAAAAAGTGGTTACCCTAATGTTTCCCTAATGTTTTTAAGGGCTTTCTACCTTAGCATGCTATTCACTAAAAAAGCCATTGAAATGAGTGTTTTCCCAATAGAAGGAGGTGATTTTTATTGTTGCTGTGATATGTGCAACTTAGGATCACCATCTGCACTCCAATTCTACCTCACATAAATTACTGGTTGTTTAATTTAGCTTTTCTCTTGTGTCATTTGTTTTCACATACGGAGGTAGCAGCTTTACCAGTAGATAATAGGAAGTTATTAACTTGTTTCACCTTACATTTCCACAACCACATGCTGCTATTTCTTATAATAACCTTGGCTTCAGTAATGTGGCCCTTTGTGGGATCGTGCGAGTGTGCTGTTTAATTATATTGCGACTACCGAATGAATGTAGGCTGTCATTCCATTACCCTACTAATCTAATATGGTGATAGAGGTGCTGTTTGTATGATACTTTCCCACTTGTCTCATCTGATAAAATTCTGTTTGAAATTAACTGTTTCCTTTTTCTGCAACACTGGTGGATTCTGCAGCATGGTTCAGCCAGTGAAGGAGGAAGGAAACATATGTGAAACTGTTAAAACTGAATTGGTAAAATTGATAGGAATAATACTGATTTGCACGTTTTGAAGGAGCATTGCCAGCAGCAGACTCAACAAAATTTCAGCTGTTTCTGGTATTTTTTCAGTGGTTTTAATGAGGAAGCTTTAAGTATTTTTTTCTGAATTTCTTTAACCTGAAACAATTACAAATAATACTTGTCAACACTGCAAAAGAAAATGAATATGTTTATTTTCGTTTTAGTCATGTATTACTTGCTGTATTCTTATCATTGCAGTTTTTCTTTGTAAGCTCCTAAGTAAAATAAATAGAGCATAAATAATTTAAAAATATAAGGAGGAGAGAGGCTGAGGCTCTAAAACTAGGGAATATATTCACTGTGCGCATTTAAATTCTTTTTGTTACCGTTTAGTGCTGAGTTTGGCTCCTTTCGAGAATATTCCTGTAATTGGCAGATTATGGGACTCTCTGCAAGGAGATGGCAGCAAATGCAGTTTGCCATCTGTGGGCAAATTTTTTTGTGGCAGCATACCTGTATCAGGAATGGTTGTTAATCGTCATGCTGTGTTTTGCAGTTAATGTCCAAATTTTCTAGTAGCGCAGACCAGCCTCTTCAAATGAAAATTAATGGAGTTTAGCTAATTAAGCCATGTGAGGTCTGCTCTGTTTTTCAAGATGCCCCTTATTGTTTATGAAATGACATGTTGGTAATTGTTAAGAAGGACATGTTAGTGGTTGTAAAAAATAAATGAGTTTCTGGAAGGTAAGAAGTTGAAAATTTAAGCTCTAGTACCATAAAAAGATGGAGACCTCCAAGTAGATATTAACTTTCTGATAATTGCAGTGGATCACAGGTAATGCATGCCCCCACTCTGGTTTTCAGTATTTGACTGTAGTGGTTACAAATTCTGTGGTATGCCTTGGAAAAGGTTATCCTGTGGCTTTCCTCCTGCTGTGAAGAGGCACATTTCATACCACGAAAAACCTCCTTTATCTGCCCTCTCCTATATTTTTTTTTCAATAAAATGAAGAGTGTTTTTGTTGAAGGGGATAATTGGTGGATCATTGTAATATATTAATTGGTTTATGAACCATAAGTTCTTTAGAGGATGCCACAAATATTTATCATGTCCTTGAGTTCTACACCAGATCTGTAAATTAGCTGAAAGATGTGTAAAAATTTATACAGTCAGACAGCTCCCTCTTGGCTAAGCACATAAAGTGGCTGAGGAGCATAAATTATTCCTGCTGAGGTCAATCATAATTTATGCTATTTTGCTTCTGCATCTGCTCTTCTGAGAAGGAAGAATATAAAGAACATCTGTATTTGAAGAAAGATTTCCCTCTTTGCATCAAATTTCATTCACTTTGGGAAATCTTTTGGTACAAATGATAATCTGAAGAGCTGCAATTTGAATTGGCAGGTCACAAGGGAAGAGTGCTTCAGGTTGTATTTATAAAAAAGCTGAAAACATTACCACAGCCTGGACAGCTGAACCTCAGAGATCTGTAGAGATGTTGTCATTGAGGATGAATTCAGTCACATGCATATGAAAGCAGAATAATCCTTTAAAAAATTGTGTCTGACCAAGTCCAATTTCTTTTCTGTAGCGTGTAGGTGAGACCTGGATTTCATGTCATCAAAGTTGTATTTTGGTGGAAAGAATTTGTTCTGTCTTTGTGGTGACAGTGGCCACATTTCAAACTTGGCTGTCTCTTTTGTTTTCATATTTTATGTGTTCTTAGCTCCTTAAAGGAACTTTTCATAATATACCTGAAGTAATTTTAGTACATATGTTGATGATACCATCCTTGGGTTAAAGGCTTGGATGGGGGTAATAATTTCAGTAGCTTGTTGCCTGTAATTCTTGGGCTAACTGTCCTTACTTTATTTAGGTGTGTAATGCTTTGGTTTTAAGATGTCTAAAATGAATAAAACTAGCAGATTAGAGGTGTAGTGATGCAGGTAGAAGTTTAGAAAACAAAATAAGAGTCAGACTATTCCTACTAAATAATATTTCCTGTCTTTGTCTTCTGCGCCTTTATGACAATGTTATCTGAAATTCCACACATTGCATGCTACATTATAATAATAGCTCAAACTGTAAAATAATTTAAGAGTTTTTCTTAATTTCTTAATCTCTCTGATATATATCACTAGATAAAGGTTGACTCCACAACAGCCATTATGAGGAAAAGCATCCAATTTTTCTTTATGTCACTTCCAAACAAAAGATATGTCTCTGAACAAAGCAGTCAATTTAGGCAAGTATGAACAGGTTATTTACAAGACCTAATGGCTGTTTTATCTCCAGTCTTTTTTTCTTTCTTTTGGGAAAAAAAGAACACAATGAAAAAATAATGTATCAGCTTACATTTTTGAAGTTCACCCTTTTTGAGACATAGCAGTACTGGTGGTTTATATTAGAAATGAGTCTTGCAAGTTTGAATTCAAAATGAGATATTTTTGTGTTATATTGGCGTTATAATACGTAGCTCTAAAAGCTTACTTAATTTCATTCTAAGAAGGAAAAAACTAGACTTTAGCTTTTTTCCCCCCTCACTTATGTTCAGCTCATTTTTTACAGTCTAGTTAGCTATCATAGGCAGCATATTGCATTTTCAAAACTATATTTGATCATGCGTCTTCTATATTAGCAGAATTGTTAGGAAGCAAAATGAATAGTAACAACTTTTGTGGTATTCATTTTGCTGGGCGGATGTGCTGTCTCAGGATAAGGAAAACTAGCATTAGAGAACACATACTGTTGGAAAGGCATCAGGATGCCGGTAATTTAATCTGTAATGAATGGGAATGAGTGGGTCAGTCTATATTTTTAATTTTATATTTGTAATTTATTTCATATTATTGCCTATTCGAGCCTCCCCTCCAGACAGGCTGAGTCAGCTGGGAGGAAGAAAAGGCTCCACGGAGACCTCAGAGCAGCCTTTCAGTACCTAACAGGGGCTTACAGGACAGCCAGAGAGGGATTTCACAAGGTTGTGTAGGGATTCAAGGGTGAATCCCTTCAACTGGCACAGGGTAGGTTGAGGTTAGATATCAGGAAGAAATTCTTTCCTGTGAGGCTGCTGAGGCACTGAAGCAGGTTGACCAGAGAAGCTGTAGATGCTCCATCCCTGGAAGTGCTCAAGGCCAGGCTGGATGGGGCTCTCAGCAGCCTGGTCTAGTGGAAGATGTCCCTGCCTATGGCTGAGGTTTCGAACTAAATGATCATTAAGGTTCCCTTCCAACCCAAACCATTCTCTGATACTCTGTGATAATCCTTAGAATGAGACACTGTGCCTGGTGCTTAATCCCCTTCCATGAAAAGTTAGGCAGCCTGATAGCAGCGCTGTGAAGTGCTAAACAGTTCCAAGAAATTCTCAACTCCTTAAGCTGCAGAAACACGCAATGGCATAATTATAATTTCTGATGCCAGTGCCATTTCTAATGAAGGATGTTTTTGTGCTGAGATGCAAAAAATTTGCATTTAAAATTCTCCTCTGTTTTATTTTTAAAAGGCAGTTTGTCTGAAGAAGTGTCATTTGCTGCAGAACACCAAAACAAAAACATGCAAATGACACCAGAGTTTACCATTTTCATCATGAATGTTGTTATTTCTTGTAGAATGAAGATTTTGCTCCTATTTACACCCTTTCTTATGTATATTTGCCATGTTCAGCTTGCTTGATCCTGGTTTTCTTCCAAATTTCATTTTCTTTTGCCATAAATAATAAACAATGATAATGAAGCACAGTGCCTTTTCTATCCTGCACTCCAATTGATTACAGCATATGATAGCATCCTTAACAATATATTTCAGGAATTGCTTCAAATCATGTTTACTGTATTTCACTGCTTTAAGAGATGTTTTAAGGAACAAAATTTGTGCTACTGGCTTTAGGCTTTTTTTGGGGGCGGGGGAAGAAAAAAAGTAGAAATATCCATTTGAATATTGCTGCCTGCAACAAGTTTTGCATTTTTCTTGCTACTTAGAGAAGTTAATTCTCAAGTGTAAATTTTAGTTTCTTTTTTTTTATTACACTGCTTTAATTATAATTATGACTTTTGATTCTTTTCTTGAGGGTTTCAGCTCTTAGTATTCAGTCTCTATCTGCATCGTATTTTGGTGCATTTTTTATTTTAAAGCTCAACCAAAGTGCAATTCTAAGGACAAATGTATCTAATTATGTTGTATTAACTAGATTACTTACACACCAAATACCAAAACCAAGCAGATTTTACTTTGCAATTGCCTTTTTCTGTTCAAATTCTCTAGTACTTGCAGAAATTTAACAAAAGGCAACAGAAAAATTTGAGGGGTTTTGGAAGATTTGTCACTGTGGCATGTGACAACTTCTGTTATTTTTAAACATTTTCAGTCATGTAGACCTCCATTTTCACAATAAGGAAAAAACCCCTCAGTCTGTCTTTTTAACGATTCATAGTAGATATTTTAATTTTTTTTTTTTTTTTAACTGGGGAATGCCAAAATCCATATGGTGCTTTCCAGGCAGTTAATACTTCAAACTTGGAATGTGAAATGTGTTCTCTTTTAATTCACCCCAGGACAGATGGAGCAGAGTGATTCCAGCTTTGCAAAGCCATCATTTTTTATCATTTCTTTGAACGGTTGTTTCTTAGGTACTTTCCTAAAGCAATAATTTTACTAATAGCAACTGAAAATTACTGTATAATTTTAGCATTAAATTTTCAGACCTTTTTAGTTGATCACGCAGGAATTGTAGTACGATGCCTTCTGCTCAGTAGAATGTCGCGTTACTGCCTGTGGTATCGGTCTCTTCCAGTACCGTTCCTCCTAGGATCATTGCTATCCAAGTCTCATTTACCCCACGGCTTGTGAGCACTAAGAGGTGCTCAGTTGTTGTTGGAAGGGGTAGGGGGCTGAGATGATCCCCAGTAGCTCTGGAGGCGTTCCTGAAGTGCTGGGTTTGAAAGCTGTGCTGTACATCCTGTACCTTCGCATCCGGTGAAACCTCTTTCATCCATAACGTTGGGCTGGGAGCAGAAAGGGCTTTACCAGAGGTCTGGCTGGAATTTCTCTTGGCAGACGAAGGGGTAAGGAGTATAAATTGACTTGTGGTGAGTACTTATCTGCCAGGAGTGGACCTTGGGGGCTCTAGGACACTCCATGGAGCTGATGGTGTCCTCACCTTTCTCACTGTACAACAAAAGAAGAGAGTGTTGGCTCCAGATATCAAGAGCTGAGTTTGAAAGCACTTGAGCAATATGAGCTCTTCTCTTCCCTTCTTTGTGCTGCAGACATTTGAGACAGTTGTTGTTATGTTGTTCCATTTAACTAAACCATCTTTTGACCCTCATCATGCCCTAGTAATGGCACACAAATGAAGTGTGAAGGCACAGAAGTGAACATGGAAATGGGGAAATAAATACCCTCCATGACCCTTCAAGTGCTCCACTCTTTATCTGCTGTACATTTTATGGCTGGCCCCAGAGGTGGGTGACAAAGGAAGTATATCAAAGCATTTGAGCCAAAGGAAGTTAGCAATTGTTCAAAAGCCAGCAAAAAACTGATTGTCATGGTTCTCAACAGAGCAGGATGGACATTAAAAAGCAAATTGACACTTTATACACAGAGATGTTAATATGGCTGTAGCCTTTTACTGTGCCAGTAAAGTGATACACCGCCCTAAATTTCTAACTGTGAAACATTTGGCTTTATATCATCATTTGCATGAAGAATTTTTTAAAACAAAAGTGAACCGTGCTTCTGCCATTTGGTTTAATTCAGGTTGTTTGACTAAGACAATGAAAAAAATCACTTTAAATTAGATGGGCACTAAAATGGCTTTTTCAAGGGTTTTAGTTGTCACACAGACATGAGCCCAAAAAATTGTCAGGCAGTGCAGTTCAATTTTTTTTGCTCCCTGATAAGCAGCTGAATAACTGAAACCTGCTTCTGTAATATTGATTCTCAAATAACTTTCCAGTGCTCTTTTCTCACAAATTGCTGATACAACTCACTTTATGCTTCTTGTTGTTTAATTTCTTTTCATTGTAGAAAGGTCCATTTAAGAAACTAGCAGAAAGATCTGCCAAAAAAAGAAAAAAGCAGTAGCTGCACTGTGAGGCACTTCAAATCAAAGCTGATGAGTATGAGACCCTTCCTGGGTTAATTGATTTTCCCTGTGAGATGTAGTGTAATGAATTTTCTGTAGCTGAATACTATTCTCAGTGGCAGTGGCTAGTAAACCTTTTCTATTTTCTGTAAATAGGTTGGTAAGGAGACAATCAATGTTTGAACCTACTTTTTCTCCTGTTCATAGAAAACAAAAGAAAGCAACTTCTCCCCGCTGTCACTGGTATTTAAAATAAATAAAATAAACAGCCTTTTCTAAAACTTAGTAAAATTACATACTTTACCTCAGTGTGCTGAATGAATGGCAATTCATACCACGTTTAATTTGATCCCATAACCTTTCTCCAGCTTCACAGGTTACACAACTGTTTTAGCTGAGGTGAATGCTTTACAGAAAATAAATATATGGCCTACATCCTAGGCTTTGTACATCATAGACTTTGATCAGCCACTTTACATAGACAAAGCTAATTGTCTGCCTGTCTGAAAGCCCTGTCTCTTGACTGGTGACAGATAGGGAACAGATTGTGCTGATAATCCCTAATGAGTGAGTTTCCTGAGCACACATTTTGAGCTGTGCCTCTTTACCAGTGCACAAAACATAATGTTAAAATAATGCAGCATGCCACATCAGTAATTATGCAACCTGATAGAGTAACTGTGGAACCCAGCACAGCAAGATGTTCATTGCACTGCAGACCAGTGGTCTGGTAACATTAAAGCTGTCATCAGAAAGAGGCATAGCATTGGGATCTTAAAGGAGCTGCAGGTTTTCTTTGCCACAGTTTCTTCTCTGTTCACAAAATTTTGAGACAGGAGGTGTCTCAGCAGACTTGCTTTGCCAAACACTGTATGATACGGCCTCATTCCCTCAGCCTCTTGTGGTGTTGTGACTAAATCCTGCTGGTACTTGTTGTCCCCAGACAATTTGAAGTTTATGGGACTGATTTATTGCCAGTTTGCAGAATGCATCCAGAAAATCTGTGCCGTACTCTCATATAGCTTGAAGTGCTTTCTTCTGAGTGGTAGAGCTCTGCGGTGCTGAATTGCAAGGCTGTCAATCTTGGAAAACAAAGGTCTTCAGAGAAGCCTTTGGTAAGGGGAGTTTGGTAGAAGGCAAGGTACAGGTTATCTCTGCAGGTAATTGGGAGGTAGGAGAAGGTGTTGGTCAGTTATTCCATTGACACATTTGGGCCTTATCAGGCATAGGGGACGCTTTTGCCCCCTACACTGTACACTAGGAAGAAAAGACAGAGTAGTAAATGGCATACTAAGTCATCAAGTTATATTTAAATAATGTAGATTTCTGGTAAATTTTGGAGTAGCAAAGCATGTGCAGAAGTTGAAGTAAGGAAACAAAATTAAAAGGAATAGGTATGCCACCAAAGCATATTAAGATACAGAGCGGGAGGTTTTGATGGCATCTAGAATGAATGCAGTAATAAAAGAAGATGGTTCAAGGTCGAATTGAAAGGTATCTGAAGACTTTAAAGGTGAAAACTTTGGGTATGAGAAGAACAGCAGAAGAAGGTGAAATTAAAGGTTGCAAAATCACCAAATGTTACAGATTCAGTCAGGCCTCGGAAAATTTCAGAGACCTGATAGCACGTGTGACCAAGGTAACAAATTTCTCTGGTGGTATGTTTTTCTTGGCAAAAGATTGGCAATGTAAGAGATAATGCTATGTTTTGTGAGGTGAGGAAACAAAATGAAGGAAGAAATCAAAAGGGTATTGATGAAAGTAGACAATGTAGATTTGGTTCAAGTAAAGAGGAAGGAACAAAAGGTAAAAGAAATAAAACCACAAAAATACTTTTAAAGCAGAGGTGATTAATCCAAAAGTAAGGAACTAAGCCTAGAAATTGATTTTAAACTTGAAAGATAAGGCTAAGGATTAACCTCTTCCCTGGAACAAATTCATCTTAGTAATTTCTTCTTCAGAAGGTTCATAATGGTAAATAGGATGCAACTGATCTGCTACCTGTCACTGGGCATTCTTCAGCTACATTCTGCCATGTTCTCTTTCAAACCACTGTCTAATATTTCCTGTGAAGAAAAAACACAATTTACTTGACAGAGGAAAAAAAAAGTAATAATTTTGAAGTTGTTGTTATTGTTTGTTTATTAAAAGCACACAGACTCCAAACTTCTCATTGGAACATTTACAGGTGCATTCACCCATGTAGAATTCTTTTTTCTTTTTTTTTTTTTTTTTTTTTTTTTTTTTTTTTTGTTTGTTTGAAATAAATTTTTTTCTACCACAAACTAGTACTGTAGTCCTGAAGGGAGCTGCTATAAGTATGGCATGGACTTCATAGATTAGCCCTTCCTTTCTGGTTTTCTTTCATTATCTTTTCCTGCATTGAATTGAGCTTTTCACATATTCTCACCCATTTAAAAAAAGCTTTTGGACTGCAGAGTCTACATGCACTGTGCTCTTCCATTTACATAAACTCCTGTACAGGAAAAATATAGTTCAAACACCTGCAGTCATAAAAAGTCACTTCTGTCTCTTTTCTCTGGGATTTATTGTTGTATTATGTCATTTTGCCTGTGTTTGAGTAAATGTTCAATTTCTTACTTTTCCACAAGTCTCAGAAAATTGCCCTTCCTGATATGTGATAGAAATGGTTCCTTATTGCTTTTATTCTTGTAGCATCACACATTGTAATCAAATTGCAGTAAGAAGTCCAAGGGCAATCAAAAGAGATGTCAGGGCCTTGGGATGACTGGTTAATAGGTAAGGAGCACGAGCAGCTCTGTCCTACCAGCTGCAGAGAGTGATGTTGCAAGGAGCAGGCAGACCCCACTGACCTGTAAGAGGCTTGGTGGCTGCTGTCACCAGGAGAATTTTGGGTTCTTTACTTGTGGGTTGGTTTACATGACACCAGGTGATCTGCCAAGGGATAGGGGACCTCTGTCTCAAAGGGACAGAAGAATCTTCATCTAAGAGTTAACAGGGCTTACTGGAAGAGACTGAAACTAGATTTGGAGGGGGAAGCGGGTAAAACCAGGCTTGGTAGTGATGAGCCATGGGATGGCCTGTCCCTCATTAATGGGTTAAATATATTAATTTTCAACACTCTTGAGAGTCATGGAACCAAGACAAGCAAAATTCACACTGCTAGAGCTAAACTCTTGTCCAACTGTGAGTGTGTTTTTGATAGGGTTTAGATGCTATGAAAGTATAGCCCATGGCATTGACAAGCATTTAGACTGTAAGTGCAAACAGCCTCTAAAAATCTACTATCAAGGAGAGAGCTTTCCATTTAGAATATACCAACAGTTTTGTCAAAGAAAGAAAACAGTCTCACTTTCTGCAACAAGCAAAAAAAAAAAAGTTAAGCAAAGAACTTCAAGCTCTGAAGGGGATTCCTTATTTTAGCTTTTCAGTAATGGCCGTATTTTAGTGCAGAGCAGAAACTCAGATCACATTTAAGTTGCTATTTCCATATCATCAGAGCAATGAGGATAAAAGGACATAGCAGACTCCACTCATGGGTTGCCTTGAACTTTTCTATGTGTATTTATTCTGATTCAATACTGAAAAATTGTTTTTAATATTTCCAATGAAAAAGAGGCTCTAAAAAGTTAGCTCCAACTGTTTGTTTGCAGTGCTAATTGGCATGCTTGCTTTTACAGTGAAAAATGAGTTCATTCAAGTAGAATTAAACAGCTGCTGTTAACAACTGAGCAATAAAAGAAAATCTAGTGTTGAATTTTTCTATTTCAGGTGTTCTGTATTTAACAGTGGTTCACCTGTCATCCAGAAAGCATACAAAGGTAATATTGTCCTGACTGATAAAATTGACACACTACATTGAAAGATTTACGTCAGTTTTTTAAGTGCAGCCAGCATGGTAGATTTTTGGAGAACTGAGGTGTCTCAGAATGTGTTCTGTTGAAATTGTTGATATAAAGGTGTCCATGGAGTGTAGCTGAGGGAGGCAAGGAGATCACTACGGGGAAGCCAGTTCTTGTGTTTTGCCAGCAGGTCAGCCTAGCCATTGCCCCATCAGCCTCATTTGGGAAGAATTGCAGCAGCTTTGCCAAGCTTGCCTCAGTTTCAGAGATACCTGCCACATGTAGTAGCTGCAGCAGTAGCTTACTTCATTCTTTGCCTTACTGATTTTCGTATTTTAGTGTATTCTATACATCTTAGAGTAACACCAAATTCACATCTGACTTCCGGCTGTTTCCTTTCCCCCCGACTGGATTCCTGTTGGCATAACAACCCCTCTGGCACACAATACTGAGAAGGCAATTTAAATGCAGGAGAACAAAGGTTCCACAATTTGAATTTTTCAGCTGTGTACTTTATACAGAAGAGCATGTTTGGTACATTTTCCATAGGGAGCGAACCAAAGCCCTCTGTCTGCTGTACATTATTATAATGGGAAGCGTCCCTTTATGCAATCTTTAATATTTATTTTATAAGTAACATCATGAAGGCTGAAACTCTGTCGTTGCTATTTATACTGTATTTGTGCTTTGAGATAAAAAAGAAAAGCATCTGCTTGGAAAAGGCTTATGGGAATGTTCATTCACGAAGATTTTTCATCCTGGGGTATGAAATACGTTATATAAAAAGCAACAAGAAATCTTAATCCTGTTTATGCTTCCCAAGTTCCCTCTGGGCTTTAAATTTTTCTGACAGTGGAGACTAAACTCTTTATGAAAACATAATGGTTAGAAAGGATTTTCACATTAAGTGAAATAAATAGTTGGATTTTATTCCGAATGAGATTGTATAGAGTGACCTGATTCACCTATTGCTTTTATGCACTTTTCCTACAAGGATGTAAACGGATAGTTGTAAATGTCAGGTCTGCAAAGGAACATTGTTTGGCACAGAAACTTCCTTTATCTTCTTCATCTGATTAAAGTATTTTACTGATTATCCAATTAGAATTGCAGCAGCAATTAGGTAATATTTGAAATTTGTAAGATAATTATTGGGAATGGTCCTACGCAGAGCCAGGCATTGCACTGGATGATTCTTGTAAGTTCCTTTCTACTCAGCATATTTTGTGTTATATATCTATTTCTTCTCTTCTTTCCCTATATTACTTCTATATAAAAAAATTCTCCTCAGCTGAGCAGCTACTTCTGCCCATTTTGCCCCATGTACAAGAATGATGTGTAACATGTATTCCATCATTTTTTTTCTACTGTGTAGGAGGGTATTTAAATAAAATAAATATTAAAAAAAGGACTAAATATTTCTAAATATGAGCTAAAATTGCTATATTTAGAAGATTAATGTCATGGCTGTAATTTGAAAAAAATTACAACAAGGGAATAGTAGAGAATGAACCAGTTGTGCCAAATTTTAAGTCTGTTTTTAATTTTGTTTTCTAGACTAAAGCTAGAATGTTTTGTAACCTCTCTAGAATGTGTAGTGAAATCAGATAAATCTGTGTGGTGGTTTGACCAGGAAGAAGTGGGAATTCTGGGATTCTGTGGTCAAACCAATGGATGTTCAGAGTTTGATACTGACACCTGGTGTAGCCAGTGGGGTTTGGACACACCTCCGAGAATACACAGGGGTTAAAAAGCAGGGCTCTGGCCCTGGGAGGCTCTCTTGGGACGTCGAGGCGAAGAGGTCAGATCTCCCCCCCCCCGTCCAGCCGCTGCTGCTGGGCGGGGGAGGGGCAGCCACATGGTAGGCCCTGGGCCTGGACAGAGATGGGAGGTGAGGAGGCCCTCGAGGATGGAAGGGTGGAAGATCCCAGGGAGTCAGCCCTCGGGCAGCCATCTCCCCCCCCCAGGAGGGAGAGAGAGAGCCGGCGACACCGAATGTGATAGCAGCCGGCCCAGGAGGAGAAGGGGGGGGAAGAGTGCCCGGCCGGAGTGGCAGCGTGTGTGGGAGTGCCGCAGCTCCGGGACAGACAGAGACTGAAAGTTTTAACCCCTTTCTTTCATGATTGGGGCCTTGCAAAAATGCTAATCCTCCTCGAAGCTGAATAAGAAGGGAGATAAGAGATGAGATGAGACAAGGACCTGGCCCGAAGAACGTGGAGATGATTGAATGGGGAGAGATGATTTGGAGTGGCCTTTTGGCTGGACTTTTCTTGTGGCCATGGACTCAGTTTGTTCCTCTGACACAGAGACTGCACTTAGGGGGAAGCAGTGGCTCAGAACCAGGAGGGTTCATCGTGAGGACCCCCCGGCCCCAGGGGGTTGGAAAAATATGGGGGGGACAGATGTCCCAAAGCAGAGACTGTGCCTTTTTGGAGTGAGACAAGGCATCCTTGAAAGACAACCCTAAAAGCAGCTCTGGCCATGCACGGTGGTGAGAGCACTGGGCATGGAAGGAAGATGTCACAAGCGGCAAAAGGACTTTTTTCCGGGTGGTGCCGAAGTGACAGGGAAGCACACGAGTTTCAGTGTGTTTCCAGGGGAAGCCTATGGAACAAGAAGGACTCCTCTCCTCTTCATGAACTGAAGTTTGAGTATACTAAAGTGTGGTGCCAGGCTGGGCAGTTGGTGATTTGGGAGAATGTATCGGATTGGGAAAGTCAGGTAGTGGGGAGGAGGAAAGTGGTTTTTGTAAGGTTTTCATTTTTTTTCTTTTCCTTATAGTTTTTCCCTATTTTCCTGTAGTTTAGGCAATAAAGTGTTCTTTATGTTTAAGCTGGAGCCTGTTTTGCTTATTCCTGGTCACATCTCACAGCAGACACCAGGGTGAGGGCATTTTCATGGGGGCACTGGCTCTGTGCCAGGCTCAAACCATGACAATCTGAGAGTGATGGTTTCATAAAAGTACTAAATCTGGATAAATTAGTGTTGAATTTCATGATCTCATCAGGATTTCTTTCTTTATTTTCCTTTTTGTTAATGAAAAGGTTAATTAAAATGCCAGTTAAACTCTCCCCTTGTTCTTGTTAAACAGTTTTACAGATTAACTTGTTGCTTGCTGAAAGGCTTTGGCTTTTCTTTTGAGATCTGATATAGAAGTTGTTGGTTTGGTTTTGGCTGGGGTGGAGTTATTTTTTTCTTAGTTGCTGCATTGGGCTGTGTTTGGGCTTGTGCTGGAGAGGATGTGAGGGGGTGAGGGTGCCCTAGGGGCTGGGAGGGGACCAAGGGGGTGTCCCAGACCATGTGGTATCTCCTCAGCACATACAGCTTGGGGAAGAAGGAGGAAGTGGAGATGTTGGAACTGATGGTGTTTTGCTTACCAAGTCACTATTGCATGTGATGGAGCCCTGCTCTCCTGGGAATGGCTGAACACTTGCCTGCCCGTGGGAAGCACTGAATGAATTCCTTGCTTTGTTCTGCTTTGTTCATGTGCACTGTTCTTGCTTTACCCATTAAACTGTATTTAGGTCACCCAACAAGGTTTTTTTCATTTGGACTCTTTGATTATCTCCCTTATCCCACTGGTGGGGGGTGCCAGCTGGGGTTCAAATATGGCCCTGCTTAAGTCAGTTTTGATGAAAAGCATAATCTATGCCTGAGATTTTCATCTGTGTGTGGGTGACAATGATTTTTGGCTGTCAGTCAGGGCTTGTCTGCAGCTGTATGCTTGCCTCTTAGTTCTTAGTCAGTCTGCTTGGAGCTGTATAATATCACAGGTGATGCTGAACTGAAGTGGAGCTTAAAATACCTATATTTAGTCTCCTTTGTCCTGTCACTTACATGTCCTTCGACTGTGGGACTAGGGCAGGTTTGTAAAACTGGGTTGTGATTCCCTCTTTCTGGATTCTGGATTGTCCTGAGTGATAAAGTAAGGTACAGAAGTGAGTGTTACACCAGTTGCCTCTCATCGCTGGGTACTCCAGATAACTGTCAATGTTTACACTTGCTTTCTGTTGCTCTTCAGAGCTGTCATTCTCTGTGTCAAATTGCTCTTACTGTAAATTTCATACTCAGTTATTGATTTTTCTCCTCTAAAACTGGTTCATATTGTATTTATTTATTTACTAGTGCTTCAGTTAAGGTTTTATTTTAGCTTCAGTTCCTTATGAAATGCCTGTTTGATGTTTATTTGTCTTTCCAATCATTACTGCTACTAGGAAACAGTGATGAGTAGTGGATTGATAATCTGGTTTGGCTCTTGGGTATTGATGCTTGGTAAGATTTTTCAAAACAGAACAATAAAAGTTTGGAAAGAATATCCAGAACAGAAGTAGGATTTCCTGGTTTTTTGCATTCAGGCAGCAAAAAATACTCTTTTTTGGCCTTCTTTGCTTCCAAGCAGCCCTCCCTAAAGGGCAGGGAAAAATTGTCATTTCGATCTTCAAACACTATTGACTGTATTCCCCAAATGATTTGCAATGCAGGAGCCTCTTTGCCCATTTGCAAGGAGTTGTCTCACAAGCAGGTGCAAGGGGGAAGTATAAAGAAATGTTAGAAAACAGTAGCAAGGAAAATTGTTCTTGAACGTCATTGATAGAATCAAGGAAACAAATAACAAGGCTTTTAGCCAGGTGTCTTCACCTGGAACCACTGAAATCACTCTTTGCCATCTGTCTGGCATTTCTGGAGTATGTTTGGAAGGATAGTTTGGGGGATTAGCAGCACAAAATGAGGTGATAATTTTTTTTTATCCCCTCTGCTTTCACACACAAGTCCTTGAAGAAGGGAGTATTTTTGATTATATGTCCTTTTTCACTTGTTCTGCCTGTTTTCACCTGAGCCCCTGCATTGAGTCTGTGGCTGAGAGCTTCCTCCCACTCTCCCCTACCTAAGTGCAGTTTGTACACCTATGCCAGGAATGCTGGATCAGTCAAGAAACAGCATTAATTACCTCATGCAGTAAATCCAAGTAAATTCAATGAGATAGTTTGGGTAACATTCACACCTTCACATCGTAAGTGAAAGTTGTTTTTTCATCTAAAATGTTCCCTTCATCAGCAGTAGCCTTTGTCACATCAGGTAGAGACCAGCATTCTGCTACATGGAGCTCATTTTACGTGTCTAAAACCTCATCCTGATTTCTACAACCACAGAATAGAGGGAGGCAAAATACACTTCTGGTTGTGATGTCCTGCAGTATTGGGTTTGCCATTGCCATGTCCCTTGTGCCTTTAGCACCAGGGTAAATGATGGGGCAACACTTGACCAAGCAGACCTGTTCTGGGAGTGATGGGCCCTACAGATCCCAGTGCAAGAGCTGCCCCTACTCTGCAATATTTTTAGTAGAAGACTTTTTCAAAGGTCCCCTTTTTAAACTCTGCTTTGTCACTCAAATACTGACTGCAAGTTACCTGAAAATGGACTTTTTTTTTTCCACTTAGATGTTGAAATTTGAAATTCAGTGGAGAAAGTCAGGGGAGACCACAGCAGAAGTTGCACAAATAGTGTGATAAGCTCTGAAATGCCTCAGCAGAATATGAAATTGCTTTTGATCTCACTCTTAGCTGGAACATGCACAGAGATAGACTGCAGGAACATAGGTGAAATAGTGTCCCCCAGGCTGGGAAGAGGATGTCCTTCAACAGTACCTCCTTATATGTTCACTCTATTTCTCTTCCTTTTTAAGAACCTATCGAGAAATATTTTATGTGTTATTAACAGCATTTGGATGTAGGACTGCCTTAAAATTGCTGCCTCTCTAGCCAGTAGGGCTAATGAGAAGCTCAATACTTTCTTTTCATATTCAAGGAGTAGTTTAGTGTGATGATAAAATGTGCCAACTTAAGCAGTGATATAAAGTCAAATCCTTGCCTATGTTGTTATTGAGATTCCAAATATTTCTAATATAAGAGCAGTAACCCCAGGTGTTACTTGTAATTCATGCTTTTAAATTTCTTCTTTTGAACTGGACACTGTGCTCTTCAAAAACTTAGAGATTTTTCCTAGTTTAGAAAGAGAAATTTGTATTTCAGTGGCAAATAGGTTGATGTCTTTTAACTTACATTGTGTCTGAAATAAGCAGTACACTTATCCAGGGCTTTGATTGTTTTTGCTTTCAATACCAAGAATAAAAGAGGGAGCATGTACAGATACTCACAAAAATGACAGAACTTCCAGCCACCAGACATCTCTAATACTCATTTTCCACCTGTTTCTATTGATAATCTTATGGGTTATAAACAAAAACACTTGTGATTTGGTTTAGTTGGTTAAATTCCTGGAATTTTTTGAATAAAGAGAGTGTATTTATTTTCCAAACTTTCCACAGAAGATAGGTATGAAGAGACTGGTGTAAGCATATCAGTGAAGGTGTGGAATTGCTATTTTATCACTTCTGTTATTCCTTGCCATTTACGACTGTAGTTTCCCACTGAGTGTTGATATAGTGGAGTTTAAAGCCAATTAAAATGCTAGGCTTTTTTTTTTTTTCTAAAAAACTTGTAGCACACAAACAATTGAAAATAAAGTAATTAAGAACAGAATGCTCAGCCTGTTGTTTTAGATGATGCTGTAGGGAAAAATGTTGTCTACACAAATAACATTACTGGTTGTCTCAGTCAGCCAAGCAGGATGAAAACAAAATGTGGTAGAGGCTAATAAAGATACACCATCTAGAACTTTCTTCCTTACAACTTTTATTTGTTTCAGTGGCTGCCTCAATAGTTATATTGATACTGCAATGTCTGCAGTAAATATGCAAGTGAATTCTCTGACTCATGTTCTGAAGAGATGATCATTTATTCTTCTGTGTAAGTTAATTGTCCTTATAGCATCCACAGGGTTCCTCCCTGTTGGTAGTGAGCTGATCACAGTTTGGAAAAGGCAAAGTCTACTCTTTCACTTAAAGGGGTGAGAATTGCAATTATTTCTTTGGTTATCCTCACTTCACTTGTTCTGAAAATGAAGTTAATACTCCTGTTGCATCGGCTTTCTGTTCCCACATTTTCTCTCCTCTTGATTATTGCAAGAGAACATGGCTTGTACCATGCAAGTTTTGCATGTCAAAAACTCCACTAGCTTATCCTGAGGAGGAAGAATAAAGATATCCTACTTTACACTGAGAGTTTTAAAAATGCCAATCAGAGGTCCAGTAGGCTTGACTACTTTATTTCTGTTTCCTGGCACATGGATAAAAATGTTAGTCATCTAACTTATGGCTTTTGCCTGCATTTAAATTACTTTCTTCACTCATCTCTGAATTATTCTAGTGACAGCCTTTATTCAGGAGACAACGATCTGCATTAGGTTAATTATTTCTTACTGCATTTTCTGTTTTTTAAAAGTAATTAGTAATATTACAAGACTTAGTAATTTAGAAGATATTTTTGCTTAATCTGTGCTCTGATCTAGGCATTTCTGTTTCTTCGTCTTTTTCCAACATTGCACTTGTTCCTGAAAATGAAAAAAAAAACTTGATAAATGATGTTGTGTAGAAGAAATGCCAGCTTCAACCCATCAGGGTTCATTTAGTCTGAAAAATGACACTGAAATTTCAAAATGCTGCTTCTAGAACTAATAAAAATGTCTCTAAGGGGAAGCTTATTTATTTAATTCTCTGCTGCTAGGTTTTGCTGGCAAACTTTGTGTTGTGCTATATGACTCTGGCCAAGCTGAAAATGCATTTCAGCAAAATATGGACAGTAGTTGTGTTGGGATGGACAAAAGCTTATGGATTATGCTTGGAGTTCTGTTGAAACCCTCATACTGCTGATGATCAGTCTCTATCTCTGTTGTCAGTGCAGTTTGACTGTGCTTAATTATGTCAGTTTATTGTGCTGCCTGCATGGAACCCTTCAGGGCAAAGCTTGGGAGGCTTTTTGGGAGTGTGTGTAAGGAGAGAATCTCCTTCCTTTGTGGGAGCAGCTCCTTTGCAGTTTTGGGAGGTTGCTGCCAGATGTTAAGTGTGGCAGATGCAGGTACACAGGCTGTAGGTACCGTAGCAGAAAAACCAAGTGAGATGGAATAAAAAATTTCAAGGACAGATATACCTACTCTTCAATATTGCCTCAGAGGAATATGAATAATTCCTGGCCACTCAAAGAAGTGACTAAAAATATACATTCTGCATGCCATAGGACTTCAGTGCCCTCTTTCCTGTCTGAAGATTTGATCACACTTTCCATCAACTTGCTGTTACAACCAGTAAGAAGACACTTAAGGTTATGTGATAAAAATCTTTATAGCTGATTTGATGCAGACTAAAAGACATGACATTTGGATTTTGGGGGCCTAAGACCTGTGTTTATTAAGTGAATGCTACTGATTTATCTATTTTTTGTAACATCAAGAGTTCCTGTAATAAAGGAGGGACAGACTTTTTTAGCAGGATCACAACTTTTTGTTGTGATAGGACAAGGTAAAATGTTAGATAGAAGGAAGAAGTGTTTTAGAATAAGGGTAGTGAGGCACTGGAAAAGCTGCCTAGAGAGGTGGTGGATGTCCCATCTCTTCAATGGAAACATTCAAGGTCAGGCTGGATGGGGCTATGAGCAACCTCATGTAGTTGAAGATATTCTTGCACATTGCAAGGGGATTGGAGTGGATGACTTCTAATCATTCCTTATTGCCCAAATCTGTCTATGATTTGACAGTTGTCTTCAAAATGTTTCATTGCGTGTTCAAAGCTGATATGTTTTTTTTCCTTAAAAAAAAAGAAAACAACCCAAAAAACCAAACCAACAAGCCCAAAATAAAAAATAAATAAAAAAACCCCACCCACAACAAAAGGAAAAGTGACTTAAGTCAAATAAACGAAGAAAAATGGCCTTGCCACAAAAGGTTCAGACTCATAAGTCAAGCAGTATTCAACCTCAAAGACTGTACAGTGTCTCTGTGTGCACAGGTGTAGCTTTTAAATGCTTTGTCTTCTGCATCCAAAATCTATAGGGTGAGCTTTGATCAAAATGTCATGCTGTATCTGGCAACAGTGTGGGCCAGAAATTGAAATTTTGTGCATTTTATATTTAAAAATGGAATTCTTTCCAAAAGCTGGAGTCATACTGTGAGGTGCCTTGAAAATAAATGAGTTGGCAGGTCCAGTTTTAATCTCAGTCTAAGCTGAACTACAGGCAGCAAGTTTTAACATACACTCAAATAATTGTTAGGGCTGCTCTCCTGCCAAAATCAGTAACTAAAAGAATTAATTATGGTATTATGTAATGTACATATAGGTTTTCACAGAAGAAATGCTACTAATTCTATTATAAATTAATAATCATACTAAATTTTTAGTAACTTCCTTACAGCAACTTCTACAAATGTGTTTTTTCATTATCATATTTGTTGCGAGCTTTAATAAATTAATGGCACAAGTTAACGCAGTAATGTTAAATTAAGAGAAATTGTATTCTAAATATAACTGTCATTTACTACTTAAAATTTAAAAATGTGCAGTGTAAAAGGATTTAGACATCAGGCATCCAACTCAAATAATGGGTTGTATGTTTTCAGTAAGATGCAGCTTTTCTAAACTTGCTTGGTTTTGCACAATATTGCTCTTCATGTAATTCTCAGCCTTAAACTGCAAACTAGCTCTGTAAACTAGAAGCTGCTGCAGTAACCCTATATATTCAGGTAATTCAGAGTCCCCAGACTAGAGAATGTTGCAACCAGAGAGTCAACAGCTGAAATGAGCACTGAATTTTAATATGACAACCTCAAAACTCAGTGTTAAAAGGCAGTAGACCTGATGCCCTCAAAGTGAAGAGAGACAGGAGGCATTGCAGAAAGAATGAGGCTTCTGATGGGACATGGTTTGTAGGCACTTATCTGTCAAGCAGTGTTGCATCAAAACAAAAATATTGCAAGCATGAAGAGCTGAGCTAGTGTTGAAGTTTTAGCATGCTTATTTCCTCCTCTCTGCTGGTGTACAAATAAATATTTAGAGATCATTTCCATGTGATTCAGAGATTTAAACTTGTCAACCAAACCAAAAACCATTGTCTTTTTCATTTGTCTCTGGCCTCAGTTTGACAATTCATTAGATTTTCTTTTTCACAGCAGGCCACATTTTGGGGGAGAGAAGGTACAAGAAATCTTTTCTTCTGTAAAAGAGCAGTACGGAAGCCCTACTGCAGTGCTCTAATCAAATGAAATTAAATATTCTGATTATTTTTAATGAGTTATTTACAATCAAAAATAAAAACACTGAAGGACCATACTGGCAAAGTCAAAGAAATCTCCTGTAGGCAGGCTAATTTCACCAGATGATAAAATAACATGTTTCTGCTGTGGCACTTAGTGATTGATAATGTCATGTGAGAACAAAACAATTAGGGTAATTTACACATTAATTAGTTTATTGCTTTATTTTTGTTTGGTCTCTAATGCCTTTGTTTAAAAAATTGAGCATGTGCTGTTGAAAGGCTTTAATTTCACTAATGAGGTTCCAAGTGCAGATATTGCAAACACCTGCCTTGTAAGTGAAAGTATTCTGTGTTAATTTAAGCCCTCTGGTTGCTTGAGAGGATGCTCCCAAGGATACAGCACAAGGGTCTCACAATGTAGGCTTTTATCCCTGTATGTAGCTGGGAATTTTGCTTGAGTTATTGGCCTCTGTTTGTGCTGGGGGCAGTTTTTGTAAGTTGGTGTCTGGAGCTGTGCAGTGTTCAGGAGAGAAGGAGAGATTTTGAGCCTTTGGAAGGTGAGTGGTTCCTCAGAAATCTTTGTGCTTGTGAAGCTCTCAGACGCTATTTCAAGTTGATGGAGTGTGAACTGTTTTTTCACTGAAACAATAAACTAGCACGGGTGTTGGAATTCTTGTGTTGTTTTGTTGCTTTTGTGTGGCTCACACTTCCCTAATGCTCCCCAAAACTATAAAGAAGAACACAATATAACCTTCAAAAAACCAGCTTGTAGAGAGGTATCTCCAAGCATGAATATGTAGTTACATACATGGTCTGGATTTCTTTAAAAGTTATGTTCCTGAATCCATTACATGCTTTCAGTTATTGGTCATAAGAGGGGATTTAACATAAAAGCTTTTTTAATGTTAACATGAGGTTCCAACTGTTGTATGTGATAATGAAAAAGGGTGGATTTTAAAGGTGCAGTTTCCTCCTGACATATTTGTAAAGTTTGCTACATACCATAGGTGGATGGTATCCTCTGAATTTAGACGCAACAGTTTTCTACTCCCTATTGTAAAACTGCTAGAGGGAAGGGAGAAGGGATACATTGGTTTCATCATATATTTTCACCAAAAGAGAAGCTCATTGTGTTGATTCCATTGAAGAGTATTGAAAGGTATCATTTCTCAGAAAGCTGTGTTTGTAGTCAGTGAGTATTTTGGAGATAATGTTCTGCTACTGACTTTATATTTCACTATATGAAAATACAGAGTTAATGCTAAATTTTAGAGTTACTAGTTGGACTTTCCTGAACACCCACACAGTTTAAAATACCTAATTGTTGTACAGGGCATCCCTTAACTGCTCAGCTCCTCTGACATTTTCTCCTTTCTCTGAGTCTCTGCCATCTAATCCTGTAGGCCTGGGCATTTTTGTTAATGGAGGAATGTATGTGGCTGTAGCATGATAACTGTAGGATGATTCTTTAGATGTCTGTATCTGGTTTTAAGCCCTGGCACAAACTTAGACATTTCTGTGAGTGAATCCAATCCAGGAAGATGTCCCTGAGTCACCTGATGAGGGGAAGACAGGCAGAGTTTCGGATCAAGGGAAAAATTGACAAAATGCAGAAGGTATTTTAGTAAATATTAATTGGGCCTTTTTAAAATCTGTTATGCATCTCAGATGAACCTCTTGGCCAACACAAGCTATAATGAATTGCTTGCTTGCTCCACAGAAGTGTTTTTAATGCTTAATAGCTCATCAAAAGATAATATCTTGGGTTAGGCTGTAATAATATGATTAGGTGCTTCCCAGGTACTTAAACACCAATTCAGACAGGTCTTGAAGTGAGTGGCTTGTCTCCTTTATGAAGTATATGAATTTTCCACTTAATTTTCTGGTCTCACTGGAAGTCCATCTTAGTCTGTCTTGCCCATATCTGGGAATTCTATTTAGCACTAAGCAAACATAACCTTTCCTGTTAGCATACCAATTTTCCCACTAAAGCCTATACTAACAGATCAGTACCTTCTTATTAAGCACAGAAAATTGCTTGCCTTTTCCTTCTTTCATTTAAAATGCACATAATTTTGATCAGGATTTCATAAAGTTTTGATAGCAAAAAATACTACCTGTAGTAGGAAGCTTTTGACAGTTTGTTTTCAAGTAATGAAATCTAGTTTGGTAACTGAATGAAAGGAGTGTGCCGCTTGTGCTTCTTGGAAGGCAGTCATCAAATCCAATATCCATTGTGATTTTACAGAGGTTTTTTTAACCTAATAAAAGCTTTAAAGTTTAATGTTGCATCTGCACATTTTCTAAAGGAAAGACTGAAGCATTTAGAGCAAAGGTGAAGAGAAATGTTGTTCTGATCTAGAAGGTGACAGTGACAAAACAGATTTGCCCCTCATTTTTTCCCATTTCTCCCAATAGTATCAAGTTTTCTGGACATGTTTCAGTCAGTGGCTGTTGTTTATAGATTAGATTAAAATGTTGTGGTTCTAGTCCCAGGTCAGCTGAGGTGATCCCATTGTGTGGAGTGCATTTGGAGTGAGACTTGGAGAGAGCACCAAGTGTATTCAGCCTTAGTCTGTACTGAGGCAGCATCCAGTCAGAAGTGTGCAGTTTTTACAAACACTGCAATGTCTGCAGGGAGATGTATCCTTTGTCTAAATAAAAGAATCACAGGGTTGGAAGAGAGCTTAAAGATCATCTAGTTCCAGCTCCCCTGCCATGAACAGGAATAGGCAAAACTTATTTTTTTCTTTATATCCTGAACAGAGACATAGTGTTAATTAGTAGTTGTAAAATGATTTCAAGAGTGAGCTCCTGCTGACTTGTTTTTTTCAGGAGGTGGGGAGGAATTTAAAAAGACTGAAGGTACCAATGTCTCAGTGCCAAGCCAGCCTCATTTACTTTTGCTGATTTGTCTTTGTTGCTTTACTTACTACTGCTCTCTTAATATATCAAAGTGAAAAAGCCCTGCTGGTCTTTTCCAAATAGCTATTATTTGAAGATTATCTGATTATTCATTACATTATCTTATTTTATTTTTTACATTTAAGCTTTCCTAATAGGTTCCAGGAGGAAGAAAAGGGCTGAAGTTTGAAGTGTTGTGTGCTAGATCAGGGGATATAAACAGAGCTCTTAACTCCTGTGGAGTTTAGAGAAGGAAATGCTTGACAGGCCCTTAAGAGCAGTACTTTACCAGCAGCTGAAAGATGGAGGGCTTTTAAAAATTTGTAAAATATTTTTAAAATAAAATTTGATCTGTATTGTTGATCACCATGTTCTAGCCAAAGTATATCTTTATGACTGTGATATAAACCTTGGAAAGAAAAGCAGTTTCAATGGAAAAGGTTGACAGTCTCTTAACTTGGAGTAGCACTGGCCATTAGAGTTTGTATGCACACTTGTGTGGGGGTGGAGAGTTTGATAGTGACAGATACTGGACATCATTTCTCTGAAAGGCTGACCTTGAAAAATCATAGCATCAATAGAGGATCCACAGCTCTCAAAGCTGTAAAATGTCAAACAACATCTACCTTATGACACACTGATGTATAAGATTCTGAAATCTTATCCCTGCAACTTCTGAAGCAGTTTCTGTTAGAACAGAAGCAATGTTGAGAAATTGTGAGACAGAGAGAGGTAGAAATTTTGATGCCAAAGAATGCTAATACAGGTAATTAGCCAAGTGTTTAAGTTCTGGTTAGCTTTTTATCTTAATATTGCAAAGTCTGTGTTTTCAGAACTGAGTGAAGAGTTTGCCAATTTTTTTATCCTCCCTGACTGCGTCTTGAGAACATTTAGGCACCTAGCAGGACATTATTTTATATCTTCATTGTAATATTTAGGGACATGCTTTTTAAAGTCTTTGCCTTAATTCTGCTAAATGTGGTGAGGGGCCTTTGCTTTTTTTTTTCCAAAATATGTCCCTGTATTTTGGTAGTGAACTGTTTGGGGTAGAACATGTCTCTTTACGAATGATATAAATAGGAGATGACTCAGAGATTAAGATTCAGTATGGGATTATAGTAGGTTTTCACAGGTAATGTACTTCATTTTAGGAAAGCCACAGATTGCTTCAAATTGTATTTTGGAAGTATTTGAGGTAGGCAGCTTTTCCTCTAAAAAGCAGAAGCAATTGCTCTTACATGTCTTACGTGGGCCAGCTGAGGCATATTTATCAAAACAGTAATTAGTTAATTCTCTGAAGGAGGAAAGCCTATTTACTGTTAGGAAAAAGAAAATTCTGGATGGGAGAAAGCCTTCAATCTGTACTTCTTTCTAGATTAATATGAAATAGGATTTCAGGACATAACCTCTGTAGGAAACTAAAAACACCTTTCTTCTAATGTAAAAGGATGGGCCAAGCTATAGACAAATGAGAGCTACTTGTTGTTTTGAAAAATTTACCAAGACCAAATTTTTATGTGTTTATATATATGTATGACATCTACAACTATATGTATATATATAAACACACAGAGAGAGCTATAAAAATACATGTGTGTATATACATGGTATCTTGATGAATATTTACACACACAGCTACACACTTAAACACCGCAGATTAGAGATTTAAGGCTTTTTCTAAGACCCTGCTTTAGAAGATAAGCCCTGAGGGAAGAAAGAAAGTGTGTTCAGCTCTTCTCATAGCATCTGGGGTCTTATGCTTGGTGTTCAGAGCCTTCCTGATGCCAACAGTGTTACATGGGTTCTCCTCTGTTAAGCTGATATCAAGAGAAGCAGACTCAGGGGAACCAATTGTATTAGTTTAGGCTAATTCTGATTTAGCAACATCTTGAGCACTGCTGATGAAAACTAAGAAGATTAAAGTCCACATAATCTGGGGATCTTTATGTAAGTGAAGTTCAAATTACCATAAGCTCTTCAAATCATTGATCTGAGGATCAGTAAGAAGGGAAGAATGACTTAAACAAGCTCAAGCTGCAAATCCATGTCTTTGGGTCCCCTTTCCTTTTTTTTTTTTCCTTTCCTTTTTCCTCTGTTTTGCCTTTATTCCTATTTTTTTAAATAAAATGCTATAAGAATTCTTTCATAAGGGAAAATTTGTTTTGTTCTACCTTCTTAGGGAAAAGGAGCTTTCAAAGGATCTGCACAACTGTGTCTCTTGCTCAGTTAACATGTGGTTACATTGGATTGATGGAGGCTATTAAATGCTGAAAGCCACTGACTGATTATCTTAATGCTAGCATATTATTTCAATAAAGACTGCTTTGGAAACAGAAGTCTGCCTTAATGGCACTACCATTTTACTGACTCTGGATATTGTAGCTTCTAATTCGTTGTATCAATTAGGAATGAGGGAGTACCTTTGTGATGCTCAGTGGATATGTCCAGATATATAAGAAACAAGCCAGCAGGACCAAAGTACGAAGTACCCTTGAGTTGCACATGTTTTCAGTGTATTTAATATTTACAGACTTGTAACAAGGTTTCTGTGGATTTTCTGACCTTATGGTGGTAGTAATTCTACCAACATTGTGTCCTTTTCTCTGTTATTCACAACTCCCTTGCAGTGCTCAGGGATTTGAGGTGAGCTCTATATGGGATGGTACTTGAGTGCACATCTGCACCACTGACATCCTCCAGAATGGAGTAGAGTAATCCAGTTTATCTATAGTGGCAACCAAACCATGCCAGGGACTCATTGGGAAGAGTGGTAACAGGGTTGGATTGAGCCATTTCAGAAGCATTTTGAAACTGACTTCCAGTGCTCAGAACATTTTCAGGTGTGGTTTTGTTGAAGTAGGAACTTAGCCTGAGCGTATGGCCGGTGAATTTAGAGCTCAGGCTGTAGCCATGTATTTAAAAGTGGCTGAACTGCCTTTCTGAAATACTGTTGATAGTGTTATGTAGTTAATGTTGTCTTGTTATTTACAGGAAATACATTGCTTTGGTCATTAAAACAGACCTTTTGAGGCTTTTTTCCAAGGACTTAAGAAGTTTGTCATAGATAATATTTGGCTGTGAAATGTTTTGATTAAAATAAATGCATGTTAGGAAGGTCGAGGTGTCTGGCCCTCTGTAAGGAGCTCCTGCACTACCAGTCAAGAAACCAGCCCTACTCCAACTTCAGAGGCTGAGATGCCTTACTAAAGTGAAAGTTCTAATTTAGGAAGAATTGGGTGGTTTTGGGTTTTTTTTCCCTTTCTAAATGTCTGTTGCTGCTTTGAGATGAATTGCGGTGGATTACTGCAATGATAATGTAACAGACCACTTAGAAGCTGATAATAATGAACTTGATGGAATACCTTTTGTGGAATGAAGCTTAAATGAGCTTTTTTTTCTGCACCAAGTAGAATGAGTTGTATCAGAGAGTGCAGAGTTTTTCTGTCACAGATCAGTTAAAGTCCCTCTGAACTATCAGGAAGGGCTGTATAACCTGAATGCTTGCTGTGTACCATTGAACTCTGAGTCACCATTTTCAAGAAACAGTTGAGTCAGATTTTAAACTCTAAAGACTGTGAGTGGTAATGTATTATTACAGTGCTTTTCATACTTCAGTGCAAGATCCTGTGTTTGAAGAGATGGTAGTTTTGTGTGTTGAACAGTGTGATAGCAATGTGAAACCCACTGAAGTAACTGAAAATATTGTCTTTATTTGAAATTCAGAATTGCTATATTTCTAGTACATTTATAGCTTATACATAAACAATGTATCTCTTCCAGAGGGGAGGACAGATTTCCAAGAACACCACTTATTTTCTCCTCACAGGAGAGCAGGGCATGGCTGGTGATACCAGGGTCTTCTCTCTGATGATGGGCATTAAAAGACTCCTCCTGGGAGACAGTACTTCTCAAATTGGCCCTTTCTCAGGGCCAGGATGGGACCCACACAGAGTGCCTATAGAGGAATATGAGGAAGATGAAACTGCAGTGGGAATTATAAAGTGAATGTATAGAATATTTTAAGGAATAATCCGCCTTCTAGTCTGCAGGTGCTGGGTGGGGAAGAAAGAGAACCTTCTTGTTTCATCTTAATTTAAATAATGTGCTTTTCTGGATACATACATCTTATGCAAGTGTAGATTCCAATAGTTTGCATATGGCTTCTTTTATAAACCTTTAAAAGTGGTCTATGTTATGATACGTCAGTTTCCTAAGTTGTTTTTTCTTTGTGTGATTTATTCCTGGATCTTGTTTAAAGGCTATAAAACAGCAGTGATTTAATATCCTTCAATCAAAAGAAACTTTACAATCCACCTCATATTTTTATTTTAAAGGTTGCAAAATGCTCCATTCAAATATGTTTCAGTGCATTTAAAAATTAAAACAGACTAATTTTTGTTCTTTTCTGAGTCTTGAAGAGCCTGAAATTTTAGTTCCATTGGCCAACATGAGGATCTGTCTGTGTGTGATCTCTGTGGTACATGGCTTGATCGAACATGGTTTTTTACTGCATATTACATAGCTTTCAAAATATAAAAATTAGCCATCCATAAAAGATAGTTATAGTATCCTAATTTCCAGTTTTTAGTAGGATAGGGAACTGCTTAAGAAATCACATTAATCTGGTTTTGTCTGTGGATCCTATGAAACTAAAGCTAAGGAAAGTCTTATGTGGGAAGATGTTCTTTGTCCTTCCAAACTATGGCAGAATCGGTTTTGTGTTGCATAAAAATTCAAATGAAATGGAAAATTGGAACAATATTTTAAATGAATAATAACTGTGGTTTTCTTCACTGCTTGTGTGCTAGCATCTTTAATTGTACTGAGTTAATTTAGTATGACTTTCTTCATCATAGGAAAAATGATTAGATTACTTGTTCTGATATTAAAGGAAGATAGTGTGTAAGCAGGAAAATAATGATCTTTCATTACCTTTCAAGTCCATCAAAATCTCTGTGTCTTTAATTGATTCTCACCCACAACTTACTGTTTTTTTTGTTTCATGTTCTGCTTATATAGCTTTAGTAGTAACTAAAACTAAGAGAGTGGAGATTAATTAAATTCCATATTCCGTTTCATACAATAGTAGGTTCATCTTATGTCACTGGGCAAGCCCAGAAGGGAGGGGTTTGTTTTTCTTTTTTTGTTTTTCTTTTTTTTTTCTTTTTTTTGTTTTTCTTTTTTTGTTTTTCCTTTTTTTTCTTTTTTTTTGTTTTTCTTTTTTTGTTTTTTTCTTTTTTTTTTTCTTTTTTTTTTTTTTCTTTTTCTTTTTTTCTTTTTCTTTTTTTTTTCTTTTTTTTTTTTTTTTTTTTTTTTTTTTTTTTTTTTTTTTTTTCTTTTCTTTTTCTTTTTCTTTTTCTTTTTCTTTTTCTTTTTCTTTTTCTTTTTCTTTTTCTTTTTCTTTTTCTTTTTCTTTTTCTTTTTCTTTTTCTTTTTCTTTTTCTTTTTCTCATTTTCCTTTTCCTTTTTTCCTTTTTTCTTTTTTCTTTTCCTTTTTTCTTTTCCTTTTTTTCTTTTCCTTTTTTTCTTTTCCTTTTTTTCTTTTCCTTTTTTCTTTTCCTTTTTTCTTTTCCTTTTTTTCTTTTCCTTTTTTCTTTTCCTTTTTTTCTTTTCCTTTTTTTCTTTTCCTTTTTTCTTTTCCTTTTTTTCTTTTCCTTTTTTTCTTTTCCTTTTTTTCTTTTCCTTTTTTTCTTTTCCTTTTTTTCTTTTCCTTTTTTTCTTTTCCTTTTTTTCTTTTCCTTTTTTTCTTTTCCTTTTTTTCTTTTCCTTTTTTTCTTTTCCTTTTTTTCTTTTCCTTTTTTTTTTTTCTTTTTTTTTTTTCTTTTTTTTTTTTCCTTTTTTCTTTTCCTTTTTTTCTTTTCCTTTTTTTCTTTTCCTTTTTTTCTTTCCTTTTTTTCTTTTCCTTTTTTTCTTTTCCTTTTTTTCTTTTCCTTTTTTCTTTTCCTTTTTTTCTTTTCCTTTTTTTCTTTTCCTTTTTTTCTTTTCCTTTTTTCTTTTCCTTTTTTTCTTTTCCTTTTTTTGCTTTCCTTTTTTCTGTTTCCTTGTTTCCTTTTCCTTTTCCTTTTTTCTTTCCCTTTTTTTCTTTTCCTTTTTTTCTTTTCCTGTTTCCTTTCCTTTTTTCCTTTTTTTCCTTTCCTTTTTTTCTTTTCCTTTTTTTCTTTTCCTTTTTTTCTTTTCCTTTTTTTCTTTTCCTTTTTTTTGTTTTTCTTTTTTTTGTTTTTCTTTTTCCAGTTTTTGTTTCTTTCTAAGTTTTAAGTCAACGTGCACAGAAGATTATGATTTGACTTAGCTTCTGAAAGTGCATGACAGATTCCTTTTTTTGTAAAGCTCAACTGAAATATAATAGACCTGTAGAAGTTTTGCCCATAGGGTATTTTGTTTTAAGAAAATTACTTTTTTTTTGTAGGGCGTGAGCTAGAACATGGTTTTAATTCCTGTAGAATATGGTCCTTTTATAAATGTGTATTTTATTGCTAGCACCATATGGCTGCAAGTATGTTATAAAGGCTGTTCATGGTAGTGCGCTTAAAAGCAAATGTGTGTCTTTAAGTTCAGAGGAATTACCACCCCCAAGTTATTAGTTCTTTTTCATATTTTAGTGTTGACCTTTCTGTTTTCTCTCACAAGGAATCTGTCCTTGAAGCTGTCGAAGGAGGTGGAGCAAGGAGAAGCCAGGCACCCCCGTGTCAGCCAGCTGGCTGGCAGCCCGTCTGTGGAGTGGCCTTTCCCTGGGCTGGAGGAAGGTGGGGGCATTGAGTCTCTGCCCTTCAGACTGATGCTCCAAGACTGCACGGCTGTCAAGACATTGCTTCTGAAAATGAAGAGGGTTCTGCAAGAGGTAATCACCCACTTATTTGTTAGATTAATATATTTCAGCATTAATGAACTAAGCAGCAGAAAAGGGTCCGTAAAGTTTATGGACTTAATGTATTTTAATATGTCTTGAATACGTGGAATTGATGCAGAAGTATAAATAGTCATGCCTCAACATGGTGAAGGTCAGAAAGTTTATACTTGAGCAGAATTTAAATGATCCTACTATCTTGGTGTCCAGAGTGTAAAGCTTTTTTTGAGCTTTTACTACAATGGGGACAGGGAGGCCAACTGCTTCTGGTAAAAATACATTTTATTGTTTTCTTCCAGCATTTTAGAACTTTTCAGTTTTCTTACGTGTTGTTATCCATTATGAAGTCACATGGAATTCATTTAGAGGAGAAATGCAGAGGAAAAAAAATCTCTTCAGTAACAGTACTTGAGTTAGTACTCTAACTCAGCCAGCTTGAGTTTGTAAATGATGGCTGAAATCAGATCTTGTAGGCCATTCACTGGGCCACTCTGAACAATTTCAAGAGTCCTGGCCTGTCTTGTCCTGATATATTCTCCTGCTTTCCCTATGGAATGCTGGTGTTGCTTTGAAACTTTTCTTTTCTGTTTGTCTTTAGGTTTTTAGAGAAATTAAATTATTTGGGGAGTTTTTTTAATACTTTCCAGCTGTGGAGTCTTTACTCTGGTATACACTGTGAACTTTGATCTTCATTGTTAGAGAATTGCAGTTTGAGTTTTGTGTGGATCTGCAAGAAGGTTTTTTGTTTGTTTGTTTCTGTTTATGTAGTTCATAGAAATACAGAATAATTTATGTGCAGAGGGCTCTCTAGAGGTCTACTCAAAGCAAGGCCAACTCAGGAGAGGTTGCTCAAATCCTTGCCCACTTAGACTTTTGGTGCCTTAATGGGGTCTCCTTGTAATCTCTGAGTAACCATTCCAATATGTGACTACATCATTGTTAACTTTTTTCCTGAAGATGAAAACAGAATTTATCCTGTTCCAAGTTTCATATAATGAAGACTGAAAATAAATTGAGGCGTTTTACTGCTCACTTCTAGGTCATCTGTATCTAAATTGAACTGTTGTTCTATCTGAAAAGATTTGTCAAAGGTTTAGCCATGGTAGTTTGCAATTAGTCCTCCTAACAGCATGGTTTTGCTCATTGGCAAGCCCCAGGCTTTCCAGTTTCACTAGGAGCTTGATCTGTACTGTATGGATCTGTAATCCCCTTCTGAGTTACTGAATCCAGAACTGAAATAATTAATTCCCCATTAGTTGCTTTTTTATAGAATGTGAGATTATAGAGTGGATTTAAAGGAGTTGTAACTTCATTTTTTTTGGAACTAAATAAGAATTATGAAATTATATGACATAGCATTCTAACATTCAGGTGGTGATATAGGCAGCATTCTCTGTTGCTTTTAGTGTGAATAATTCTGTAATGCTCAGAAAAGGTCATCCTTGCCATGATGATAAGTGTAAGAATTTTAGTTTTAAGTGAAGAGTTCCGTTAAAATTGTGTAAGAATCTAGTGCTATTTTCTGTTTGGAAATACGCTGTATTGCTCAGTACTTCATCTTTAAAAACAATCACCAGGTGATCTCCACAAAAGGAACATGAGGTATTTCATGTGACTCACTGGAATTTCATGCCCACTTACTAATACCTCTTTATGTAACTCATTGAACTTATTTTTTTCATCCTAATTATTCAGTCTTTTACTTGTTTGTTCCTTTGTACTATATAATTTTCATCTCCCCAACTGGCTATAGCACAGTGTGTCTCTGTAGTTTTCTTTTTGTCTTGGCCTATGAAATCAAAATGGCCTTTTCCTAATACTACATTTGGATGTCCATATGTGCTGTAATTTACCTTGAAAGAACCTGAGTAGCTGTTTTGAACAATCAAGGACGTGACCCTGAAATATGTTAGAAATTTATATTGAAATGACACAACTTGATTATCTTCAGATATTCAGACATGTATATGTTTATGTCACTTCTAAATTATTAGTGAAAGATTTTAGGAAAATATAATCCCATAAAATTGAAATATTGTACTGAAGAATCTGATAAATAAGTCATCTGAGCATACTTAGCAGACAGTTTCCATGGAGAAGATCCCTTACTTCCATTGCAACTAGGTGTAATTTTTTCATCCAAGAATCACTTCTGCCCCAACCAATATTATAAATCAAACTCAAAACAGTACAGAATAAAAGACATAAAAGAAAAATTCTTTCCTTACTGTGAAACGCTCAGGCATTTTTAGATGTAGAAAAGCATAGTCTCTGGCAGTCTTTTATAGAATTGAAATATTCTATACTTGCAAGAGTGAAAAATAAGATTATATATTTTTAAAAATAATAATATATCACATGTTTTCATCCACTTAAAAAATATACAAAGTGTACAAATGGCATGGGGAAAATTATATGGGTTACCACAAAAAAAAAGTTGCACTATTTTTGTTTTATAGCTGATATTACCCATGGAAGAAGGAGTTACGGTAGTGTATACCTCTTTATTGAAAAATAACATGCTAATTGAGTTAAAATATTAGCCCTGTTATTCAATGTAATCCTTCTTCTTAAGCACTGAGCGCTGCTTCTAAAGAATAATTTAATTATGATCTGCCAAAATGTAATACTGGCTAGTAAAATATGCTTTTTTGCTGCAGTTGCTTGTAATTGAAGCATCTAAATGGAAAAACTGCACACAATATATGCTATACTGTGCAGCAGACTTACAGGCTTGTTATTAGTCTTATCTTGAAAAGGGAAATTGAAGACATGGCAGTAACTTTCAAGATTGAGAATGTTATTTAGTAAAAAGGCTAATGAATGATCGTTCAATTAAGAGAATTAATTACCATTTCACTTTCAGTGAAAAAGCCTTGAAAATGTCTACTAGTAATTCTTTATGGGTTGGGCCATGCAAGGCTCAAAGGCAGGCTGTTACCCAGGGTTTTGGGAACCTCACTGAGCTAAGCTGGGTAGTCTGGAGGGCCCTGGCATGTGAGGAAACTTGGTGATTTTCCAAGTGCTCTGGAAGATCTCTCTCAATCTTGTCTGCAGCTTTTTCTCATGGATGTTCCATTTCTGACAGACACATCTTCAATAAATTGTGTAACCAAGGCCTGTGGGATGCATAATTTAATGAAAAAGTACTACCAGAGAATTACCCATATTACCCAGCATGGGCAGCTGGATAAAAGCCGCTTCAGCATAGCGGACAGTGCAAACTGTTTTGCAGCCTGTCCATGATTTTGTGGTTTCCCTTTTCTCTCCAGATCTTGGATGCTTATTTTGACTGCTTGTTTTTTGTTTTTTATTTTTATTTTCTCAAAGTCTTTTTGTCAGTAGTAAGTCCTCTCATTTGAAAGAGAGAAGACAAGAAAATCGGAGTTGGATGAAATTGGGAGCTTTATCCACCCCTAAGAAATTGATTCTTTACCTTCTGACTTGAGACAGGCCTCTCTGCTCTGAATGTTTCTTCAATTATTCTGTCATTTTTTTTTCTCCCTCATTTTGAGGGGAAAGTATAGAACAATTGATGTTTTATACTTCCTATGTTTTACAACATTTCTGGAACCGATTGTGTTTGGCCAATGAGCTTCTGAAAACTAGACTACAGCTTCTTTCTCACTCATTGCTATCAGCAATAATGAATATATAACGCCTCTTAACCAAGCAATGTGTTGGCTTTCCTGCACTCTTCCAGATGAGAATAAAATTATTTCCATCTGTTAACTTTTTTTATGGCTTGAGTTATAGCTGGCTTAGGCAGTGTTGAAGTCTGGCTAATCGAGGGGACATTTTAGGGCTTTGCCTTTTTAAAAATCTTTGGTCAAACACTTCAGGCAGAGAAACTGGAGCAAAACTTGTATGGCTTTGGCTTTGTACCTAGCAAAAGAAGGCCTTTATGCTGAAATAAACAAAATGGAAAAATGCAGTTGTATTGGGAAGGAATCCATCTAGTCAGTGATAATGGGGTTTTGTTCAAACTTTAGTTGTTGAGCTTGTAGATTAATTTTACTGAATGCCATAATAAAAAGAGAATCTCTAGGCTTGTAGAAATAAGGTCATATTTTCCATGTATTCTTTATGAAATATATTGTTTATCAGCTGCGTAATTCCACTTTTCGGTATTTTTAAGGATCTGTCAGAAGTGACCTTACTGGTTGCTTATCTAGAAGGCTAAGATATGTCTCTATATGTTTGTGTAATTTGGAATATAAATTATTCAGCCCGTGCTTTTTTTTCTTTGGTGCTCTGCAAAACACCATGAAGGCTATGGAGTTTTAGCTAATTGCTACAATTAGCAATAGGGCTAAGTCACTTTGGACATATATTGCATACTGTGTTTTACTAATTAATCATTTATTTTACTGAGGGAAATTGCAGTTGCCTGTGGCTGTCATTAAAAGTTAATGTGTCCGATACAGTGTCTTTAGATTTAGAACTTGGAAAAAAAACCTCAAAAAAAAAAAAAAAGAGAAATGTGGAAAATTATGTCAAAATTGCTGTGAGAGAGGGCCGTTAGTGTTGCCTGAGATTAGTGGGGCAGAGTGATACCACTCAGGCTGCAATTAGTCTGTCAGATATCACTGGCTGCATTACTTCTCCCCATGCATCTTTCACCTCATCAGTAAAATAAGCATAATTAGAGTCCCCTTTTATAGTGCACTTGCAATCCACTGATGGAAAGTACTGAGAGCAAGCTAATTGCTGTTTGCTAATTGCTGGTCAATATGGAATTGGCCTTAAACTATATTTTTTAGAGATGTTAAAGCATTTCCTTCAGTCCTCTATGAAATGTATGCTGATACTGTGTTAGCCATGCTAGGAACTGATTGCAAGTTGAATACACTATAAAATACTGCAGATTTTCTTCCTTTAAGTAACTTTGTAATTAACCACTGTAGCATTGCTGCTTTATTCAACAACTCTGCATCTAATGCAGTCCCTTTTATCCAGTAAGTCATGCTGGAAATTGGTAGTTCCTTCATTTCATGGTATGTTGACACTGCATCTACTCATAAATTTAAATAAATACTGATGAAAGTGTACTAGATTTAGTAATAGAATTCAAATTTATCATGTTAAATTGGCTTTTTCACTTGGGAATATACATTGGCGTACCCATGCCCAGCTGGGTGGAAAGACACACAGAGTACCCCATACTTGCACTTCAGGTGTTGATTTTTTTCTTGGAGTGTATCTCACAGTAGTAGAGAATATTGGGAATAAGTGGATATAATCAGGTATTGACTTTGGCAGTAAAGATGTTTTTTCCCAAAATTACCCATTATAAGGTATTTAATAACAATGAACAAACCCAATGTCAGTTATTTAGTTACACACTTTCAAGGTACAGGAACAATTCTGTCCATTCCATGTGGTGGCTCTTAAGCAGATCTGGCACCAAGCTGACAGGCCTGTAGACTCTGGGAGCCTCCTTCCAGCCCTTTTTGTAGAAGAGCGTCACATTGGCTGACCTTCAATCAATTGGGACCTCCCTTGCAAGCCAGGACGAGGGTAAATGATTGAAAATGGCTCAGTGAGCTCTTCCACCAGCTCTCTTAATACCCTTGGGTGGATCCTGTCTGGCCCCATGTGGAGGGACAGAATGTAAGAAAATAAAGGCAGTGCAGAAGGCAGTCTCACACCTGAGGAGTTGCAGCTGTACTAATCACCAAAGATTAGGAACAGGCCTGCCCTTAACAGGCCACAGCTGTGTCCAATAAGAAGGTGAGTGCCACAAAAGAGTGGGTTAGCTGGGTGAGGAGAGAGATGGAGTTAGTTGGTTGTGCTGGGAGGAGTTGCCTATTAGAAATCACCAAGAAGGTATGGAACTTTTGCAGTAAGTTGGCAACAGCCCCATAGATGTGTGTATGTCTAGCAGGAGATCACCTGGTGATTGTTTTTAAAGATGAAGTACTGAAAGGTACAGCATATTTCCCAACAGAAAATAACACTAGATTCTTACACAGGTTTAATGGAACTCTTAATGTAAAACTAAAATTCTTACACTTATCATCATGGTAAGAATGACCTTTTCTGAGCATTGTAGAATTATTCTCACTAGAAGCAACAGAGAATGCTGCTGATATCACCAGGAGGTTGCTGGCCATTGCCCCTTGGATTATGGTGGTTTCATTCTGTTCCCTGCCATTGTCTTCCAGCTCTGAGGACAATTGATCTTACTTATAAAGATGGATGCAAAAGCAGCATTAAGTTCCTTATCCTTTGTCACTTTGTTTCCTCTTGAAACCAGTAAAGGATAGAGAGTCTCCCAAACCCTTCTTTTGTTGTTTGTATTTATAGAAACTTTTTTTTTGTTATTTTTTTACGGCAGTAGCCAAATTAAGTTCGAGTTGGGTTTTGTCCCTTCTAATTTTCTCCCAGTGTAGCCTCATGAAGTCTCTGGAGTCCTCCTGAGTTTGCTGCCTCTTCTTGCAAAGATCTTAAACTCTTTTTTTTTTTCCCCCTGAAGTTCCAAAGCTTGCGGTTCAGCTATGCTGGTTGTCTTCCCTGCCAGTTTGTCTTTTGGCACATGGGGATGGGCTGTTCCTGTGCCATTAAAATTGATTTCCTGAAGAATGTCCAGCCTTCCTGGACTCCTTTTCTCTTAAAGATCTTTGTTCTTTATAACAGGTGCTCCTTGACAGTGTGTTTATTTGCTGGCACTCTTGGAGTACTTTAGAGTGTGAGCTTACAGGTTGGATGGGTGCACAGCTCTGGGCCTCTGTGGAGTCACACTAATCCTGGCTCAGTAAAAAAACCTTCTGAATTGGTTCAGCTCAGTTACCAGTTTGTCATTGCCCTTGCACTGTTGAAGGCTACATTCAGAATGTTTTTTGAGCCACACTTTGAAATTATCAGTCTGAAATGAATACCCTTAATTTTTAATACTGAAAATGGAAAATTTCTCTGTTTCTGTTCTGTTTGTTCTGCCACTGGCTTAATGGCCCAATCTTTGTAGATTACATGTGTCTGTGTGCCACAGCCTCACTGAAACCAGGCTGACCATGAAACAAGTTATCTTCCATATGTAGAGGTGATGGTGATAGAGGTATCTACTCCATGTATTCAGAAAGCAAGTGATGCGTTTTCTTATTTCTTCGGTGGTTGTCTGAGTGAAACATTTTCATATGGCAGGGCAGTGTGGTCCAGGTCAGCACAAATTTGTATAGATTGTTCCCCAGCTACCTCAACAAGCCAGGTCTTAGCAGCACCTTGGAAATAGGCATTAAAAATAGTAACCCTATTAATATGTATTGTTGCTACATCAGCAGTTCTGTGCAATTGGCTGTGATTAACCTGTGGCTGAACACCATAAAATTATAGCTGTTGCAGCACTGAAACCATTTTCTCATTTAGTACTTCCATAGTTTTGATTAGTTGCTGCAGGTCAGTCAGGTAAATCCCACCAATGGAGCTGATCACACCAGTTGCATTTTGGGGTAAATGTACAAATACCAGAAAGTGCATTGCAAAATAATGAGCAAGTGTGGAAGAAATCCAGAATGTCTGCCAGAGTCTACAGAAGGAATTGATTATACTAAGTTATTAGGGCTTTTGAGTAATTTGAGATAAATAATGGTAGGTAGATGGAAGAATTTCTGATAAAAACATACGTAATATTGCCAAGTCTAACAAATTTCCCAACAAGTTAGCCAGTTATCCAGGGGTTTTTTTAGGAAAAACTGATTGCAAGTAGGAGAGGGATGAAGATGAGTGCACAGCATCTAAGATTAGTTTTAATTGATTTCCCTGCAAATTTTTTATTGTTATGAAAATACCAGCTCATCAAACAGTTTTGTAACCAAGAGCATTTGATACGAGTTTTATAGCTGGTGCCATTACCTTCAAGTCCAGTAGGTTAAAACCAAAAAGAATTGTTCTCATCTAAACAGTCTCTCAACTTCTGAAGTCATACATTATATTCCTCCTATGTGTTAAGGTTTTTTCTTCCTTGTGATAGGTTTCAGAGTCTTCCTGGCACTAAAAAATGACTGGTTCTATAGATAAAGCAGTGAAGCTGGTAATATGCAACTGTTGCTGTAATTTGCTGTAAGAAGAATTACAATTGCTGTAATTGCTGTTCAAGAAGAGTAAAAGGTAACAGATAAAAATGTAGGTCTAATACTCTGGCAGTGGAGTGCCAGCTGTCCATGTAGTTACCCATTTCAGTATTTGTGTTCATATATGACCATAAGGATGTTTATGCAGAATTTAAATTTGATCTCTAAATTGTCTGTAATGCCTTGGTCATCCAGAATTTCTGAAACAGGAGAAAGGAGGCACAGGAGAAATTCTCACAGTTTGTAGCATAGCTGAATCCTGGTATAGCTCTGTATTGCAGGTTTGTTTAATGTTTTCTCTGCACCCTGCATTCTATTATCAGAACAATGCTGATCATTTTTCTAGTGGGAGAAAGAAATATATGAGAAATGCTGATACAGCATGCTTACAACTGAGCACCCTGATCTAATAGATGTCATCTCTGCTCACTGCAGGGCAGTTGGACTGTTAGGATTTTATGGTTTTGACAGAAAATAATAGTGCTGATTTTGTGCAGTCTGGCTCCACTTGAATTCATGAAGATTAAGTGGTTTGGTTCAAGGCTTACATGACGAATGCCAGGGACAGAAAAAGAAAGATTTTTTTTTTTTTTTTTGAGAAGTATTTAGAAATTGCTCATCAGGGACACATTTGGTTATGTAATTGTCCAGAGCCGCTTGGTAGGCACATGTATTTTTCATGAGCATTTGGTGTATCTAAAGAAATACTGCATAAGTCCAATAGTCTGTATTTCACTCCATTATGTACCTTAATATTACAGATACAGCAGTTTTCTGCCTCTGGTCAGAGCCTCAGCTGGGTGGGAAATAGCACAGTGCTTTTAATCCAGCTGGGAACTTTGTGCCTTGTCAGACTGCTGCTCTCTTCATATTTCTTTCTCCTTACATGTTTGTGTTCATGGTGAGTTCCCTTTACAGAGACAATAATCATCCAGGTGATGAAGAGCATGTGGATGTAACATGTGAAATTGCTCATGCCTATGAGTTGTTTTTAAATCTGAATTGAAAACTCTCCTCTGTTTTCCCTCCTGGATTTAACAGAAAGTGCTGAAAAGTTGTCAGGTAAAAGCAATATATCCTCATCTGCAAGCTCAAGAGGAAGATGCTTCTTTTAATCAACAGCTTTTGTGTCAAATCTCTGTGAAGATAATCAGAATAGGAACAAATATATGTTCAGAGATAACTGATGTTGCCCCAGCAGAAATTCAACATGTCATAAAGCAGCCAAGAAAGTTGTCAAACTGTATCTTTACACCTCTTTTAAGCAGGATAAATAAAATGAGTGACTAGCCAAGGATCACTTATACTCTAGGAATTTCAATTCTCTATGTGGCACTATTTTTCCTGTCCCTTCCAGGCAAATCAGTATGGTGGGATTTTGGGGTGGTGGTGGGGGATGGTGGTTTTGTTCTTAAACTTTTTATTTTTGCTTTATTATAAGAAGAAAACAAATCTCTGGTCACAGCTACAAGCTGCCACTGTGGAAATAGAGGAGCAGTTTCCATTACTTGTCACCCCATGCAAAAATCTCTTCTAAAGATTATTCTTCATGTTTCATTTAAACTATGGTATGAAATTAGATCAGTGGTGAAATAAGTTCCTAAATCTCCAGTGTACAGCCATGCCAACCTTGTTCATCTATGTAAGACCTCTGCTGTTAATAAACTTCTGGTAGTAGCATAGAGAAAGAAGGTAGTATTTGGGTCAGTCCTTTTGCTATGAAAATGAACATTTTTCTCACCAGTCCCCAACCCCTTTTGTTTTCCACCTCTACACTTTGTGATGCAGCTTTGGATCTGTTGGTGTCTTAAACTTGTACTCCTACTCACAGTGCTTTGGAACAACAATTGCTTTCAAAATTAATACTGGGAGGGTGCACATAGAGACAGTTTAGTGCGTCTGAATGTTTTATAGCCAAAAGTTTTAACTAAAATCATCACTTAATAAGTGACCAAATCTCCCACATGAGCATGACCTTTCCTGATTTGCCCCATCAGAATGAAGAACTTTGTATTCCTTTTATGTAGATTGCTTTTATATTGAAACAGGGATTAGCCTTCTTGGAGTAGTCAAACTGAACATGCAAGGTAGAGTTTTAGATAAGTGGTAGAAATATGGTAAAAATTGTAAAAATATTACTGGATCATACTGACCTTTGTAGTCAGTTAAACTAGTCAACTAGCATAAGTTTTGCTGTCTAGTTTTTTATTTCAGCAAAGCTATCTTTTGAAGTTCATTGAGGCAGTGGAGAGCTCTGCCTTGATGTTAGTGAGCTCTGAACTCCCTGAATAAATATGACAATGACATTAGAATGAATTTGCACTCAGGTTCTGTTTGCACGTGGTTTTAATTATAATTCACATTCTGGTGGGCCTGGCTACGTCTTTTCATTGGAGTTGTGTGTGTGTGTCTGTAGGTAAAATGTGAGTACATAGCTGTACAACAATTATATATTTTTACAATAAATTACTTAGGAAGATACACGTGCTTTTGTAAAACATAACTCCACAGTTCTCACAGGTGTACCTAAAATGTGCCACTGTCTCTTGCTAGTGTCACTGATGGTTGCATTGAATTTGCTGCTGGAAAGTGAACCCATACCAAAAATATGTTCTATGGTTTCCACCAAAAAGTATTTTAAAATATGTTTCTTAGGCTGAGCTTTCCTAACCTACTTCTTTCTGTCATTGCATCGTTCTTCACAACTGTTTTTCACAACTGTTTCTTCACAACTGGTTTTTCTAATGAATATCAATTTCTGCTCTATTTCTTTTGACTTCTGTGAAGAAGCTCCTTCGAAGTTATTTCTGTATTAAGATGCCATTAGATTTTGACAATGCAAGTATACTTCATCAGTATATTTTCTAGTCCATATTTTAACATATGCTGTAGTTTGCTGATACAATACAATATTTGGCTCTTGGTTTGTTTATTCACATAATTGATTTTTTTTTTCCCACAACTTAAGCATTTTTCTGATTATCTTGTGTTTATGGCATCTTCTTCCAGCTTCTTGAGCAATTTATTAGGATGATTCAGTGGCTCAAAATATAATTTTTTACTATTTATATCCCAGATTTTACAAAAATATAATTACCTAGTATTATTTGGATAAATTATTTTCTCACGTTCTAGTCACTTGAGGACTTGGATTATGTGCAGCTTAATTGGCTAGGATTAGTAAGAATTAGTATAAAGTAGAATACTACTATTAGAATTAGTACAGAATATTCTTCTGATTATTTTGATATTATTCAGTTCCCTTCCCCAATATATTTGTATCTGAATGCTGCAGAGGACCTTAGAGAAGCATTTCTAAATATCCTGACAGTATTTTAATCATAGAAAAAAAATTAGTTTTGTATGAACTTTGGTCCTGTAATATTGTCATTACATAATGCTGTGTTCTCCACAGTGTTTAAACGGGTACTGTTTATAAGTGGTTTTCAGAACTGTGGATAGATAAATAAAATGCACTGAGGTCTTGCAGAGTCTACTTTAAAAAAAATATATTTTATTAGTTTGATACAGTGTCTTATAGAATATGTTTGTATCAGAGTTGGGAGAAGATGTAGTATGGTGATAATTTCAAGCCAGTGCTTACTTTTTATTAATGTGGTAGAATTAGTGTATAAATAGATACATGGTGAGTCTTCAAGACCACATTGTTCTTGTACTAATATTTTTATTTTTTAAGATTTAATTAAGAAAAAAACCTTCATTTATTTAATCTTGGTTTTAATGTTAAATTGCAAATTCCTGCCATTATCTGGAATATAGCTGCAAAAGGGAGAGGGAGGAAAGTACAGATGCAAAAATAGGAGCAGGAGAAAAGTGGTGAGATAGGAACTAAATGTAGAAATGCTTTGCTGGATGGGGGGTGGTTGTTTGAGCTAGTCTGGCACCCTGGCAGGCTTGCTTCTGTATTTGGTATTTGCTGAAGCAAGTAATTTATCCTGACAGCAACTTTGCCAGTACTGCAAGAATCCTATTTCAGTAAGATTAACACTTTCTCCCTTGTTTCTAAGGGCAAATATGCTTAATTTCTTGTTTCTGGATCTTGTTGTTATCTGTCTCTTCTGTGGTTTCTGTGTGTACACTTCAGCAAGTGTGTACATCAGCTCCAGAAGCAAGATCAAGCAGCTGAGCTCTTGGCTTTCTTAGGGTGGTGGGTGTTTTTTTTTGTTTTTGCTTTTTTGTGTGTTTTGGTTTTTTTGTTTGGTTTTGCATTTTGTTTTGGTTTTTGTTTAGTTGTTTTGTTCTGGGTTTTTTTTCCCATTTTTTTTGGTGGAGCTGGGGGGTTAATACAGTTTGCTGTTGCAAGATTATGCGCGCCAACCACAAGGGAAAGCAAGAGGACTAAGGTTTGGTGTAGCCGTTATTCCAGATGGCTTTTGGAGCAGTAACATAAAATATTCATGTACTGTCTGATGAAATCTTTGTGGCTTTGGCCCATGACATTTTTCAGGGCCTTTTTGCTCATCACCACTATGGTAAGAAGTTCACTCAGCTGCTTTTGAAGGAACAAAAAGAAAACCTGACTGAGTGAAACAAGAGAGAGAAAAAAAGCATTTATAGTTGCATAATGTACAGCATTTATTCTGACTGAGAAGGGTGCTGGTATTGAGATTGTGAGACTTCTGTGCTCCTACATTAGGGCTTAAGGCAAAGCTTTATTTGGAGAGGTTTCTGCCCAGCAAAAAGCAGTGGTAGCTTGTAATACTGGCAGTTAGAGAAGATATTTTGTACCCTGGATACCAGCAAAGAGGGGGCTCGTACCAAAGCACTGTTCAGTTTCATACCATGATTGGCAAACTACAGCTGAAATTCAAATAAGAACATTAATTAAAAAAGAGCTAATTTTTTTAGAGTAAACTCAAGCACAAACTGTAGTTTGTGTATTTTTTAGATTTTTATGTGGACTCATTTCAACAATTTTAATTTTGACTGAAAGCAACAAATCTGAGATCTGCCGTTTTCTCAGTTTCAAGTGCTGCTCCTGCTTTAAGTCATGGTCTTGCAGCAGAAGTCATCAGATAATCACTAGTACAATTTTTGCCATGGGTGCCTGAATTCCAGTTTTACACTTAACTCCAGTGCAGAGCAGCTCAGTTGCATCATGATGCAAAAAAATTGCCCTTCACAAAATGCATGACATCAGTCTGGCAGCTGGAATTTAAAAGAACCTCTGCACAGGCACTCCTCATGCACTGACCATCTAGAAAGGCCCAAATCAGCCAGCCAAGCTGACATGAAATGACTGGGGAGTTGCACACATTGGGCACTTACAGGGACAAAACCTTCCATTTCTGCTTCTGTGTGTAAAGCCAAATGCAGGCACCAAAACTATCTTCTGGAAACAGTGGCTTTTTCCTACACAGACTCTGTCTATGTAGAAACAAATTTTTGTAAGCAAATACTTAGATTTCAGTAATATTGACTGTTACTGTGGTGTTAGTTATCTGTTGCAATAGAATAAAGAAAATGATGACAGTATGATTTTACAGGTACATTTAGGGGGAACCATATGAGGAGAGGCTGAGACCACTTGGTTTGTTCAGCCTGGAGAATATGGAGGGGGAGAAGATGTCATAATGCTAGTTTAGTTTGGATATCAGGAAAAGGTTCTTCACCTAGAGGGTCAAAAGGCAAAAAAAAAAACAAACCCAAAAACAACCACTGAAGACCTAGTTTAAGTTTCTGAGAGCCAGGGATCTCAACAGCTTGACAGCATTTTCACATACAAGGCCTTTGTGGGCACCAAGAAGCTTCTTTGTCTCTGTGCAGCACAGGTGTATCCTGATCAGTGCTAGGTTTATAACTCTGTTCCTCTGCATGCTAATGGGGAATTGTGCAGTCTTCAGTTTTATTTTTAATGTCTGCCTATTGCAGTTGTTTTGTCTTTGACTAGGCAGGGAAGAGATCCTTGGCTGTGGAAATTAAAAGTTTGTTGTTGTTATTGTCATTTGATTGATTACAGCACAGGAAAGTTACAGTATAGGTTGGTGCAGGCTAATTTCGTTTACAAAACAAGTCTTTACCTGTAACTAGAAAAAATATTGTCATGCTTTAATGTAACCTTAAGATTTTTTAAAGCCAAATCAGTTTCAGAAGTTAGGTGTTTGAAAAGGTATGTTCATGATTTTTTCACCTGTACCTCCAGTGCACCATCAAATTCCAGATAGTTGGACAAAAGGTTCTTCGTGCCTACTTTTGCAGAACAGGGATGATGCTGTTCTTGATCTGCATTTGTCACTGGTGTTTTAAGCATTTTAATTTTACTGTGAATGTTGCAAGGTACCAGTATTTTCCTTGTTTCTTACTCCATCCAGGAGTTGATTAATTCATAGCAGATTTCTGCTGTGGTGTGTCACCGGCCTCTTGCTCTGTACATTCATATTACTTTTAGTAATATCCATCTTTCAGTGGCTGTATGACCTATATAAAAGGTCAGTTCAGTAGGTGCCAGTTGAGAAGATAATCCAGGTCTTTCCAGCTCCTTTTAAATAAATTTTACAGGGTTTGGTGTGGAAAGATAAGTGTTTGTTAAGGGTTTTTTTACCTATCCTCTGAAAGTGAATAGATTACTATACAGTTACTATAGAATTTTGTAGGATCTGGAAGACCTAATAAAAAGTTAGCATTTTCTGTGGAATCCTGTACATTGGCTTTGTTGTGTTTTCACCTTCATTTGTTAAAGGACAAATAATAAATCACTAAGGTCATACAATTCTCTGTTTAGGGCACATACATCCTTGTGCCAAGTCCTGTGCAATATTTATGGTATTGAGATTTTGCAAGCCCTGTTACTGAAATGTTTACATATTTTCTTATATAAATTTAGTGTTGATGGCTCTCAGAAATTTAACTGAAGTGATTTTGAAGTGCATGCATTGGTATGTTTTTTTATATATACAGGCTTCTGGAAGTAGAAATAAGGTCATCTTAAGTTTCAGTAAAAGCAGGATAAAAGCTTGTGAATATCTTCTGAATCAATATATAGCTTCACATGAAATCATACCCTTAGGCTCAGCCTTCAAGAATTTTAGTACCACATGAAATATGTGCAGTTGCTATTTGTCTTTGTGTGCTGGTAGGGTTTTTGGGTTTTTTAATAAATATAAGGTGGCCTAATCAGATAATCAGAAGCAATAGACCTGGGAAGAAAGGGCAAACACAGCTTTGGAAAGAAGGATTTAATATTGATGGCATGCAGAGAAAAGGCTCCTCAGAACACCTGAGATTACCTCTCAAATGTTTCTAGGTGGGAATAGATTTTATTTATTTATTTTTAATGTGTTTGTGTGGAAGATGAACAAATTGTGTGTAGAAATTCCAAGAGGCATTTTCAAGTAGCTAGTTTTACATGCTTAGCTGTTAAGCTGTGACCACTGTTAAATGCCTTCGGGAGCAGAATGAGTTGTTTTACAAACAGTATAGGGAATGGCAGGAACAATTCTGCATCTTTCCATTTCAAAACTTCTAGCAAATGATTTGTGTAGTCTTAGTTTTTTATTTTGAAAAATGTGATAGAAATCCAGGAGATTTTAATCTGATGCTTTCTGGTTTCATTCTCTTATATGGAATAGATTTTGCTCTTACCAAGGCTACAGCACATGGACTGGGACAGCATCATTCTTTCAACACAAGCAGCTAACTGCTGCTCTTAGAGGAAGCCAGAGGAGAAATGATGCTTTAGTTCCTGCCTTGCTCATCTTTCAGGAAAGATAAGGGAGCTAGTACAGTTCTTCCAAGAGGGCATCTCATTTCCTTCCTTGTGCCTGCTCTGCTGCACTGACTGCAGCTCAGGACAACTAAACCTCTTGTTCTTTGGAAGGATAGCTTCAACACCTCAGTGGCAGCAAGGGAGAATCCACTGGGCAGTCACCAATTAGACCAGGGCAATTTCTGAGTAGGAGAAGTAAGGTTGGAGGAGGAGTTAATTGTTCTGTGAGGCTGAGAGCACACTGGCAAATTGTGACTTCATTCTGCAGGTTCTGTGTACCAAAAACCTGCCTTTATTTTCAAATTCAGCAACATTTACTGACGCTTTATGAACACATAGAGCAAGAAATGAGTTGTTGTTTTTGCCATTTACCTTTGAATGTGTAATATAATCGTGCATGTGTGTTTTACAGTGCCTCTGTCAATGTTCTCGTCTTTGTCACATGCAGGTTTGCCTTTAAATATTGAAGAATAAATGGGCTGGAGCAGACAACTAATGAGACATTTCTTCCTACATGGAAGGCTTGCATTTATGAGCCACATATGTCCTACTTGTATTTTCAAATGACAAGCCTTGTCAAATGGTGAACTTGTTTTCTGCCTGATGCTCACAGAGATGTTTTTTGGTATTTAGAAGTACATTTGCAGATTGCAGATCTAAACCAGTTTCACAGAATGACAGACCAAACTCTAAACACTGTTTCTGAATGTAAGAAAAGATGAAATTATCCTTTTAAAAATTTCTGTCAGTCATTATAAATGATAGCAAGCTTCAATTTAAAATTGGAATGTAGTGGAATAAAAATAGCTGGGAATAAAATTAAAAGAGAATGCAGTGAATCTAACCTCTGCATGGAATGCTACTTTTAAAAGCTTTCAGGCAAAACCCAGAGGTGGGAAAATATATAATTTTCAGTCTGGAAGAAGATTGATAGCCTTAAAATGTGTCTTATAATGCCAAAAATAATCTTTATGCTAATGGACATTGTTCATATTACCTATAGGTAATTAGAAGTTATGGAAGGGGGCAGGAGACCTTGAGTTCACATTAATGAAGTAGTACAGTGAGGGAGGAGGGAGAGCAGCTAATGTCTACTGCTCTCTGGAAGACAAGTTGAAAGATCATTAAAAGGATATTTAATTTTGATACTGAGCAGAAGTTGCGATAGGAGATGGGAGATAAACTTTTTCCTAAAAAAACCCCAAATATGTGAAATTAGATCTTCATTGGCTATTTTTAATGGTAGGTTTGAGAGTAGTAAAGGCTGTTGTTGCAGCTGCTTCCCTCATTGAGAAAAGAGGGAAGTGTTTGGTGTGGTTTTGGGTGTAATAGATGGTAGTGTCCCTTTATCAGGCAGACTGGAGAGGAAATACAAGTGTGTGTGTGTGAGGGGAAGGAGAGTGTTACAGGTACTGGAAAGGAGGGGTGGTAAGGTGTCGGAAACAGAAAATTACTTATATCCATCAGTAGCAGAATATAAGGGATAGGAATACCCTTCCTGAAGCTGTTTACTAGTATGTGCATAGGAAGGAAATGGGAATACAAGAATGGAAAGAGATTTCTTTAAAGCAGGTGTCATAGGAACCATGGAAATGTTTGTTTATATTCAACGTACTACACTGAATTCTGAGGACAACATTAGGGGTGGTAGTATGTGCCTTGAAGTTTTCTCATATTATTTTTGTAAGTAAAAAGTATCATCTTACAGGATTGAGTTAGAATGGCATTTGTAGTTCATTGGTGAGAAATATGCTTGTTGTGCTAATGCTGCTTTCAGTCCGTGGTCATGCTGGGACTCAGGTTTGGGTGGAATTACCATGGTTTACTGTAAACAAAGGCATATGAACTGAACAAACAACATGGTGGTTCAGCTGCCTTCAATTTCTTCCAGAAATCCAGAGAGCTTCAGTGGCTTCTAGAGTATAATGTGAGCTTTGCATGAACCAGATGAGATTTTTATGCTGTGTTTTCATAATTTCCTGCATAGCAAGAAGTAAAAAAGGAATAGCTGAAGACAAGTAATAAATAATTTAATATAAACCTCAGTAAATATTATTCTTGGGATAAACTATTCTTAGGGTTCCTCTTGATGGTCAGGAGTTTTGATGAGAGCTTCAAAACTTCCTGAAAACCTCATTTCATGTTCAGGGTGTTTTAAGGAGAAGAATCCAGTCTGGCTACAGTCATTCTTACAGACTTCTACCTTGCTATAAACTGTACTCTTTCAAAGTTATGTACACTAGCAAGGCATAAAGTAAATATGTTTAAATATTGAAAGGGCTCATTTAAGTTCCCTTGCTGTAGATGTTGCATGCCATTGAATGTGCTGTATGGTAATGGTAATCTCATCCAGCTTCTAGCTCCAGCTCTGGAAGGGTCTCCTCCATGTCCTGTGCCATATCTGCTGGCCTCTATATGGCTCAAATACCTTAGGATATCTCAGAGATATCTAAATTTAGGCAACCGACTTGCTCCCACAATCTCAAATCAGAAACCAAACAGTTCAAAAGAACTGCAACCTACCAGAAGAATTTTTTTTACAATGCAGATGATGAAACACTGGAACAGGTTGCCCAGAGAAGTGGTGGATGCCCCATCCCAGAAAACATTCAAGGTTAGGTTGGATAGAGCTCTGAGCAACCTGACGTGGTTGCAGAAGTCCCTGGTCATTGCAGGAGATTGGACAAAATGGTCCAATCAAGGTCCCTTCCAGCCCAAACCATTCTATTGTTACATTTTTGTAATACTATAGAGTATAATAGAGTTTAAAGTGGGAGTAATGATAGTTTTAAATGTATTTGCTGTGCTAGGGCTACTTAATGTGGGGGTGTGTATTCTGTTTTTCCGGTTAAAAAAAAAAAAAAAGCTACTTTCATTCTTGTAGCATGTCTTTTTAAGAACAAGATTATGAACAGGTATTTAAAAAGCCAACAAAAACCCCCAAACAAAACAAAAAATAATCCACAAGCAAAAACCATTAAATTCACTTTATGTGGAAGTCTTTTTGCCTTTTAGACAAGAAAACCTAAATCTCCATTTTTCAGCATTGTTAAGCATGCAGGAAAATAATGCTGTTACAGGACTTAATAGCAGTATCAAGCCCACACAGCTTGGCTCTATCTTTCAGAAGAAACTTTTCATGTGAAGCAAGAACGACACTAAAATAGCACATCTAAGAGCACCATCAATGCTTTTCGGCTAGGTTTAATTTCTGAGGTTATGGGCTGTTGCTTTGGAAGCTCAAATTTCAGCTCGAGTGTGTATTAGATTTAGTGAGCTGTTTGATTTCATTACAAGGCATAGGTCTGCTGCATTTCTCTGATGGCACGATCCACCTGCCTTTGCTGAGAGCGCTCCCGCGGGAATCAGAGTGTTCCTGTGATGATGAAAAATTAAACCTTCCGTTTGATGCTCCTTTTATTGAGGCTCTGCAAAAGCATGTTGAAATGCCTTCTGTGTAATAGGCAGCTGGAGTAAAGTATTATCCATCAGCGTGGGCATAATGATTTATGTGAATACATATTTGTCACTGTATGTGGTGACAAACTCCAGTGAAGCTCAGAGCATTTCTTGTGGTTACCCAAGGAGTGTTATTACATTTCCTGTTAGACTTTGATGCTTTTTTTATGGTTGGTTTATTTATTTTTTTATCTAATGCTTGTTTTTATCAGTTTCTCTGTATTAAAGAGAAGGAGCACTACTCTTGGCAGTTCATCTTCCTCTCTGTAGGGACTTTAACCTTCTTAGGGCACCTCACTGCACACCCAAAAAATACAAACCTATCTAAAGGGACTGTCAACGGCTGAAAAGGAGCAAGCACAGCAAATATCTGCACTGCAGTGACTGCAGCTTCTATGAATAGGCTTGGAGTAATGTGCTGTGGCTGCCACACCATTAAGCACAACATGAATTTCAAAAGCCACTGGTGTCTTTTCGAATAGGCTCTAAAGCTACCTTAGTGCCACTGTGAACTCCAGGCTGCTCCAGCTTCCTTGCTGGCAGTGCCCAGTTTAGCTGGTTGAATGCTGGGGGTGGAGGTGTCTAGTGTTTCTGGTACATCATTTGCTATGGCTTCAATTCTGTATTGGCCTAAGGAACTTCCCTTTTAAATTTTGGAAATAAATATGAAGGCAAGTCCTAGAAATTCATTGCAGTTGCTTCAGTTCTGCTGTGTCTTCAGTGGTGGAACTTGGAAGGCAGCAGGTGCTTCCTCACCTTTGATTTGGGTTTCTGCAGAATGTTGTTATTTCTTCTTTTATTAAAAAGATATTTATTTATTTATTTATCTGAAGAACATTGTTTGGCTTTAACTTGAACAGACTTCTATTTAAAATTTCCTATATAGTGGTAAAAAGATCTTTTTAATGATCTTGTTCCTAAACTCTCTAGCCTCTGAAGTTATTAATTCTTTAATGAGTACATTACCTCATAATTTCTTTCTGAGGCAACAGTGTTGTCCCAGCTGTGTGATCTTTTCAGGATATTCCCAAAGAAGAAGAAAAAAAAATTAGCAACAAGGTCAAAAACCCTGAAGGATTTCCTATGAGCAATTACATTCATCACGTGCAACTCTCTGGTGGCTTCTTGGCCTCACTAATTGCCTGTAGTGTGAAGTAATTTAATGTCTAAAATAGCTTATGTGCCTCTAGCTTGGGAGAAGGCCAGAAACCGGGCCAAAAGTTACAACTGTTAAATGGAAACAGAATCCAAGCTATTGAAGAAGTAAATTGGCCTGTCCCATCCTCTGTCTGTAATAGCTGAGCTCAGGTCTTCCAGTATTTTTTTAAGGTGAATTAGTGATTTTAAACCAACCAGTTGGCATTCTGCAAAGGCATGTGGTTTGTCAGCTGCTCTCTGTGAGCTGGGATGGAGTTCTGACTCCTGGTAACATCCAGGGGGCTCCAGGGGACCTTCCCTCTTCCAGCTACTGCAGCTTAGGAAGGAACCATCAGACTGGGGGTGGGACATGTGATGTGTTATTGGCACGAGTCTGAGGAGTGGGACATTTCCTGACAAAGTTTTCTTTTCCAGAATGCGCTGCTGCCCAGCCAGAGGGGCAGGCCAGGTTGTCACACAGGTGGTTATCAGGCAGTGGGAATCCACACCTGATTACACAGGATGCTGTGTGTACATCTGTGAACGTGCCCACACAGCGTGCTCTGCCACCCCTGTTCCATAAGCAGTATGGGAACCGTAACTGCTTTTTGGCAGGGATTTTTTACACTGTTTAAAATATTAAAAGTATTTGTGCCCTGGTTTTCATTCTATTTTATTAACAAAAAGACAAGTACAGACCAGAACTGATCTTCCTTTCTAATTTCCTCTTTTCCCTTCTCTTTCCCATTGCCTGATAGCCACCTGGGAAGAATTAACAATCTGAGGAGTAACACTTCTTGGAGTGATCAGATGATTGGTTTTCCCTTAAATCAGTTCAGTCACTCACAGTGGTTTTGTTCCTTGCCTTTTTTCTTTTTTCCATTCTTATATCTCACAGCTCATACGATCCATGTAGCCAGGACAGATACCCTGAACAGTTTATTTTTTTGTGTGTTTCAGGATAGCAGATCCTGGAAGGTAATAGAGTATTTCCCCATAAATCAAGTTAGATTGGAAGCACTTGGCAACAGTATTTTCCTGTGTATGTGTATAGAAAAGCTTTTTCATCCTTCATCTGGATGTTATGGGTAGAAATTACTGTAAATTAGAAGGTGCTGTGTTTCTGTGATGGCACCTTTTATTCTTGATACTGAACAATCAGAATAATTTCCATTCATTTTTTGTGTTGTTAGGATATCAAATTTTCTTCACTAAACAAGGTTTGTTTGTTGGAATGAAGGATGCATTTTATGCTCAGCCTGCTAGAGTGCCCTTTGCTATAATTCATTGTGACATAGTAATGGTTTGAGTGTCTTTTTCTTTGCCTATATCATTTGCAGTATGGGAAAACTAAGAAATCATGGCTTTAGTGTTGCTTGTCAGGAAGCCCTGAAACTGTCTCTTACCTTATACCTTCACTTTTCATCTTGTGCACTTTGGTAAAAGAGAGCAAAAGTGGTTTACTTTTTGAGTGACAGTTGGCATCAAATGGCGCATAGAATAATGACAGCAAAGCTTCTCAAATAGAAACATTGGGAAATAATAGATACAGTTTTCATGCTAAAGAAGATTTCAGTCTCTGTTGCCTCCTTAATTATAATTTAGGAGTCTCCAGCAATGTAGGAGTCCTAAAATTTGGATTCTGAAAAAACAAACATAGTTCAGTGGGGGTTTATATTTACTAACCAGGAGGAGGTGCTAACTTTTTTTCTGGCTGTATGGAGCATGTAGATGTGGATTTTCGGCATCTGTCTGTAAACTCACACTGTCTGCCTCACGGCTTCCTCTGCTCTTGCATTGTCTTTTAAATCTCTGTGCTTACTTACTCTTTCTTAATACTGTGCAGAATTGTGAATTTAGACTTCAATTGAAAATATAGTCTATGTAGTGGAGGTTTTAAGTCCCAAAGACCCTTTAGTTTCCTTCCTAAATTACTGGCAGAGCTAAATGTCATACTGAATTTAACTTATAACAATCTATTTCATTCTCTTTTTGTGATGAGAGAATTAAAAGTCAAAGCTGCAGTGATAGAGTGAGCTAGTCTTGGAATAACTACTCAAACCCTGATTTATTTTCTCATTTCTTCTCTGGAATTCATGGAGTTACATAGGGCATGATCTAAATACTAAAAAAGTCAGTTAAATATCCTTTACCGGCTATATGGCCACATGTATATTCAGTGCAACTCTCAAAAAAAGCTCCTGTTCAAAGAAGCATCTGAGCATATTTTAAAATACTTTGGAGGTCCATAGAATGCAAATGCCTGCATAGATTGAATCTATTTTTTTAAAGAGGAAGCAATGTTGATGATTATTTTCACTGTTATTCTGAAACAAGGGCCTCAGCTCCTGATTTTGTGCAGGAAAGACCTGCCTAGAAAATAAGAATTTGTTTATGTGAACATATTGGAATATGAATCCCAATATAACCAGTTAGATGGTGCCTGGGCCAGTTCTGACCCTCGCTGCTGGGCCAAAGGCAGCACTGTGGTGTTTTACCCCAGAGATACCTTGGCTGGCGGAGAGTGCAGCGGGGCACAGACGCAAGTCCAGGCTTGTCAGGACTCCGTTTACCTCAGGAGAGAGAGCTTCTGACGATGGTGAAGATAAGAAAGGGAGGATTCTGCTGGAGGGTTGCCAGATGTTTATTCCATGGTTACAGAGATGTCTGCACCGGGCAACTGCTGCTAACAGAATAGAGGCCGCATGGTCTCATTAACCTTTTAAGCTCAGGGCAGGGGAAGGGGAGGGGACAGGTGAGCCACCAACCAGGTGAAGGGGCTGGGTCTCAAGGGACTAGGGACACCTATATGGGCCAATGTCCCCTAGGCCTGAGGGACCAATCACACGACGCCTTGCTGGTATGTTAGCCTGATTGACAGGGCACACTCAGCGAGGGGCGAGGGGGAAGGGAGAAGGTATAGGCACACCTGGGAAGGGACCCAGAAGTTTAAAACAGGACCTTGCAACACACCGCAACATGAACATCAATACTGTAAGCATCTCGCTTCAGTTTTAACCTATAAGGATCAATATAACACAAGGAAGAGAGGAAGGACTGCTTATTGGTCTAATCATCTGTCTAGAGCCTTATATTTTCTTCTTCCCTTAATGTTCAGAAAGTCAGTAGTGAAGCATCTTTCGTGAAAAAACATTGTTTGAAATTAAGTTAAATGTCTTAATACAGGCCAATCTGCCCATCTCTTAAAATTTAGAGTGCTGTCTGAAGATGTCAAAATATGACATTGCAGTTACACCAGTGACTGCAGTTTACTATTAGGAGTTTGTAAGTATAGCATATGAAGAGGTACCTGATGCAAAATTGATTTGCTCAGAAGTGGAGGGAGTTTCAGGTGAATTGTGAAATCCCCCAGAGAAGCAGGAAAAAATTTGTACTAGCTGGTCACTCTTTACAACAGTATATATAAGAAATAAACCGAACTCTGTCTTGTGTACCTTGAGGTTGATATTTGAAGGCAATGAAAGGTATTCTTAATTATGATGCTAACGTTCAGGCTAAAAGTGACCCTTTTTTAGCCTTGAAATGCTTCTCATTTTTGTTTCTCAATTAACTATTACTTATATCATCGATTAAGGACGGTTCAGTAACTCCCCTGCAGAAAAGGAGGCAGATTTGAAGGACTTTCTCTAGAAGTGTCTAAAAGTGGTCTTTGCCACCTTGTTCTCTGCAGAGCTTGATGCATCACTCCATTAATCCAGCCTGGAGAAATCCTTGGGCATGTTGTACACTACCCCGTGCCCCAGGAGTGCTCGCTTCCTTCTTCCTGCCAAAATATTGACAGTTGTAAACCTGGGCTTTCAAATGAGCCAGGCTGAGCTTCCAGCAGCACACAACCAGCTCTCCATATTACCATGGAGCCCTATGGTGACATGGAGATCGAATTACCTTGGACATGGCCCTTCAGGAGAGTTCATTTTCATGAAGTTAGTTTTAGCTGTGGTGTGTATGAATATGAACATCATGATGGGATTCCCTTTTCTTACTAGAAAGAAGAGTTATCTTCTTTTCTTGTTTTGTTTTAAAGAATATAGGGTTCAGATTCATCCAGGCTATTGATCACTGATCAACAAAAGAGTAAGGTCAAAATGTGTCTGCAGAAAATACCACAGAAACTTGATACAGATATGTAAGTAGGTAGTTACTTATCACAGAATCATTAGGTTGGAAGAGACCTTCAAGATCATCGGGTCCAACCCATGCCCTAACACTTCAACTAAACCATGGTATTGCGTGCCACATCCAGTCTTTTTTTTAAACATATCCAGGGATGGTGGCTCCATCATCTCCCTGGGCAGACCATTCCAGTACTTTATCACCTTTTCTGTAAAAATCTTTTCCCTAATATCCGACCTATATTTTCCTTGGTGCAACTAAAGATTGTGTCCTCTCAATCTGTCAGTTGCTGCCTGGAGAAGGAGACTGACCCCCAACTTTCAGGGAGTTGTAGAGAGTGATAAGGTCACCTCTGAGTCTCCTTTATATAAAAGAATATCTACTGGCCTGCCAAAAAGTTGTTTTCATCTAAGCTTCTTTCCATCAAATCAAATGCAAAGCACGAAATCTGTCTCTTGAGATATAAGTCAATGACATTCAGAAGACTTTAATTACACAATTACTGTTGACAATAAGAAAAAACAGGTGCAATCAAAGTTACCAGATCTAACTTCAAGAAGTGTTTCAAGTTTCTGAATTGTGTTAAAATAAAGGAACATGTATTTATGGCTTCAATGTGGCATATATGTTGAAGTATGCAAAACATCATTTAAACATGTATGTGCATTAGTGTGTGTAAATGCGTATATCAACATGCATTGTCCATATGTGTGGATGCAAAATTATTCACGTTCTTAAAAATTATGGTGAAGAGCAATGTGATATTGCTTGTACAGTGGGCATATTAGAAAATCCTATTTTGGCTCCAAGTATGTTATCCATGTTAAGAGTGTAACTTTGCAACTGGGAGTATTACTAAGCTTACTTTTATTGCATACTTGTGTTTGGATTATGTAGACATATTTTGAATCAAGCATGTGCCCTGCCAAATGGCTGGTGCGGTTTGCCAGTCATGTGGAAAAGCAAAAATCTCTATTTGATTAGGTGCTGACAGATATTTACATATAAATTTCACCATTTCCAAGTTCATATAGTTGTAAGCACTTCTATTTTTATAAAGCTAACTCTTACTGATCATGCAGAACTGTTAATGATCCAAATTCAAAGAAACTTCAATCATTTAAGAATGACTTGGGAATGTTGTTGCTGAAGTGCTGAACTGGAGTCTAGCAAATGCTGTCTATGATGAGGTTGCCAGAATGCTGTCCTTGCTCATGCAGGGTCTCGCTCAAGGCTGGGAGCTGTCTCTTCATTCCCCTGCACTCAAGGGTCTCTGTCCTGTGTGTTTTTGTGGTTATGTTTGCTGAATGTCAGCAAAACCAGGTGTCGTCAACAGTCCCACTGATTTTTAGCAAGCAGCCATAGGAAGTGGGAGCAGCAGCACCTCCTTTACACAACAGCAGGGTGGGAGGGATGTTGGATTGTGCTAGGGAGGGATTATGTTCTGCTTGCACATGAGTAGATTCAGACCCACTTCTGGCGATTGGGCAAGAAGCTCATGAAGGCAGAAGGTAAATGCTTCTCTATTTCTTCTTCCAGTATTGTGCCTCTGTGCAGAAATTTATCTAAGATTAATTGTCTTGGAGAGAAAAAAAACAAACCCAAAAAGCATTATATGAGTATCATTGAGTGTGATTTTTCATTGGTCTTTGTTCAACACTTGTCTACGGAGGAAATGTCTTTTATTTTTCCCAACTAGATCCCGGGACTATCTCTGTATTTAATGCAGTGCTTTTTTGATGAAAATTATGTTCTTGGGAATGACTAAGACATCAAGAAGAGTTACATAAAAAATGCTGAAGAAATTTAAAGCATTGCAGAAATTATTTTGGATCACTGTGCCTGTCTAATGTGGAAAGCAGACAGCTGGCTTTTAGTAAAACATTAATACATTGGCATTGGAAGTTAATAAGCCTTGTTCAGTCAGTTGAATAACAAAAAGGCAAGAAATACCACAGAAATCAAATTCTTTGAAGAGCAGTTGTAAGTTCTCTGCTTCCTAAGCTGGGATCTTAGAAAATGTTATTTTGGTCTGCCTCATCTTTCGGTTTTTCCCTTGGCACTTAGCAAACTGCAGGTCATGTATTATGAGCATAGTCTAATACCAAAGTCAGGATCTTGGCTTCATTAACTTCCACCTAAGGAGAGATGCCTCTGGCTGATATGCTCATTCTTTTGGCAGTTTCATCAATTCTGGGAGAATTACTGCTTTTTCTTCTGGCTTGAAGCATTAAATTGGTCACTGAAATTGAATCTCGGGTTTCTAAAGAAGTGAAAAATATCACATAATGTGCAGTTTCTGTATTAACCAGCAGAAACCTTGTCATAGCCTTTGTTTTGATGTAATAGTGATATACAGGTTTTAGAAAATGGGCAGCCTACAGGACTAAAGGTTTCAATCCAATTTGAAGTAAGAAGATAAAGCAATGTATGCATGCAAATTTACTGAAGTGTCTCTTCACTTTCCCTCACAAGGAAAAGGGAGAATCTGTCTTATCTATGGACAACTTGGCATTTTCAGGATCAGTTCCCTCCTTCTTTGTAATTCACATAAGCTTCTCCATGATCAACTGTGAATCTCCGCAGTAATTTCTGTTCCCCAAATACACACTACTTTTGTGGCCAGGTTGTATGAACAGTGTCTGGAAACCATCTTGCAATGCATTAATTACAAATGTAGAGACTGCCAGTGGAATTTCTAGGAGTGCTTCTCATCAAGCAGAACTAGAAAGGCTCCCGTTATAGTTGGCCTCCTGTGCTAAACCCTGTGATTTGAAGCTTGTGGTGCCTCTTACTAAGCTGATGTGTCCTGCAAAGGGAACCTTTATAGTCCACAATTCCTAGGAGTGCTTTTTATGGAAGTATTTGTTTCTATTTTATTGATTCCTCCTCCTATTATAAAGCAAATCAGTTTTAAGATCATGTCTTGCATGTTTTTATGTCCCTCAAAACCACTGACAGCAGCTTGACTCTTTTCTTCCTTCCCTCCCTCACTCCCTCCCTCCTTTGTTCCCATAACCTAGAGGCATTTTATTTTCTAACATATAGTTTTCTCCTCTTCTGTCAATCTTTGACTATGTTATTGATCATGGTTGTTCAAGTCACTCTCCTTCACCAAATATTGATATGACTAAGTGGATGTACATGTCCACTTAAAAAAAACCCTTATGTTCCAGAAAGAAAATATGCTTTTGTTCTCTTGGAAAATTCTTTCCTCCAAGTTTCTGGTGAAGAAATAAGGTGCTTTCTTTAAGTGAGTTAAGGATTTGCACAATTTACACAATTAATTTGCACATTTAATACTGCTCCACAGTTCAAGCATATTTAGATGTCTTGAAAAAAGTAGCTTAATTATAATTACATCATTCACTACAGAACCTTCTTTGCAGGACATAAGGCTTTAGTATTGGCAGTTTAAAAGTCAGAGGGAATGAAAGCTGACCTGCCTAGGACTTGGGCTCTATTGCTGTAGCCAGTAAATACTGGGAAGTTTTCCAGGTGTATTGTACTTGAACAGAACAGTTAAAAATAATAACCATAAGCTGTATACCCTAAGATGTACAATATGTAGCAGAAGTATGGGGATAACAGATTTATGTGTAGAAGCTGGATTTTGAATGTGCTGTGAATGTGCTTATGTAAAAGAAAAATTAAGTGGAATTTTCATTTTTCTCTAAAGGCAAAGTCAAGGCCTTGTCACATTATATATTAGCTTGGTCCAATTATTTGTTGGTATATCACTTAAAGAAGATACATGGCACGGAGCTGCATTTTTTCATGCATTTTGATGATGTGTTTTTTAATGTTTGTATATGTTGTATATATTCTATAAATTCTATATAAGGTGAAGTTGTCTTAGAATACTTACCTGGGCTGAAATTGAGATGACTATAGTTGCTAATAAAGTTGAGATGCAAAGTGCGGGATTGTTTTACTCATTATTAAAGCAATGAATTTCTGAAATTACAATTTAAAAGTCTTCATTCCTTTTTTTATTTTGCACACTGTTTTAGTTAACTACTTGAGGGTCTGATGTTTTCATTCTATTATTATAGACTACTACAGTGATGTTGTTGTTCAGTATTCAGTCCTTGTTGCCTCCCCAGTGACTCTGGCAAAGGAGCCTTGTAAATGTGCACTTGAAGGGTCTGAGTTCTAAAAGTAGTTTTCAAGAGGGATGTCCTGAAGTATGCTGGTGGAAATGAGTTCTCATTCAGTTGATGAGTTCTGAAGGTACACATTTGCATTTTGATTCAAATGTCATGATTTTAATGTTTAGTTTTCACACATTATGCTTCTTAAATAGTGCCTTTAATTTTCATTTTTCATGAGGAACAGTATCTCAAGTCTCTGGAATTTTATCTGTATTATTTTTGTGTTTCTCTTTACAACATCAAGTTGTCAGTCCATTTCACTCATGCACATTTGGCCATCTGTCCAGATACTCTCCCTTGGAATGGTGCTCAATATTGCATCCACTTTGGTCATAGTTTCTTTCAAATATCATTTTGTTATCTGCTGTGTAGCTGATGGTGAAAGCAGACACCTGTCATTTGTAGCTTTGTCAAAGAGCTTTCCAAAGAAAGAGAGCCTCTTCTAATCTTTTCACAGAAAATCAGAATTTCTTCGGCTGTGCAGGCTCTTCTGATTTTTTTGGCATGGTGCAATATTCTTTTGTGTTAACCTTGGCTGTCTGCCAGTTGTCCACCAAGCCATTCTTGGTCCCCCTCCATGGACATGATGGTGAGAAATATGCATCAAAAAGTTCATGGATTCAAATACTGGCAAATTTCGTACTAATTACTGAAGAAGGCTAAACAATAATAATTTTCTTAACTTGAGAAAATTATTTAAATTTTATTGCATTGCCAATTAATTGTAACAGAGTAGACTAGTGAGAATCATTGAAACACTAAAAACACCTTGCCCCTACCCTTCCCTTCTTCACAGGCTGAGTCCTCTCATCTCTTTCTGTTCCCCTCCATGCACAAGCCCTGAATAATGCAGGGAATGGGGAATAGGGATCATGATCAGTTCATAATGCTTCATCTCTGCTGCTCCTTTCTCCCCATGCTCTTCTCTTTCTCCAGCATGGGGTCCCTCCTCAAGGGTACATTCTTTCACAAAATTCTCTATCCTGGGATTTTCTCGGTAGCTGCAGTGCTTCAAGAATTGCTCCAGAGTTGGTTCAGGTGATTGGGTTCAGTCCTGCAAGAGTAGAGTGCTCAGTGTGGGCTCTCCACAGGCTTCAGCTTCTTTCAGGGAACTTCCACCTAGTCCAGTGTGGAGTGCAGGTGCAGGTCTGCTCTGATGTGAACCTCCATGGGCTGCAGAGGTGGCACGTCTGCTTTGCCAAGGGCTTCACACAGGCTGTAGGGCAATCTCTGCTCCTGTACCTGGAGCATCTCCTGTCCCTCCTTCTGCACTGATGTTGGTGTCTGCAGAGCTGTTTATCTCTGATATTCTCACTCCTCTTTCCAGGTTCTGCACAGCCTGTTTTACCCTTTCCTAAATCTGTTATCCTAGAGGTGCCGCCACCATTGCTGATGGGTTCAGCTGTGGGCAGCAGTGGGTCTGTCTGGGAAGCTGGCTGGCATTGCCTCTTCTTCTCACAAAAATCCTCTTAAAGTTTCCTTCCATTCTACCAAAACCTTGCCATGTAATCCCAGTAAAAATATTATAAATTGGAATTTATGATGTAGAGAAATAAAGTCTTAATAGTATTATCAACAGCTACAAATAATTGGGAGCCAAGCTGTTTAATTAAAAGAATCAATGCACTGCTTCCATCTGGAAGCCTGTGTTTTCATAAGAAGCTTTGCTGCAAGGTAGGAAATTTCTGGAACTTGGTTTTCTTTCTTCTATTCTGCCTTTATCTCCAGGCCTTTCTCCTTTTCAATAGGAATTTATTGTAATGTTTTGCATTTAAGGGCTTCATTTACACTGTTTATTCTGAGCTTGTATCATGACTATCCCTAAACATGAGACAGGGATGGAATGGCTTGTGTAAATCTTCAGACTAAGTACTACTAACTATGGGGTTTTATTGAATTTGATATGGCACTCCTTATGTGTGCATGTATGCTGAATTGTATTGCATTTATTCCTGATAAACTAGTGTCACATGTGGGGTGGGAAGTTTTGATGCAACATCACTGAGAAAGGAGTTTTTTAATGAGATATAGCTGTTAAAAATCTCTGAGCAAAAGCATCTGTCCCAAATATTTGTACTTTTGATTTGCGTCAAAGACACTTAAAACCTAATTTGATATGCCTCTTGGGCCATCCTTGAAATTCAAAACAATTAATAAATTCTTAAGACCAGCATCAGCAATTGAAAGTACTGGAGAGAGAGCCTCTAAGGCATCAGAACTTTCCATAATGAAAGCTATTTGCTTTTATTGTTTTCTCTTTGTGTCCTTAGATTTTTCAGACCCACTTGTGTTGTGTTGTCTTTATTTGGGCTCTTAGGATTGCTTCTGCTCTAATGGTTAAGTACTGTTAGTGTCTAAACAGAGAGGGATTTTTTAGAAATCAGAACTGCTTGTGTATAAGAACAGAGTATGAGAAGGCTCTGCTACATCCATGACACAGAATGCTTGGAAGGGGCTCCCACTGTCCTCAGAGAGAGGAGAACAGGAGTTTTACAATTTACAAGAAACAGGTGTTGGAGAAGAGACTGCCAAGCCCTGGGAGGAGCCATGCATAGTCATGCCAAAGCCTGACAGAATTGGTGTGATTGTGTTATTGTGCAATATTAACTTGGAAAGAGCTTAGGCTAACAAATCACCCTTTTCAAGTTAAGGCTGCACACTTCATGTCAGCTTTACAAGTATCTGTATTTGCTGAGGTGAGAATCAGCATGGTCCTCCCTTACTGCTTGTAGGGTTATGTCTTTGAGTTTGGAAGCTCAAAATTTGTCGCTCTTTAAAACTTCTTCACCATATGTGGTGCAGAAAAATGCAACATATCATTCCCTAACTGCTCGTTGAGCAAGCTGCTTTGTGAGCTGAGCAGGAGATGAAGGGGTTATAGCGCCTTCCTTTTGGTTCTCTATGCTCCATGACAATTCAGGGGTAGATATCAGTGATTTAGTTTTTCCATTCAGACAGTGCGAACAATAATTTTAGTTATTGCTTTAAAATTTTGAAAATTCATTACAAAGCATCCCAATATCTTCCAGAAGACTCTAATGCCATGTGGAGATAGTAGGATATGAAAGTATATTATCATCATAGTGCCTAGATAGCATGTACTGCTGCTGTATTTCTTTTTTTCCACCTGGCTTTATAGAGTTTGCTTTAATTCTCTTTTACTGTTTCTTAATTTAGCCTGTAACCTCTGTGAAATAAGTTGTTTTCAGAAAGCAAGTGTTTATATTGTAATGATGTGTTTGCACTGCTCTGATTTTGCTTTGTAAGCTCTTTCTTTGTGGTCTGTGAGCAAGTGATTAAAGCTAATAAGGGTGAAAAAAGATTGTGTGGGTGAAGCTCTGGTTTGAGACACTGGCAAGTACAAGATTCGTCTTGCATCAGCAATGAGGCCTTTGATTTTTGGGCCATTTCTTTGCTCTTTGCATCATTGACCTTTGTCAAAATGAATTAATTGGTGTTGGGTTTAAATATCACTGTGATATATCAAAATATATGTCTATGTTATTGTCTTTATCCATAGGAGAGCAAGTGGAGTAAGGGGTGTTGGTTTTGAGTCTGAAAGGCTTGCAGACATGAATCAGTAAGTGCTGGGTAGCTAAGCAGCAGAATGAAGGTGTTTGCTCAATCAGTTTCAGCAGAAGCAGCTATTATTCAGTTTATTTGAGTTGATTGCACTGATGAGGATAACGACCAGTTTGGCATACCTTCTTTGTTTCCCTGGCACTAGCCAAAAGTGCTTGAATAACGTGATTGATACTTGAGCCTAAATCTTATTTTAGCAAATCTGAAGGGCTGCTATACTTCCTGGAGGAATCGGTCAAAGCAGAGACACCTGCAGGTCTTTGGGCTCTGTTTGCTTGTAAACTTGCTCTCTTTACAATTCATTGTTCCCTGCAATTTGCATAGGGCAAAAATGTTAGAGCATTAAAATCTCTTCTGAAACCTCTGATTTGTGTTGATTCACTTGAGGCTGCTTGCTTTGAAGGCTTACTGTACTAACTTGGATGTTTTTCCTCTTGACCTCTTTTGGTTCTGAAGAAATCCCTATAACTTCCGAGAAACATGCAAAAATATAAAGTTACACATTACACATACTTGAATTTTAATTCCAGACTGCTGTTAATGCTTGCACAGTTTCTTTCATTCCCTATAGTTACCATTAAAGAGGCAGTTCATCTGGAATGCTTTTTGCTTAAATGGAACTGTAATTTCAAGGCAGTGAACTATAAACTTAAAAAAAATCAACTTAAAAATTGTTGATTAGTATTCTGCACATCTGTTATATAGACCAGCTTACAGACATCTGCACTTAGAAATAGATATGCATAAAGGATGTATATTCTAGCCTAATCTTCACAGATTCAAGGATGATGGTTAGAATAGGCAATGTGCAGTATTAATCAGATGAAATGCCATTGCCATGACTGTGCTGGTACCAGTAACCATTTCCATTCCCTTTGCAGTGAGTGAAGCCATGGCTGTAGCATACCTGTTGCTCACAGACTGAATGCTTACACATTGCTAAGTCTGCCCATGCACACGAGCACATAAACCACCTCAGTGTGTGTGGTCTGTCTGTAGCAGCCTCCATCCATCTCCATCACTTTCCTGGTGCAGGCTTCCTTTCAGTGCTCCTGCATCTTGTCCTCTTCTCAGTGATATTTCCAGAAAGCTGGTCACTTGGGATGAGAAATTATTGTATCAGGTGAAGCTTGCTTTTCAGCCAGCACAGAGCCAAGGTACTGAGCCTGCAATCTCACTCTCTGGCTCCAGATCAACAGACAAGGCTTGGTAGCAACCCCTTTCATCTTAAAAAGGAGTCATAGTTAATCTCTTTAGTGTGTTAGAACAGCAAGGGAAGAACATCCATGGTGCTGAATAAACAAGCCTGCTAATGACTGCTGAGTGATGTTAAACTGTAATAAGAGAGCTTTATAGTTGTTTTTTGTTTTCACACATTATTCTGTGTTTTGTGAGATCTCTTCAGTCTTTATTTTTCCCACATTCTGAGACTGAAGAATCTTGTAAGATATTTGAGGTGTCCAACTTTCAAACACTTTTATTTGTGGAATGGTGACCTTGTAGGAAAAGATCCAGGGGCATTAGGACAAACCTGCTCTGTTTGCTGCTGTCAGTCTGAGGGTCACCAGTGATAAGGCACAGGGGAACCTCAGTGTGGGGCTGCCTTTTCCTGGGCTGCCTTTCAAACTGAAAGCAACTTTGGTGTCTTGTCATGCCAACCCACAAGGATCTGTTGTAGCACTTCATCTTCTGAGAATTTCCTCCCAAGTTCCCAGATATGCATCAGAAAATATATTATATATCCCACCAGATAAGGGCTGATAACTCTCCTGGCAGATACAGTGGGCACATATTGCATCCAACGTCCCGTACATGTCACGTGCAATTGTCAGGAATTTCCTGCATCTCCTGCCTGCCCTCACCGCAGTTGGCCACACGTGTGTGGTTGTCAGCTACATCAGTAGCCAGGAAGCACAGCTGAATTGTAAACAGTTTGACAGCTTGAACTTGATGGAATGACTGTCTTGAATATTTTCCTTGTAAGTAGGTGTTGCATCTGGTATGTGCTACTACAGTTCTAGGTGATAAAGATCACATGTCAGACCATATAATCCAAGTATGGTGTCTTAAAATTTCATTTTCAGGAATTTTTTTGTGTCTGTAGGTTTCACTTTATGGTTCAATTCAAGTGGGAAGTTCCTTATTTCCTGGTAGAAATTGGTTTGTATGGTACAGCAAATGGACAGTTTCCTTCCACTGACAGCTCACAGCTCTTCCCTTATGGATTCAGTAGCACACAGTAGCATTTCTGTAGTGCAGTGAGCTATGTGTTTTGGGTTTTATATTGATGGGCTAGTGTTTTAGGTAGACTGTGAACATTTTCCCAGGAAATGTGAAAAAAGTGTAGTGAAATTGTAGTTTTAAGTGGTTTATACCTCAGCAAGATTTCTTGAAACAAGTCATTTCTTCAGTTCAAGGCTGTTTTCTGAACTAAATATGAAAGACCTGCAGAGAAGATGGGGTGCATGAAAGCTTTGAAGAAAAGGTCAGAGGAATTCTTTAAAATGAAAAACATTTGGCAGGCTGCCTGTAGGTGTCATTACAAGCTGTCTTGTGTGCACCCGGAGGCCTAACCTTGGAAACAATTAAGTGCAGACATGTGAGTAACTTTAATTGTGTGCCTGCCAAATCAGTAAGACAAACTGCAATCTTTCAGCATTTGTCAGATCTTTAGTTTACATGTTTCCCCATCAGCTTTTAAAATAAAACCATGTAAATGAAACATGGGAACTTGTCTAATATAATTTTAGTGTTATATTGCAAGACAATTAAGAACTCTTTTATATGATACTTATACGTGTTTGTTTTTTTTTTTTTTTTGTGCTCTTACTAAGTTTATTTTCTTAAATACATGAATAGCAATCATGGTTTCTGCTTTCCATTTCCTTCTCTGATAGACTTCTTGATCTTAAATTCACATTTCACTTCTTTTTGTGTGTTAGAGGAAATACTGTCTTTCAGGCGTGTGTGTGGTACAAACTAGGTGGTTTGCGTGTAGTATCATTGCATTTTCTGAGAGTAAAAACCAACTGGTGAGCTCTGCTGGGAAAAGAAATCAGTCTAATTGCCTGGTTAATTGCATTTGTATTGTGCTATATATTGCCCTGGGTGCTGCAGAGTATCTCACAAGACATCATAGCTTATCTCTATTTTCATCAGTCTTATCGGGTGCTCCTGCAAAAAAGTAAAACTCTCTTTTTGCTTAGTTTAAACATCATCGGGGGGGGTGAAGCATAAGTACTTGAGTATGTGTATTGAGGATGGATGGATAAATAGAGACACAAACCATATTTTTCCCTTTAACCAAAAATATTGTTGATCAATTTAAAGAACACTTGCATTAATATAGCCTGTTCTAATATAGTTTGGTTTGGTTTTCTCTGTATTAATTTATAAGCACATGAAATGGTTTTATCCTTTGTACTGGCTAGTGTCTCAGACTGATTTGAGTGCTTAATCTTCATTTTATTTTGCCACTTTTTTTTAATATTTAGATCTAGCAGTACAATGGTTACATACAAAAGCTGTATTGGAACACACACATGAAATTGTACAAGAAATCTGTTACTGGGATAGGAATAGCAAGATTCTATTTTTTTTCCCTGTATGGGTTTCTCTTATTTGTTTGTTTGTTTTCTGTAGCACAATATGAAACTGAAGAAATCCATTTCTGGAACAAACCAAGTATTGAGGGTGCTGTGTTGCTTTATTTCTTTGTGTTCTTTTCCCCCTTCAGACAGAAGAAATTGGCCAATACCTTCTTCTACTTCCCTCTTCTATAAAATCTGTTTCTTTTTATCTTCCATTGGGTTATATGTTTATGCCATATCAAGAACCTCACTTGTTCTCATTCTCCAGTCTCCCCACTTGCCCCAGTCACACCCTGTATTTTGATTAGCTTTCTATAGAGAGCGTACTGCAATTGTTTCCTCCTACTTGTTTCCTCCTCCAGCCCCTTCATACCTTCTCTGTCTCAACACAATCCTGTTTCAATGTCTTCTGCATTAACTGCAGATAACCCTGGAACCACTTTATGGCTTCTTTCAGATTTATGGAGAATTCTGTGCTTAGACTTTCCTTAAGTCCGTTCTTCATCTCCTTCACTTAAAAGCCTTTGCTCCATTCCCCCCCATTTCCTGCCAACCACATATGTCAGGATGTTCTTCAAGTCCTGTCCTTTTTGGCATCACTGAATGTTTGTCCCCCTGCTTCAGGCTCCAGAGTGGTTTCAGCAGTACAGAATGCCCTGTCTCTCTCCCCAGCACATTGTCAGGTGCCATCAATCACATCAGTGTCCTTTTCTACTTCATTCACACCTCACTGAATTATCTCATCTGACTACATTAATCTGTCAAATAAAAGGTTAACTTGGAGATTTCATAATCTTCTACAGCCAATTCTTGTTTTGTTGGAAGTAAATCTGAGTGGGCTGAGAGATAAACCCCTGTAAAGCCACATGTGATGTTGTTTATTGCCCTGATATCAATCCATCATAACTTTACCTTGCAAGGTACTTATGGAATTAATTATGTGCAGTGCTCTGGAATCAATTACACCATTAGGATGCCAACGTATTTGGCTTCCTGAATTTTCACCCTCTTACAAAAATGTGCCAATAAAGTACTCTCTTCTCAGTTCTTCTGGGTGATTCTTCATGTCAGGAGTACATCACAGCAAGCAGTTCAGGCATCAGCTGAACTGATAAAGATATAATAACGACTTTTTAATTAATTTTTGCATCCTGAAATGTATTATTTATCTTTCTTAAAATACATAAAATATACAGAATTAGCAATGAAAGTCAGATACAAAACTTGTTGTTGATAGTATACCACTGAGGTGTTTTTCAGGAGCTCTCTTAGTGACACAATCCTTTAGTAAGCAGCAAAGTCTATTTTTGGTCTGACATATTTCTTTTCATGTCAGAGAAATTATCTTTTGAAGGCTTCCCTTCCCTCCTTCGAGTTTCTGTTGCTCAGTGGAAATTAACTGCAACTGATGTTGCTTTTTATGGAAGTCCCCATATGTGGTGTGCAAGTGTATTTGCACAAAACCCACAGATCAGATTGCTGACTGAAACTACTGGAGTAGAGTACATTCTTGGATACTGCTGTCCCATTGTTTGTAAAGTCTTCTGTTGTCATTTAACTAGGTGAAAATAATGTCACATGAGACTTTAGTCATACCAAATGTTACTCTGAACATTTACATTATTGTAGAATTGAATAGATAGTGAACTACCCAACTTGTTCCAAAGAAGTGTCTCAGCCCTTGTGTAATCATGCTTCTAATTTTTGGATGTGCTAGTGGCAATATATTCTTTGTAAAGGCCATGGGGATAGATAATTATTGAAAATTAAAACCCCCCCAAGTACCTCATCCTTCACCAGGACTGTAGGTCACTGCAGGATCACCGAAGGTGAGAAGGAGAAAGAGGCATTTGCACATTGGTGAAATTCCTGCTAATGCCATTTTTCAAATCCAGGGATGATTCACTGTGTGAAAATGGTCTTCTGTATCCCCTAGCAACCAGAAATAAAATGTCTCTGTTCTTGTCTGCTGGCCTTCAAAAACACATAGGAGAAGTGATTTGTTTTCACAAGACAATCATGCAGCATTAGAAGCCTGCTCCCATCCATTCTTCATCAAGAGTAAACACAAAGTAGACAAGTCATTCTAGCTCTTGATTGAGTTGTAGAGCAAGTCTTTTTTTAAGAGGTGTGTGGTTTTGTCAGTTTTGTTCTTTGACTTTTTAATACATGAAAAATAAAACTGTACCCTATGCAAATTATTGCTAGTATTTAATATACTCTTGAAATCTGAGAGATGTGAGTTTTGTCCTCAATTTCTGAGACTTCTATAGCAACACAGTATTTTATTATTTTTCACTCAGCATGCTGTTGAATTTTATTCTTTAGTATGTTTAGGTTACAAATGCTGGAGACTTCATATTTCACAAAACATGTAAAAATAAGGAATGCTTTCTTTAAACATAATATATTAAATTAGTGCTGTATCTTTGTGTAGGCAGCTGAAATTCAGCAAGTCAAATGCTGAAAAGATTGTGTCAAAATAAGCACAAAAGACATAAGTTCCTTTTTTCAGCAGGCTTGTTTTTCAGCAATCACACCCTTTTCTCTTTCCTCACAGCATCTAGCAATTGATGCTATTTTTAGAAATTATTCTGATAATCACTCAGCAAACCTTGGGCTGAATTGTTAAGAATACTATACCCTTAGCTGGAAATTGCATGATGATGATGTACAAAAGGCTTTGACCTTTTCAAATATCCAGTTTCTCTATTTTGCTTTATAAATGTTAACTATGAGGGGGGAAAAAATTGGATTTTATCCAGAGGAGGTGCTTATTGCACAGTTACAATTTGCATTTACGGAGCAGTGGGTTTCTTCCAGTTTTGAAATAGTTTGGTTGTATTTCAAATTACAATTGTGTGAAGAATTTTCTTGTGGAAAGTTAAATGAGAACAAATCATTCTCTGTGTATGTTCGTGTCCTGACTGACTGCAATAGTAGCTCCCTGCCTGCACAGTCTGTGGGGGAGAAGATTCTTTGGTCCTGGAAGAATTGGCTGGCTTTGGCTTACAGATTAATTTAGCCTTGCTTATACAAGTGGTGTAAGATAAAGGTTAAATTTGTGCACCTGAGGCACAGATTTAAATGAGAAGCAGCTGAAGAAAAACATGTTTCTCTTGAAAAGTATTTAAATTATCATAAGAATTGAAATTTGAATTCATTTTATACTATAAAGCATTAATCAGCTTTATTTATAAATAAATTCAAATTAGACTGCATAAGTGATCATACTGCTTGAAATAGAAAATAGAAAATAAAGTTGTCAATGCTATTTTGATGTTGATGCATTTCTGCATTTTTACATTTTTCCCTGCATAATTTTTCCTTGTATTTTTCCACTGCTGTTGATTCCATAAATTGAACTTTATTATTCACTATTTCAGGCCCCATTTATATGTGACACTCCATGCAGGAAGTACCCTTCATCTGCTGGAAAGGGCTTGCAGAGCAGGAACATCAGTAACTTAAGTTTGTGACTGTTGGGCATAAGTCACTGCTGCATAAATCTATTGAAGAACTGTGCTTGTCTTTTTGAAGTTTTGGAATTCTGTGATATCCTATGTTCAAGAAACAAAAGAACCACAAGTATTTGAAAGGCCATCTAGTCCAGTCTCCTGCAATGAGTTGAAGGGACATTTTCCACTATATCAGGTTGCTCAGAGCCCCATCCAACCTGACCTTGAATGTTTCCAGGGATGGGGCACCACCTCTCAGTGAAACCTTTTCCAGTGGTTCACAACCAGCACAGTAAGCAACTTCTGCCTTATATCTAAGCCAAATTAACTCTCTTTTAGTTTAAAACCTCTATCCCTTGTCCTATTACAACAGCACCTGCCTAAGTCTGTCCCCATTTTTCTTGCAGACACTCTTCAAGTCCTGAAAGGCTGCAGTGAGGTCTCCTTGGGGCTTCTCTAGGCTGAACAAACCCACTTTTCTCAACCTTTCTGTTTGCTATTGTTTAATTTCCCTGTGTTGCCATCAGGGTTGTCCCAGTCCAGGTGCAGGACCTTGCACGCGGCTTTCCTGAACCACATCAGGTCCCATGGACCCACTTCTGCAGCTTGTCCAGGTCCCTTTGGATGGCATCCTGTCCTTCCAGTGTGTCTGTCACACCTTGCAGCTTGGATCCTAGTGGCATTTAAAAAACACTAGTGACACTGAAAATAAGCTACTTCTTTTTTAGGAAACTTACAGTAAGTAGATGGGAATTAATAGTGTTAATACGGTGTATTCTGTGCAATTTTGTAGAAATCCTCTGAAGAATACATACCTGCAAGTAGTTTCCTTGAACATAGTATTTTTTCTTCAGGTATATGCTTAAAACCTTTCTAAAGCATTCAACAAGAATCCTATGAGAATTTTCACTTTCCTTCAGGAAAACCATACTTAAATGATTGGAATTTTCTGTTGGATTTTTGCTTGCATCTATCAAAAAGCTACCATGTGGCTTTATTTTTTCGTCTGCATTTTAGCTATGACACACACTGTAATTGGCAGAAAACAAGCAAATTAAAAGTGATGTAAAAGTTACTTGTGTTCACTGTTAATACCCTGTTTTTGAGAGCCGTTAGTAGAAGTTGCAAATTCTTCTTTTAAAAAAATGTGTATTAATGGGGTATTGTTCTATGTAAGTGTTTCCAGAGCTGGTACTGAACTCCATGTGTCTGCTTAGGAGAAGGATTGAAACTGCTTCTGGGCAGCTGTCCATTGCCCTTTAATACAGGAACCATTTAGACTTTATACTACTGAAGAGTAATCAGAACTGAGTGAAAGAAATGGAGGCATTAGACTAGAAATGATTGAAACCTGGCAGCAGATTTTTTTTCTGATCATATGTGGGCAGCTTCCAGACCCTTTGCAATATCCTAGTTCTGCAATATGAGTTCTGTATGTTAAAAAAGATACTGAGAAGCTTTTAAAGGCCGTCATCATGTGCTCTGATTGATGCAGGACTTAGGGCAAGAAAGGTCAGTGGCCATTAACTGAAAGTTACAATAAAATAGAAGGGCATGGGGATTGGTTTTAGTATTTCCTCAATATTGATTTCCTCAGTTGAAAATGAAGTGTTCCACAAGTATATTTTTGCATCTTCAGTGTACGTGCTTAAAGTTTGTTATGTTTTATCTGTTTCCTGCGGTCCAGTGTAAAAATCATTTGTTTCTGTTATCAGGGCAACCTCCTTTTCAAGATTCTGCTTTATATCCAATATGTGATGCAGCCACAGTAAATTGCCCCAACTTTAAGAGGCATAACAAAGCAGACTGGTGAAATTTTTTTGTTGCGTTTCCCACGCCTGAAGTGTTGAGACCAGCAGTAGGATAACAGCTAGAGTTCTACAGGAATAATTGTGAGCTGGACTTTTCAGGCCAGCTCTGATGGTGGACATCATTTAAACCAGGGTATTTCTGCTACCTGTGATCTCTCAGGGGATTGTTTTATTTGCTTTTGGATGTCAGCTTCTTTTGGAGTTCCTGAGGGTTGTAGGAAGAAGATGGGGAACCAGCTTTTGCTTATCAGTGGGATGGCAGCAGTGACAACCACAGGGCCTCTGTGCAGCAGCCAGGAGGAGGTGTTAGCACCTGCCAGCACCTCTGTGGTGCCGAGCAGGGAAAGATCCAACAACTCTGCCAAGGAAAGCTTCTGTTTTTACCACAACTGAGCCTACAGAGATTCCTGTAAGCAGTGGCAGCTGCTGAGAGCTAAAATCACAGTGGTGGAAAGGAGGGGAAAAGGAGCAGATAAAAGAAACTTGCTGGAGCCGTGCAGAGAGGCTGCCATCAGATAAGCCAGAGTGCCAACTGCTCCATGGCATAATGGGAGTATGGATAAACTCCTAGCCTGTAGCACCAGCCTAGGAGTTTGTGAACATCTCTCCTCGTTTCCTTTGTCTCCTGCTGATTTATTTTTGTAGTTTTACCAAAGCTGTTGCAAGGAATACTGATTTGTCACACGGTGACTGAGCCAGCGCCTTAACCTTGCTTTGTAAAATTACAGAACTAGAAAAAAACAATAAAATGTATTAATACTGTAGTGGAGATCCCTATAACAATACCTCCAAAGAAAACAGACAGTATTATTATTTTTAAATTGTTTTTCATTTGAAAGGCTCTTTATATTTTATTGTAGTTAAATGAATGTGAAAGGTGTGTTCAATTTTTCACCCTGGTTTCCCTATTAATGTTGAAGGGTAGGAAGAAATTACGCTCATTTGTATTCCTGGACATAATATAAATGAAAAATGAATATTTTATTGCTAATGGCTTTGTAAAATGCTATTCAGATATCTCAGCAAATTTAGTATATAATTCTATTGCAAAATATAAAAATAAAAAAAGCTCAGCTGCGGGCTCTAAAAATAACAATCATGCCACGTCTAAGTACTAGTACAGCAGCTTTTAACTCCTCTATTCCTTTGCAAATGGTATCAATTTCTTAAACAGTGTAGCTTTGCCTCCCAAGACTTCTCAGAGCTTGAGGCTGAGAGGTGTCTCGAAATGAAGGTTCTCTGTAGCAAAACCATACAACTTTTTCACATATTCATTATTTGACCAGCTTTGCTGTGTATGTATCTTTTCAGTAGCAAACTAGTTGTATAGCAGCTACAGAAGGATTCCTTCAGTCAATTTTGTGTATATTTTTGAATCTAGCTATAAATAAATACAGTATTTACTTTAGATATATTAGATGTATTTTAATATGCATATTAGTCTCTATACGGACTGAAAGGGATGGATGTTGACCAAAGGAAGGGAGAAAGAGAAGTGGGAATACTTTCAGGTTCAGAGGGATGGCACAAAAGGGCTAGTATTGATGATGAGATGGGCACAGGAGTGGGAGAAGTGGGAACAGGAGACCCTGTGCAAGTAAACTAAGAGGTAAGAAAGAGCAGACAGTCTTGAAGACTGTTTTGGGGTTGCTCAGGGATGAGAGGCTGGACATGAGCTGGCAATGGGCACTCACAGCCCAGAAAGCCAGAAATGTGTCCTGGGCTCATCCAGAGCAGTGGGGGCAGCAGGGAAGGGAGGGGATTCTGCCCCTCGGCTCTGCTGAGACCCCACCTGCAGGGCTGCACCAGCTCTGGGGCCCCAGCACAGGAAGATCTTTACATCTTAGGATATCTTGTTTAGATCTTGTTTATCTGGAAGGTAGAGAGGTGAACAAGTGGAGCTGGAAGGACTGTGGAGAGTTTACTGCAGCTGGGGTAGTTTCTACTGAACCTTCTGACAGGGTGGGAGTTGAAGTTCTTGTTGTGCCTTACCCTCAATCCTTCCCTTAAGAATGAAAGCTGCTGTGTGAAGGTGAGAACTCAGCATAACACGTTTTTACAAAATCAAGGAATTTTTGTTCTGCCTTGACCAACTCCACTGCGGAATCTGTTTGTTCAACTAAAAAGTGGACTTAGCATTCTAGAAACTGTCTGTGGTAATCAGAATTTCTACATTTCATTGTCTTATATATATATATGCCACATAAATTCAACTTTCAAAAGTCATTACTATTGAAAACACTGTGAAGCTGATAACATAGCAAAACTCACTAATTTTTAGCTTTTACTTCTATCAACATATTATACAGAAGAAGTGCTGCAGCCATGAAAAACACATTTCAAATTGTAAAATGTCACTTGTTTCTTTTCATGTAGTGTGAAGAAAACACCCAGCCTGTCTTCCTTGATTTAGTGGCAGATACATACAGATGTTTAAAATGTTTCCTTTAAGCTGTTATTGGGTAATTCAAGGTAGTTTGGAGAATGAAGCTACTGCATCTAAATAAGTTAAAATACCCTGTCAGGAGTGGTTCCTTACTAAAATTGTAAAAACCCTTCTGGGAACTGATGAAGAAGTGAGAATAATTGCAATCACAACATTTAGGAAGTGCAAAATAGCTTGTTAAAACCTCACTGAAATGCATAGCAATTGAAGGCATCTGAATCTTTTTTGGGAATCACAGAAAAAGAAAACAGCCTCAGATTAAAGCAGAGTTGTGAAACTCTGGCAAAGTTCTTCATGATGCTTACATAGTAATAAACTTAGGAAACAACTGGACAATTTAGTGGAAAATTATTAATGAAAGGTTGGTTTCGTTATGTTCAGATTTAAAAAATAAATTGTGTCAATTTTATGAAACATTGCCCTCATTTAGATAAAAAGCGCTGTAAGTCAGGGAAACTAGTCAGTTAACTGATCAAAATATTGGAGGAGATACCACCTATATATCCCTATGTACTCATGGGCAGTAAAGCATGTGTAGTTTTTGGATGTGTGTTTGGTGCATGTTAAAATGTGTGCCTTCAAGAAAGATTTTCAGTAATACCAAGTACAAGTAGATTTTTGTCTTGAAGGAATCATGTCTTTTGTAGACTAAAAAAAGACATTACATTGGCTGTAAGGAGATCACAAACATCTTTCAGTTTCATGGAGAACTTGTGAGCATAGGAACTGTTGTGCTGAAACTGGACTCTAAATCCATGTCTGGCTTCAACAGTGGCAGTCTTTGAATACTTCATAGGAACTTGCAGAACAACCTAGTTTGGAGCATTTTTTTCCCAACTCATCGAGACAGTTGCTTCCCTATACCCAGCAGCAAATAAATACATATTCTGTTTATACTTTTATCCTCTTTAATGTAATGGTAGGTGCATTTATTGTTTGTATTGATATCTGGTCCTTTTAAATTCCAACTTTTATCTTGGTCCCAGGTAATGATACATAACATGCCTGTGTGTGTAAGGGAGGGAGAGGAGTCAATTCTCTTCTCGGATTTGACCCTTCTCAGTTTAATTAATTGATTAGTTCTGTTCTAAATGTTTTTTCTGGAAGTTCAGGAAAACAGCGAATCTCTATGCAGGGAAGATGTAGAAGTTTGAGAGGGCCCAGAGGTTCTCTGCTGATGGCCTCTTCTTTGAGTGGATGCTGACTGGACATTTCCTTTCACATTCAGATTATGACTGTGGTGTGGAATATCAGGTAGTTACTGTGAGTGTAGTGATGCAAGCTTTGGAGAAAGAGTGTCTTTGTGACTAGAGTTAAAAAAGCCCCACACTGAACCTACTGTGAGAGACAACCATCTTTTTTTCTACAAAGCTGAAAGCAGTTTGAGAAAAATAAGTGTACATTTGAAAGATCTCCTGCAAGGAAAGAAAAGCAATTGAAATAGACAGCCTGCAGATTAAAATCCCTGGAGAGCACTTGGTTCTCTCAATTGCCTGCTGAAAGAGCAGAAAAAGCTGATTTTATATGATATTATTAGGGAAGAATATACAATAACAAAATGTCAAGGCTGGATAGTATAGTCAATGAAGTATGAAAGAAACAATAGAAACTGAAGAGGGAGTAGAGTTTTGCTTAAGGAAATCGGTTCTCCACTGTGTTGTCAACAAAGCATTTGCATCTGTGAAAGCAACCGCCTGGTTTTCATTAGGATAAAAATATGACTGGAGTTGCATTTAATATCATGTGTCATGGTGACAGTCCCCAGTGAGAGAGTGACAGCCACTGATGAACCCACGGGTCTTTTCTCAAAGAGATGTTAACCCCAAAGTCATTGTCCAAATTAGTTTTGAAATTAGATTCTGCTTGCAGTAGAAGTGAAGGGGATTTTTAGATATTAACTTGCAGTGAATTTGCTGTTGGGAAGGTAAAAATGGTTTTCTCCTACATATTAATGGACCCTTCATGTAACCTCTCTGTAGCAGGAAGGTGTCTGACAAGGAAACTTGTGTCTCTGTTTATTACGAGTTTTGTGGAGGAAAGCAGGGAGAAAAGGCAGACTGGGAGGATGAGCAAGATAAAATCTAGGTGAAAATAAAAAGCAGAAAGGAAGATATATTTAGTGTTAAATAAATGCATTAGTTATTTGATAACATATATGTCAGTGTCTATTGTAAGAAATGTGATATTCCTGTGCTTAGAAAAACAGACTTGTTCCCTACTTGGTACTGAATTGTAAACCAGCAACCTCCCATTCTCAATAGTTCAGCTTTCTACTTGGTTTACAAATTTCAAAACCTTTATCAAGGTGTTGTCTTGTCCTAGCTACTAACTTACTTCTATGCTCAAGAATTTCATATTGCCATTTTAGAAACTGAGAACCAGATAATAATAGTAATTTGTGCTTTGTGCTTTTGTGTTCTTACACTTTTGCAATTAATGTAAAGAAGAGAGATGAGTAACTTAGTTAATTTAAATATTTGAGTAAGTTAAGTTTATATTAAATATAAAACAGGATGAAAATATAGTCTGAGTCTAAGCTATTTCAAACACAGTAGTCCTTCCAGAAACCATGTATGCTCTATGTTACTTGCTGGTTATGGGCTTTAGAATTGATTTGGCCTAATTAAAGGCTTGAAAGAATTTCTTTTCAGCTATTTTTCCAGGTAGAAATAAATAACAGTCAACAGAATATTCTTCATACTAACCTCTCCTTGGTGGAGGAAAAATATACAAAGTATTAGATTTAAGAGACTTCCTGAAAACTCAGACTTTTCTGAAAAAAAATCCAGTTCTGGATGTACAAATAGTGCTAAGTGGCAGATCAGTATCTTATCTTTTATGAGGTGGAATTTCCCAACTTCCCCAGGTGATTGGCTTTGCTTAGATTGTGAGGAGAATCAGGACTAATCTGTGTGCCTGTATACTAATTGCTGATTGAGAATCAGTAGGTAATTGAACCACTGAAACCTTCCCCGGCCGTCTGCACCTCATGGAGCATAAAAAGAGGTAGCAAGACGCAGTAGCAGCTGTAATTTATGCTTCACCCCTGCAATGGGAGCTACAATAACTCAGGTCAGATGCAAGACCCTCACAGCCTTCCTAGCTATGGGAGCAGCAAGCTCCAGGCAAATACTGGAAAATAATACTTAAATGTCTCAGCTGTTAATTGCATGCATTAGTAATTAGTAAGACATTTAGCTGTATTTTCTAAGGAAGGAGATGTGACATGGATTTATAAATAACCACCTGAATTGTATCCATAGATATTACAAAACACGTTTTAAGGAGTCTCTCACTCTGTTCTTAGTGAGAGTGATGGGAGATGTTGGGGGACATTATTCAAACCTGATAGAGGGTGGGAGGTGAAAGCTTTTATTGTGTATCTACTATTTTCTTTAATCTAAACCAATTTTAGATTAAAGAAAATAGTAGACACACAATATTTTTCTGGCCTCAGTTGTTTATAGAAAATTTATTTGCTGAAAGTATATGTATGAGCAAAACCTCTTCATGACATGAAATAATGCAGAAATTACAGAAACCAGAGCACTCCAGAAGTGTGTAGGAGAGCATTGCACACCCTGGATGAATAACTGGATGATTCGGTCTTTGTTTTTAACCTCCCTTCATAGCTTTGAGCAAATCACTTTCCCTTCTTTTTCACTTCCATGGATAAAATGGGATAATAATATTTAAGTACAATATTTCATAAAAATTCTGTGCAGACCCATTAATAAATCCATTTGCAGGTCTTTGATTACCCTCAGTATATCAAAATGTCACCACTGAGCTTGCTGACTGCACTTATTTAATTTCCTAGTTCTACTCAACTTCTAGATTATAAAATGATATTTTCTGACATAACTTATGATACAACTAAAACTATCACTCTGAAAGTCACTTCAGCACTCATCCACTACCCCTTAGACAAAGCTATAAAGTACACAGATTGTCTTTTCTTCGGTTATTATAAAGATTTATTGGCTCTCTAGCTCTAATATCCACTGAAGGTTTTCTCTGTCAGTATTAACTCCTTAGATCAATAAATTGTGATACTGGTCTCCTGAGGGAGTCAGTGTCTGCCAGCAACCATTGCAGTGTTTACCCCTGTTGAAAAGCAGTTGTAGCAAATTAAATTGGCTTCTATTGGTGGATGGTCCTTATTTTATGGCACAATTAATGAAGGCTGACAGGCCACTTCCTAAAGAACGTCAGATTAAAGGCAAGGGTTTGTAGCAAGAAAAACCTGAATTTATGCAGTGAATCTGCTTTCATTTATAGGAGAGTTGCTGAAGACTGGAAGATGACTCTTCAAAAGAAGGAGTCCTTTTCAAAGGAGTGTGTTTCTAACACCGTGCACATACCTTATCTTTTGTGTTGCTGGAGAACTGCTGACTACATTCTCTAATCTGCTGTTAGACAGTTTTCATTGTTATGTAGGTTTGTGAAATGTTCTGCTTTGAGGAAGAGGTAGAGACAAGTAGAATAAAACAAAACCAAGCCTGTAACTACTTTAAAACAGCTCTAGAAACAACTGCTCTCACTTCCATCTAGCTCAAATGATGAGAATTGGTCCTCAAATAGCATCCTGACCATGGATCTCCAAAATGGATGTAGCAATGGGAAAAGTTCTCTTGGACTTGTTTTCTTCCTTTGTCTCATTATCAGGAAACTTCGTGATCACAGTTTTAACATTGCTCTCCAAGGATGAATGATTAGCATGGCCTGTCAGTGACTCCAAGGTACCTTTTCAACTGCCCAATAAGAATTATGTATATTTAGACTTATTCTAGAAATTAGAATAAAACTTAGTGTTGATCTTTGCAATCATGGAAGATTTATTGGCAAAATTCCAATAATGTCATTTTTCTGGATATTAGCAGCCTGTTCCAAACAAAAAAAAAAAAAAACGGGCCTAAAAGCACTGAGAGAAATACTCACACGGTTTGTGGGGTTTTTTTGGCATAGGCAAGATGGTATTTTTCCAAACTGTTGTTCTGAGAAATACTTGAATTGCTTGGTACTCAGATATTTTGAAATTGTTGTTTAGGTGATTAAAGCTGTGCAAATTTTCTGCCCTCTGGTAAACTGAGAGATTTCCAGTGACACATGGAAAAGGCTCAGTCAACAAAACCCAGCTGTGCATTTTGTGCATAAAAAACACGTATTAAAATGATAGTTGCACAGCAAAGTACTGCAAAATCAGATATCCTAATTTTTGCCTAATATTTTGAATTAAGATACAAATTATGTTTATTTAGCATTTGCAATGAGCTACAACATGTAATTATAGCCTCATGGTCTAGCATCTTCTGGTTAATTTATAACTAAAACCTATCAAGTTTATGCTGGTCTTGAAGTGAGTGGCTGCTTTTATGAGAGCACAATTGGTTTAGACAACATAAAATAGAAGTCCCCATTGAGTAAATTCCTCATGGTGATTTTTTTTTTAATATGTATGGGGAGCTTTAGACTGCAAAGTGTGATTATATAAAGACACCACAGAGAGCAAATTTAAGTGGGGAGTGTTGTGTTGTTTGAACTTCTTAGTATATTGCTTCAGGAAGGCAAGCTATCAACATCTTTCATAGCAGTGATTAGTTTGTAAGGGTTTGGGGTTTTTAATAGCTTGAGAAACAACCCTTTTGGTGCTGTCTCACTCCGTCCTCGACTATAATAAACTGTGTTAGTGCCACTGGGTTTAATTAATTTACACAGGCACAGATAGTGCTCTGCTTTCCTCAGAGAGGAAAATTACTGAAGGTGTTGGAGGAGCCACTGAGAGTATGTGTATGTGGAGAGCTCTAGGCTCTCCTGCCAGTGCTCCTGTCTGGCCAGACTCAAATTAATTTCAGTCCAGAGGCTGTGTAGTCGTGGTGTCCCTCCTAACACACCCCTCACTCCCAACAGCCCTTTTGGTTCAGGCGTGGAACCACATCAGTGTGACATCAGACCCAGGCTGGATCCTGCCCACTCATCATGGAAGAGCAATGTTTTGCTGAAGCCATCCTCTGCATGTGCCCTGAGGTGTTTTGGGACAGCACCAGCGTCATCCTCAGGGCTGTTAAACCTTCCTTGGATTCCAGCTATCCCTGAACAGTGTGCAGCTCATGCTTTGCAGATTTTCCAAGGGATGCTGTTTCATTGCTTAAAGATGGGTCTGTCCTCCTGCACACTTCTAATTGCAAATTAGGGCACTTGATTTGGTTTGGAAATCAGATGCTTGATTTTTTTTTTCTATTCTACATAAATTAAAAGGTGAATTGTCTTCTGCTGAGCTGCTGGCATTTGAGGCAAAACATTCCCACAGAAGTGTCCAGTTTTATCTGCACTCTGTGTTTAATGTAGAATGGCTAAGTTTCACTTCATTTTGTAAATATTACTGGCCAGTTTTTTTGATGATCAGATGCAGGAGTCAGAGTTAAAATTTGTAGTGTTTCTGAATACAAGGAATACTACAGAGATACTGGCTTTCTGACATGATGCAATCTCTATTCCTCAACATCATCTCTGTGTTCCCCGGGTTATAAATTACCTGCATCTTTCTTAGGATATAGTTATCATGGCCCCCTTCTTTCTCATTTACTTGCATCCCTATTATTTAGCAAGTAACTGTTGTCTTTTCTTTCAGCTATGGTGTAACTGGTAGGTATCTAATTTAACTCACATTTTCTCAGTGGGTGCTAACTTTGAAGTCTCTGTTTTGGATTTGCCCTGTTTTGGATTTGACACAGGAATTTTGTACCCCAAATGTTGTCTTTTTTCATTCCTGACCAGTTGGCTGAGTAAAATGCAGTCTCTCTCCATAAGCATCTTCTGATGAATGAACTGTTAGAAATTTCTGGGTGGAGCAGTGTTCTTCAGTTGCAGAATCTGGGTTTATCAAAGGACTTAGAGTAGATTCATAGCGATGCAAAACCAGGTATCAGATTAGTCAAGTGCACAAGTTGAATTTATGAGATCATTCTGCATTGTAATGGTACGTTGTGAAAAGGAATGCACTACTAGGCCAGGCAAACTTGTTGATTTTTTTTGAATTTTCTTAATTTCTGTTTTGTTAGTGGTCATGGTGGATTATTCTAGTTTTCTCCAAAACAGCTGTGATACTGTTTATATATATATTTATGTTCTTCTACCATTCTATATTGGTAACTGTCACACACTTGCTTTAACATCTGTCACATCTGTACAAACAATGACCTTGTTAACCAGCAAGTTACTGAAATATGATTTGAAGAGGGTGGGGTTCTAGGTCAATCTTTCAAACATTTTGACTTGACATATCCATCGAAGTATACTGAATTGTTTTCATTTATAACTTTGGTCTTCACTGTTTCTTTTCTTGTATTAGTGCTTGTTTGTAAAGTATATTGACTCACGTGAACAGGATCTTTTTTTAAACATTAAACGTAATATTTTCCTGTGATGGATTGCTTTCCTGTTAATATTTCCTTCTAAATACACTGTTGAGCCATCCCAAAAATAATTTAAAATTTTAATCTTAGTTTCTTTTGAGATGAATAAGTTTTTCTATATGAACAAATATGAACAGCATGTTTGTGTACTTGTGTATGTGTTTCAGTCTTTGAATGGGGATTTAATTCAAAATAAAATGCAAGTACTTACCCATTAGTGAAATACTTGAACTAATTACAAGCAAATAAAGTACAGGTTGCAGTTGTCAGTCTAATTCTTTTTGATTTCCAGTGCTGTTTTCAAGCTCTTTCATCCCCCCCTCCTCCAAAATGTAACAAAGTTGTCCATAGAAGTTGATTGGCAATGCAAACTCCTGTGTGCCTTTCTTTCAGAGTACGGACATGAGCCCAGCTGGCAGCACAGCCTCTCTCCCTGTCAGCCCCCTTCCTGAGGAGCCCTTGTTTTTCAAGGTACAGTTAATTCATGTCATCATAAATGTTGTCTATTAATCTTGGCTTATCATGTTAGCTGCTGTACTTGAAGTGTTTGTTGGTGCTTCTTCTTTCCTTCAAATTACTGTGATGCCAGCAGATGTTCTGTGTGCGTACCATGCAATTTTCAAGAAACACCTAGAATACAATGTTGGTTTTGAATAGTTTTCCAGCAGACTACAGCTGTGAACTGTTATTTTTAAGACTGTGTTCTTATCCATCATCTCATTTGGATCTGTGCCTTCCTGTATAAGTGTGTGTCATCAACAGACTTGTCTTTATTTTGTATTTCAAGTATATATTTGAACAAAACAATTATTAGTTTCTCCAAGGATACAGGAGACATTAAAGGTCTGTCAAACAACAGTTCTGGCAGAAGTCCAGTATAAGCCACAGGCCTGGCATTTTAGTTAATAATAAATGTTGGGACAATGTCCACAACTTCGTGAGGTCTAACCTGTGAGTTGCCATATGTCACATTTTCAGCTGATGCCATGGTGTCCATGCCTGGGACACAGAATAGCCTTAGGCAGATCCTCTTGGAAGAGGTCTCCTGAGGCCACCCAGGTACTCAGAGCAGTGCTGCATCACCTAGCAAAGAGGTCACCTTTCCAGTTGTTCCTTTAGATAATGAAGAGGGAACTTGTGTTTTCAGCACCATTCACTCAATTGGGTGTCGAAAAATGAACTAAGTTACACTCAGAGGAGTATCCCTTTTAAAATTTGCCCTCTCTCAAGTAAGTTTCCACCTTTTGTGTGCATACAATCAGTTGACTGGGTTGAGTTTTAGTCAGTTTGTGATGATGCTAAGTTAAAGGTGGGTAACTGGAATTAATCAAGTTTGATGATGTAAAGTTTGTGTCTCTCGTGCATGTTCTTCCAGCACAGAAAATAACAGTGTCCTTATGACCTGGCCAAGCCCAGAAAAGAAACTCCTTTCTTTTTCCCCTCATAGTTTTAGTGTCTGTGCAACAGTTGTGCAACCAGCCAGCTGATTCTTGCTATGAGAAGGGTTGGGGATTTTGCTTACTCAGTTGTTTCATCGGTGGAGGTACAGATGGGATATCAGTGGTCAGCTATTCACTGATTTTTATTCCTCTTTTGGGATTTTACCCTTTTGAGGCCCATTTCTCAGTCAGATTTGGCTGAAATTGAGCAATGTTTTGCCCAGATACCAGGCTTCACATCTTTATTTCTTTGGAACACCACTTTAAATGCACATTTCAGTCTCCTCAACATTCTAAGTCAGATTCAGTAGTTGAGTCTCTCCGTGCCTGGAAAACCACTAGGATATTACACTTCGAAAGAAATGGACTGGTCAGCTCAGATAAAGGTGTAAGAGGTAAGAAAATCTAACTTGTTAATTTTGATGCTGAAGTAATCAAACATTGCTCTGTTTGCATTAGGGCACTGACAAGTAGTACTACACCCACTGTAGTGCCTTTATTTTTTAAGGAAATGGTGTTCTTATAACCCGAAAGGGGTTGTAAGTGACTTATTTGAAGTGGAATAGTTGCTCTTATAAAAAAATAAAGATGTTTTTCATATTAAAAGTCTAGTAGAAATGGTAAAAGAAACTGAAAAATAGGGCAAAGAGCATTTCTTAATCTTTAATTTTCAGTCACTTTTCAAACCAGGAAACATTTTCCTTTGCAATTCAAGTAAAATAAATGGAGTTCAGACCAGGAAAAAGGGTCTGACTGCATTTCACAGCATTTAGTAGAAATTAATATAAAATGAAACAGTTTCTGTTATTTCTCCTTGGCTCACTCCAAGAGAGTGCACTGTTGTTCCAGTTGTAATGTCAATGACTGGTTTTACAAGCCATAACCCTCTCTGAATACTGTCAGTCAATAATATTGGCTTTTGATGATGGCATGGTGCATTTCCCTTGGCAACATGATAATAACCTTTCCCACATCCTTGCCGTAGAGGAGGAGATTGAAAAGGAAATTCCGTTCTGTGGTTCGGAAAGCACAGATGTAATGAAGCAGGGCCCTATCAACTGCCTCTCTTTGGGACAGTTGAAGATCTCTGAGCTAATGAGCTTTTATATTAGACTGTGAAATGAAACCAGGCCTGGGTTCTCAATCATACCTGGTGTTATACCAAGAAAGAGAGCTGTCCTTCCTTGTATTTTAATGATTTGCCTTCAAAAGAAACTCTGCATTTCCCCATAAGGAAAGAATGCAAATCCTCTTGCCATACTCTTGTATATCCAGCTTCACCAAAGCGGATGCCTGTCATTTTGAGTCCCATGGGATATGTGCTGGAAAAATATAATACTCTAAGCTTGTACAAAACCATTTTAAGATTTTGAATTTAATCTAATGAAAATTGGAAACCAGATTTCCCTGGTAGTACTTGTAAGTTGCATCTCAGCTATGCTAACACCAACCTCAGCTACCGTTCTCCCAATATGTTGCACATGCTGTGACTTGTAGCAGGACGGTCCAAATCATATAAGACCCTGCTCAGGAGTGTTTGGAGCAAGATATTTTCCGGTGCAGCAAGGGATAGTCCACCTGACTCCATCAAATACCATTACTTTAAGTGAGGCATTGTGATTTACTTACATCAAGACACCTTTAAAAGTGATCACTGATACCCAGCAAAAGAAGTAGAAAACAGTTGGGTAAGAAATAAAGGTAGCCAGCTCCACAGCTGTTGAATCCTAAAAGCAAGAGAATTAACTATATGTTAATTTTCCAGGAGAAAATTACCAGATAAACATATAGTTAATGCCATTCAGCAACCATTCTTCCATAACTGTTGTAAGTAGTAGATTTGGTTTTCCTTGAAAAAAGGGGCACCTTTGCACAGCAGCCAGTACAGCCAGTTTTCTGTGCAGCTTTGGGTTCCTTCTCCCTGCGGAGTTAGCAACACACAGATGTTCAGAGTAGTCTTCCTTAGCTGTGCTCTTCAAATCTTAGGAAAAATCCTGTTCAGTCCTGTACGCAGACATTTTGGCAAAATGTTTCTACAACCATTTTTGATAAAGCCATCATAGGCATTTCTTTTTAATGAAGGTTATTTTCAGCTTTCAATCCTCTGCTGTTTTCCATGTGTTTAGAAAAGGAAGATATTTTCCTATATTGTAGAAAAAGTTTATTTCTCCTCTCAGAAAAGAACATCTTGTTGGTGGCTTTGCACTTAAACTTTCAAATAGGTAGGATCTTCTTTTGTTCAGAAGATTTTTCTTCTCTTCTTTTATAATATTTCTTTAAGAATTAGGTCTTTGTCTTGTGGGAAAAAGTTATGTCACAATTGAAACATTCGAGAACTAAGAATTTGGAATATAATGGAGCAGAATGGTATTTGTCATGCAACCTTAAGTGTTATTCTCTGTTGTAATAACAAAACTGTAGCTGGCTCAAATGTGAGTGACTTTTAATTATGAGTACTTACATCTGCTCTCATTAGCCAGAATTAAAAATAATCCTGCCTTTCATTTAGAAGATAAGTGAAGGAGTGGGTATTTCTAAAAGGTCAACTTAGCAAGCAATGTCTCATCCATTTTTTAGAACCTGTTCTTTTCTCCTACTCATTATCCTGTGCTTTATTATAATAGTGTTTTATTATTTTTAAATTATTTTAAAATATAGTGGCAGTCTTTTAAGATGAGATCTATGACAGCCACTTGGTACTTGAAATATCTAATATTAGCTAATTATACATTATCTGTTGTAATGAGCATCATTCTCACTGGTTATTAGTCACAGCCAAGTTGTAAATAATAACCATAATAGTAATTTATTGTAGAGATGTTTAATTGTGTCTCAATTCTGATTGATCTCAACCATGCTTTACTAATTGGCATTAAATTAAAGAAAAAAATTCCTCCATTATTTTCTTTCTCCTTTGCGGGAGCTGTGAATTTCTTTCAGTATTTATTATCCTACTGTGTTCTGATTTCTGTAATTAATACCCTTGATGCAAATTCCTTCAGGAAGAAAACAGAAGTGCCAGGTCAAGTAGCAAAAGCTGACAGTCCTCAGTAGTGTTACCACTGCTTTAGGTCTAGTAAAGTGTAATCTGTACTAAATTATGTCTGTACTTAGAGGTTTACTATTCATCCTGCAGCTTTACAGGCTCTGGAAATGCAAATCAGTGCAGTTCATGAATGGGTATGAGCTCTGGCAGCTCCTGACATTTGTGCCTAGAATTAGCAAGAGATAAATTATCCATTTGGTCTGTAATCACAGTTTAATTTTGCAGCAGATATTTGTAATAGTCAATATGAAAGGCACAGTAATGACTGCTGTTTAGCCCAGGGAATTGATCTTTCAGATTGGGGCTTTGTATTTCTAGGTGTAGAATGAGATCTTTTCTTAATTTACTCAGCAGTGATGACAGCAAGCTGGGCCTGTAGTTCCTAAAGCTTCCTATGCTAGTTGACACAGCCTACTCTACCTAAAATGCATTAATTTAAATATTTTAAGTATTTGCTGACACTTCCTTAATTGAAGATTTTAATGTGTTGCTTTGTGTTCAAAATGGACTCTGAAATAATCACACAGACCTGTGACCCTATGGCAGATGGAGCCAGGCTAGGGTTCAGTGATGCTCTCCACTGGACTGGAGGCCTCAGTAGCTCTTGTCCCTGTCTTTCCACCTTCCAGCTGAATTTCTGCTTTTGTGAGAAGCATCTGAAGCCTCTGTGGTTTTGGGTTTTTTTTGTTTGTTTTGGAAATGTTTTTCATATTTTAGTAAGGTGAGTGGAGTTGTAGAAGTATGACTCACACAACCCCACCTTTACTCTTCTGCTGCCTCAGTCTCCATCCTATTTTAGACCAGTCTGTCACCATTCTTCAGTGGTTTAATCGATTCCTCCCACTCTTAATTGTTCTCCCCCATGTCAGTATTTCCTTTCTTTATGACTCCTGTGCTGGTATAGCACAGACTTTTAAAAGCCACATCATCACAGCAGCTTTCTGCCTTTGGTGCAAGCCTTCCATTTTGTCATTTCTCAGAAAGATTTATACATCTGATTTGTTTCACAGTCTTTATCATCATAGGATATGAGATCTTGAACAGCACTGAATTTGTTCTGAAGGGAGGTGTGTGAAGTAGGTATTATGGGCCCTGTTACAAGAAGCTTCTGTGCATTTATTCACTGTCTTTTCCTTTTTCTCTGTAACTCTGTGCTCTAAGAAAAAGAGCTCTGCCAGCAAGTCTGTCTGAATAGAATCACATCACCTGTTGAATGGATAAATTAAATATTTTTTTTATTGTGGAGAGTGTAGGTACATTGGTAGTTTCCCAGTATCCCTGATATATTTATTAAATACTAACATATTTACTAATGACTAAAAGGATCAACAATGAGACTGGGAACTACACATGTGTTGTTTGATTTCTTTCTGCTTCTATGCCTTGATCATAGTTCCCTTTCTTTCCAAATTTAATGTGCATGTATTTTTAGTGTATTCTCCTTGGTTTTATTGAAGCTTTCATCACAGGTTCACCACTAGTTCAAAATTAAAATTCCTATCTTGGGCAAAACTGATGCTTTAAATGCTGTAAATTCAGTTATTTACTCAATCAGCCACATATAGGACAATTATTAATGTATGTCCTATTAAAATCTTCAAAAGCAACCAGAAACCCAAATGATGCTTCAGCAAAGGCATGCAGAAGGATCATAATTACTTTTTTTTCAATTAATAGGGTTTCCAGCAAAACTTAACATTTTATATAATCAGCACTGCAAGGGTAAATATTGGGTTCATTCAGGTTCCTTCCCTCAGGCAGGCACAGGCTCACGCAATGAATTCTGATGCATACCTACAAAGTAAGCTTTTCCTACTGAGTGCTCCATATCCAAGATTTAAAAGTCATAAAACTTGTAACATTATGGGTTGCTGACAAGATTTTATCACTAAGAGTAGGAAAAAAGATTTTCTTTAAACTCCATGGGAGGATTCTGATACACCCAGCAAGAGCACTTAAAGTGCTAATCTAATCATCTTTATACAGACAGTAAATCCTCCTAATTTCCCTTGTCGTGGGACTGACTGATAGGCATAAGGAAATCTGGGGGAGTGTTGAGGAATCCATTGAGCGCAGGCAGCTCGGGGTGGAGCTGCAGGTTCAGCCCTGCAGGACAGGAGCTGAGCCTCAGGCAGGAGGCACAACAAAGGTCCCAGGTGCCCGTGGTGACACTCAGGAGCTGATGATTCCAGACTTGCACTCACTTAGACTGTGAGGGTGTAAAAGCCCAGGATTTTTTATTTGGAGCTGCACCTTGCAGGCACCAGTAGAGCTGTGATTTGTTCTTTTGTTACTGCACCATGATTAAATGATAGTAAGGATCATTGGAAGTCTGAGACTGCTCTGGGAAGCCTGGTGTGACTGTGTGAGCGTGGAGGGTGTAGCTGGAAAAGGTTGTTAAGTCCCAACTCAGGGGCTGGCAGAGGAGCTCCTGGATGGTCAGACAGGGAAGTTTCCTTATCAGGCATTTGTAAAATATGGTGCATGGGTTTTTTGCTTGTTCGGGGTTTTATTTTTGGTGGATTATTTTTTGGTTTTTTTGGTTGTCTTTTTAGTAAGCAGACTCATTGTAAAGAGTTCAGAATAAAATTTCATCTAAATCAATGGCACAGTGCCCACTGACTATAGTGACGTGTGCCATTAGGCCATGGATGGCATGGATTGTTTCAGAGGCATCAATTACTTTAGAAGTGAAAATGTTAATCTGTGTTGACCATTTTAACCCCATCAATTATTTTAAAGGTGAAAATGTAAATCCATTTTGACCATTCCAACCCAAGAGTACTTTCTGCAGTTGTTGGAAATGAGATAAAATTCAAGTGTTTTCATCAATTATGTTCAATATAGTGAAATGTAGAACTGTTTGCAATGCAAGAGTTTATTTAATAACAATTATTCATTTCCAGCATGTGTTACAGCAATGAATGTTTTCTTCCTAGGATAAAGTAAACAAACTGGGGACTTGAAAATGGGTTTTGTACATCTCAGATGTGTATTCTCAGTCTAGCAAGTCTTCTCTCTCCCTTTCTGGCCAAGGACTGCTGTTTTTTTTCATTCAGAAAGCCTTTGAAAATCATAGGGGTGGAAACTTAACGTGTTTTTGACAAGAAGTTTTTACTTAGTAAAATTAATGATTTTAAATGGAAAACATCTGATCCTTGACTCTTCCATTAGAACATGCATAAACAACTTTCCCAGTACTGAGTAATGTTAATGACCCAGCCATGTGTTTTCAAACATAATCCATTACAGTGAGAAATTGAGGGTTGGCATTTTGAAGTCCTTATCAAGTTAAATGTCTCAAAAGTATGACACTAAAAATAACTGACTGACTTTCAAAATGTTCACCGAGAGTTTAAAGAGACAGACATTTTTGTGAGCAATTTAGAAAGCCATTAACTGAAATTAAAGACAAGATGTAATTGCTAACACATAGACACCTTGTGCCACTTCTGAAAGCTCTATCCTGCCTTTCCTCTGGCTAACTTTCTAGCAGAGCCAATTATTGACAGATGATGAAAGCTGTTGTGCTGCAGTTTGATTTTTGTTGTCTCCCTGTTTTCTTTTCCATTTAACTTTGTGACTTGGTCATGCCGTGTCTCTTGGTAAGTTATAAACTCCTTTGTGAGCCACTTGTTTATAATGAGCTGTTTAGTTTTACTGAGGAATGTGACTGGTCTGGGAGGCTTTGATGGCCTGATGAATGGTGACTTAAATTGTTAGGTAGGGTCTTCTGAAGTGCTGTTACTGTTTCCACCAAACTTTGCATTGTTGTATAACATTAAAGCTAATTCTGTGTGGAAAAAAAAGTATTTCTTCCTGTATTTAAAGATGATAACATCATTTTGCTAGTACTGGGGTAAATTTCTTGGTTTTGAAAGGATTAGTATACTCTGATTTTAAACCATAGCATGTCCATTCAGGTTATTCTCTGCCCTTCTCCTGGCTCCTGGTATAGTTCAATACTTTGATTATTGGTAGTGAAATGTATTTGTGTGTTTAAAGTAACTTTTTAGTGCCTTACAATTTTTTTTAAGAACCATGAAGTTTCTTCCACATTTTTGGCACACTTTTTTAAAAAACAGGACAGGTAAAAGGAAATCTTTGTTGATTGAAATTTTCTCAAATATGGCTGTATGAACTGGCTCCTAACAGTAGTCCAGAAAAGTTATGTCTCTTCATGTGTATAGAATAAGGAATCTATTTATTCAGGCTTCTTCATTTAGCAGAGATCTTAATAGGAGTCCTGAAAGGCATTGGGGATAGAGACAATGCAAAGTGTCAGTTTTAATTATTTTTAAAATGTTGGAAACTCAGTCTTAAGGATGTGGGCTTGTTGCATTGTTGTCATGGAGAGCACCTATAAGAAAATGCCTACTGTGAGTATCTCACAGATAATGTTGACAATTTAGGAAAAACTACTAAGTTTCAGACAATTTAGATTTTCAAAATATTTCTTAATAAATGGATGAAGACATGATTCACTTAAAAATTTTGTTTAAAAAAAATGGTCTAAAGGAAAAAGAACATGGCCTTTGTGGTTGAAGGAGTTGATAATGTGAGGGAGGAAATCTGATAAACAGACTTAATCACTTCATTTTGTCCTAGTGAATAATGAACTAAATATTCAGCAGATTTTTTTTAGATTTGATATTTTCAAGCAGGGCTGAATGCTATAGATGAGAAGGAACACCAAATTTTTAATTTGGATAATATTTGCTAAGCGTTTCAAACTTGTACAGCTGTGTGGTACACTGATAGCTTTGTGACAATTGTATCATTAGAGTTAGCATCAATCATTGGAGTTCTGAAAGATTAAATTAAGATTAAGGAGGGTGCAGTGGAAAAAAGTTTTCTTTAGGTGCATATCTGATTACCTTTTGTTGTAATCATTACATTTGTGGGTGTTGTCATTACATTTGTGGATGTTGTCATTAACCAAGAAAGGAATTAACAAGCACCACTGATTGTTGTTTATTTTGGGTTTTTCTGCACAGTTTTGTATTTAAGTGAAAGGGAGAAGCACATCATCCTCCCCATGACTGTACAGAGTACTATTTATTTCTGGTTCTTCAAACAAGTTGCCGAGTTTTTTCAGTAAGTCAGCAAAAAGAGGTAAAGTTTTGGATATGTGTGAGTGGAGTGTTTACCTATAGCTGAACCAAGGGGAAATTTTGGAATGAAGATGAAATAGTTTTTACAAACCACATGAAACAAAGATGTTTCCTGAAGTTTTCTGTTTACTGTTCATTAAAATATCTAAAGCCTTACCATTTTCATAGGCTGGTATGTCTGCATCAAATTTAAAATGCTTAGGAAACATAGACTAACTGGAAATCTGCAGGGTATAATAATGTATCATAGAAAAACAGCTGCAGTGGAAGCCAAGAAAAAATAGAAATAAGAAAACTGGTGACAGTGAAGTTTAAAATAAATTAGTTAGTTTGGCATGCCCATGTTACAAAATGTAGGAAATTTCACAAACACAAATTAAAAATTTTTCACTATTCTGAAAGAAAAAGTTCAAAGATACTAAATATTGCTTTCATTCGGGTGTTGCAGATGTGAAGTAGGATGAAGTTGGGATACTGTATAAGAGGGCAACTTGGACTATAAAGTTGACTTATTAATATTTCTCAGGGATTGTTTGGATTACTCTAGGTCAGTTTTCTTTGATCAAATCTTCAATCTGTTTGGATGGAAATGTTCCTGCAGTTGGGCTGGCATCATTGTGCAGGCAGTTTTGGGTTTGCTGCTTTGTCCATAGTGAGCTTTGCTCACTGGCAGCTCGGGGAGGAGGGATTTTGTCCAACCTGACCATTAAATGAGAGTTGTCATATCAATGCAAAATTAAATTTGGACAGAAACAGTTTTCCTGTACCATGGGGTTCCAAATATTTCAGGACACTCTTGAGGCTGGCATGAAACAAGGAGATCATAATCTGTGTCATTTGATCACTCCAGCTCTAAGCAGCAAGGCCTTTAGCTGTGATACTATTTGTCAGAATTAGAAATGGCCAGAATGGTACTTATGGCTTCTTGAATCTGCATTATTTTGCTTTATGCTTTGCTGTATTCCTGAGGGTCATCTTTCAATTGCATGTTTGTGTATTTTTATTTATTGCCATGTTTATAAACATTTTCAATGAATAATATATATATGGGCTTTTAAGTTATGAGTTCTTTAAGCCTTTTGCTTCAGTCTCCTCTTCTGAATGTCTTTATCCTCCTTCCTTCCACGACCACAGAATGGTTGATTCCAGTACTCTTCATTTCCATAATTATCCTTAGTGATGTGTGAGGATGAATGCAAATTTGTTAGCAGAATGATAATTCCTTATCATAACAAGGAAAAAACCCACAGAAATAGCTGTCCATAAATTAAGTCAGCATTATATTGGGTTTAATCTTTTATAAAGTGTTGTGCACCTCTTAGACAGAAAGAGGTCCTTAGAGTAAATGAAATTAATTGGGGAAAAATTAACAAATGTTATGAAGCTGTCATTTTTTTATGTGTCAGTACCACAGTCATATAAATGCTACTCACATGTTAACTAGATGTCTGCAGCATGCAAATTATATGGGAATGATCATCATAAATATTAATTTCTTCTGAGGTGCAGAGGCTTTTGCAAACACTAATCCCTGTAGAACTCCTGTAGGGTGGAGGGGTGTTATCTTCCTTTCACAGAAAGAGGTTTGAGCTGTTTGGATTGGTGATCCTCCTGCTGCCCTGGTCTCAGGCTGGGAAAGTGATCCTGCTTTTCCTGGCTTCAATTTCCAGTTGTTAGTAGTTCCTCACTGACCTGTGTCTTACTCAAAGAGCTAATATTCCTACTCAGAAGAAGAATTCTGGAACTCCTTTGCTGCCGCACTGGGAAGTGAAGCCCACTGTGCAAACAGATTTCCCCATTCACAGTCTGGTGTAGGGGAAGATGACTTCTCTTTAAATAAAGAAGCGGCCTCTGAGGAATATTTATTGTGTTTTAGGATAGCTTTCATTACAGCATTAAACAGAAAAGTCATGGGTATTGTGTGATGCTTCAGTTCTTTCTAGTATAATGAACTTTTTTTTGCTTATAGGAATGGAAAGATAACATGAAAAATAGTTTGTATATGCAAACACGCAAGTACACACTGTATTATTTGTTGGGAAATGTAAAGTGTTAACTACTCCTTTGTATAGTTCTTTATTTTCTGTCTGGAGAGTCCTTCTCATCTTGTAAGGAAATGATTTTTTTTTTTTTTTACTGTTTTATGGTTTTGGGGTTTTTTCCCATTGGGTGTCTGTACCCCAAGGGCTTTAAGTGTGGAAACATCAAGTGCAGAGTAAGAAAATTTAGTGGCTCTTCTGGCACAAGGAGATGAAGTGTAAGTGTCCGTCATTATTCAGTCCCTCTTCTCATATATTCATACATTTATTTTGTGGCTTATGGAAATGATAATTATTTGTACATAAGAAAGTCCTGCACGCCTTTATGAATCATTCAAAGCAACAGTGCAAGCAGGCTTTGTGGATGCAGTTACTTTGAAAGAGTATTCCCAGAAGGGTCCAAAAAGGCAAAACTGAATCTAAGCAAGTGCTTCCCTGACCAGGGAAGAATTTTGATTTAAATTGGCTTATGATAATGATTTAAAGGACATCAAATGTTCTTCTGTGATGCATCTACATTTGACTGCCCAATTGCAGTAGTTTCATCCCTTCAGGCTCTATTGGCAGTTTAAAAAAAATAACTAAATGTAAGGATGTGAACTGGAGTGCAGCTGATGATGTTGTTAGGTGCCTTTGTGCCACTGACTGTGGGTGGTTTGTCACAAGAAAGGTAAGAAAGGTGACTGCTAGCAAAGGTGGCATTTAATGGCAGTGTGAGCCTAATGGCAAAGAAAGAAGTAGTCAAGAAACAATCACTTGATTTAAAGAAATGGTCAGAAGCAAATGAAGCACCTGCTCTGTGTATCTGGTGATTCTGGAGGCTCTTGTGTGCCAGAGGTTTGGGCTTTGTTTATTTCTCTCAGCAGGAGGGAAAGGGAGCTTGAGCCCTGCAGTTCCAGGCTTTCTGAGATGTCCAGTTAAAAATGGGTGAATGGCTGGACAGATGGATAATGTCAGACGGACCATGTCACTGGTCTCCCTGTTAATGAAGGATTGACTCTTCCTCAGATCCATTCCAAAGCATCCTGTGTGCACATAGAGGACTGACATACAGTTCAGTCCAGTGACTGAAGCATTAATTGAAACTACCATTTTAATCAACGTGACTAACATTCTCCTTTGTACCTGCATTAGTCTAAAGGCAGAACAACATAGAAGAGATACTTGTAACCTGACTTTTCAACATTTCAATACCTAAGTGCTGCCAGGGAAATTCATCAAAGGGTTCATCTGAAAAGATTTCCCTGCTGGAAAAGATTTCCCTTACATAAACTCTGCTGTGCTACTCTTTGTAATTTTCAGCCCTACCAGGCTTATCCGTTTTGGTGTTTTGTGGTTTTCTTTTCCAGCTGAGATGTAGTTTTCATAAAATGGAATTAGGCTTAAGAATGGCTGAAGGAACTTGGATTAAGGAAGTTCTGTTCCTTTGAATGAATGAAGTAACACCTTCATTTCTTGGTATGGGGTCTGTCAAGAGGATGGAGGAAGCCCACTGACTGTCATGCTGTGGTTCATGCAACATGATGCTTTGGAGCAGAACAGAGCATTTAACAGCAAAACCAAAATGTTTGCAACAAAGATGTTTAAAGAACTGGCCAGTTGTTAAGTTCAATCAACAGAAGCCATCTTTCTTTGCCCTGCAAGAGTTCAGTTTATGGAAAGGTAGAATGTAAGAGAACAGTGCAGAATGCAGTCTCACACCTGAGGAGTTGCAGTTGTACTAATCACCAAAGATTAGGATCAGGCCTGCCCTTAATAAGCCACAGCTGTGTCCAATAAGAAGAAGAGTGCTTCAAAAGAGTAAGTTAGCTAGCTGAAGAGAGTTAGTTAGTTGTGCTGTGAAGACGAAGGAGTCAGTGCTGTGAGGAGGTGCCATGAGAAATCACTGAGAAGGTGTGAGACTTTTGCAATATGATGACAACACAGTTTATCAAGCAGCTCCTGCCATCTGATTGCATGATAATCTCTTCTTTTGTTTTTGTTGTGGTTTGTTTCCTTTCTTAAATAACAGCATGTTCATAATTTTGTCTTCTTGAGTCAGTTTTGTCTCTGTGATATCAACTCTTAGAAAACAATGCTACTGCACAAAATAATCACATAGCTAACACCAGAAAAATCTCTCCTTTATAAATGTTTTACCTAAGAGAGAGGGATCAAATATAGTCTGTGATGTGACAGTTAATGTTAATCCTGTTTTTAAATAAAAATCCTTCTGTGTTACATGATGAGAAACCCTGCTAATAAGAATAGAGGATTCCTCTTGTGCCATTGCAAAAAGATTTGGAAAAGATGAGCATCGTGGGAAATATTACTGTGTCAAACAAGCTTCTTGTAGATTGACTCTTTCACAGTCTTTCAGGCAATTGAATTTTTACAAGTAAGGATTTGGAAGCTAGTTGGGCTTTTACAGTGAGCTGATTGTATTTCCTACTGTGATTAGGAAATTCAGCAGCACAGCTTTGTCCCCAGGGGTGTTATTAGGAGCCTCTTGTGGATTAGGCTGATTGCCCCTTGTTACACTTTTGATCAAAAATAAATTCTCTCAATGCTCTGGGCAAAAGGTGATAACCTTTTCTGATGTTAAATCAATTTGGAATCAAAATTATTGTTTACAGGTATCATGGTGATATAAACAAATGTAATTTTAAGAAACACAGAAATTGGTGACACTTACTTAAACTACAACTTGAACTGTAAATTTATTTAAAAGCACTGTAAGAGTCTAATTGGTAAAATGACTACAAAATAGTTTTTAAGAGATCTGAACTCCTAGTCACTTACCTAAGAGTATGACAATGTTGCAGCCTTAGCAGAATGATTTACTTGTAAAGATAATATTGTTTGTATGACAGGTGTCATGTCACTGAGTCTGACTAAGACTCGATCCTTGGTATTTGAACAAGGATCTAGAGTTTTCTAAAAGGCCCATGCAGTTTTCCAACAGAGGTTGAATATTGCTGCTTTCTTTGTTTAATTTTAGAGTTGTGTGAAAAATGCTGTGAACACCTAAGTATGAGAGGATCATGGATGGATCAATTATAATTTCAACAGAGAAGATGTGGTAATACAGAATAGAATTTGATAATCCAAAATGACCTTGTTTTAACAAAACAAAGTTGTTCAAAGAAGGGATAGAAAACACATCTGTGTAGCAGATGACCTACAGAATGAATTGTATGCTTGTTAATCTTTATTAAATGTGTGAAATTCTTAAGGGTATTCAAAAAAGTGCTACAACAATGCATGTACTGTGCAGATAGGCTGCCACACACTGTTGGGCAGACATGAAGTGGTTGGGTGGCTTTCTCAAGGTCATAAACCTCCCAATAGGTCTGAACGTCCCTGGTGCTTTTCTGTAACAAGTTTATGACTATTTTTTCAATTTAAAAAAGTCTTGAGATTTTTCTAATTTAAAGTAAAAACAATTATCAGGGAAGAGTACAGCATGGAGCTGTGACTTTAACAAAAAGCTTGGCAGTGACAAATCCAGATCTCATGATCTTGTTACCTAGTGCTTCTCTGGCTTAATGTCTTTTCCAGCTCAGTATAGTGATAGGCTTCCAGAAGTAGTCACATTCCAGCCTTGCTTCTCTTTTGCCATCACATTTGTATGAGAAGTCTCTATTTTGGTTTTACTCTGCTTCCTTGCATACAGATGGGAAATGAGCTGAGGTTGAGGAAAGGGCAGTGAGACCTGGTCTCTTGGCACAGAACCTGCTGATTCTGATTAATTATTAATTACGTTATAAGATCAAAGTTACTTGCACTAAGTTCTGTAATTAGTTTAATAAAAACAAAACCAAAAGCCAGCCAAGGAAAAAAACCATGACAACTTTTTTCCTTGTGTGACAAGCTAGAGCAAAATTATCTGAGTGAAACAGCTTTCAGTAAACCTGTGGGTGACCACGATCTGGTCTGATCAAGAATGTATAAGCATACAGCTTCAACTAGATATGCTCCCACTGGAAGGATAACCAATGGAAAATCAAAGGTGCCTGGAATGAGGGTGTAATTTCTTGGATGGTGATGGTTTGGTACATAGAGAAGCTCCATGAGACTTAGCCAAGACATGTTACAGGCAATAGGAGTGAAATAGAGAATTCCATTTTTCATGACGTTGTGCTGGTTTTGGCTGGGGTAGAGTTAATTTTCTTCTCAGGGGCTGTATTTTGGATTTGTAGTGAACATGGGGTTGATAATACAGGGATGTTTGTGTTATTGCTCAGCAGGACTTACACACAGCCCAGGCCTTTTCTGGTTTTTGTACTGGCAGGGAATTTAGAGGGGCATGGGAGGCTGGGAGGAGACAGAGCCAGGCCAGGTGACCCAAACTGACCAAAGGGATATTCTAGACTGTGTGACATCATGCTCAGTGTGTAGAGTGAGGGGAAAGGCGAACAGGGAGAAAATTTTGAGTGATGCTGTTTGTTCTTCCTAAATAACTGCTACCTGTGATGGGGCCCTGCTGTCCTGGAGGTGGCTGAACACCTGCATTGGAAGCACTAAATGAATTCCTTCGTTTTTTTTGCCTGTGG